>NC_083855.1:0-604166 GCF_029169275.1 Apis cerana
CACTATTTTAAAGATTCTAAAATTTCCATTTTTGACGACCATAGCGTATGAACCGCTTGTCGTCCAGAAACCAATGAAAGACGAGTGCAAGGGGCAAAGTTTCCCGCTTGCAACGAGCTGTGGAAATCGTATTTATCTCTCTTATCTTCGGAGATACAGCCGTTTTAATAATGCACTATTTTAAAGATTCTAAAATTTCCACTTCTTTGACGACCATAGCGTATGAACCGCTTGTCGTCCAGAAACCAATGAAAGACGAGTGCAAGGGGCAAAGTTTCCCGCTTGCAACGAGCTGTGGAAATCGTATTTATCTCTCTTATCTTCGGAGATACAGCCGTTTTAATAATGCACTATTTTAAAGATTCTAAAATTTCCACTTCTTTTGACGACCATAGCGTATGAACCGCTTGTCGTCCAGAAACCAATGAAAGACGAGTGCAAGGGGCAAAGTTTCCCGCTTGCAACGAGCTGTGGAAATCGTATTTATCTCTCTTATCTTCGGAGATACAGCCGTTTTAATAATGCACTATTTTAAAGATTCTAAAATTTCCATTTCTTTGACGACCATAGCGTATGAACCGCTTGTCGTCCAGAAACTAATGAAAGACGAGTGCAAGGGGCAAAGTTTCCCGCTTGCAACGAGCTGTGGAAATCGTATTTATCTCTCTTATCTTCGGAGATACAGCCGTTTTAATAATGCACTATTTTAAAGATTCTAAAATTTCCACTTCTTTGACGACCATAGCGTATGAACCGCTTGTCGTCCAGAAACCAATGAAAGACGAGTGCAAGGGGCAAAGTTTCCCGCTTGCAACGAGCTGTGGAAATCGTATTTATCTCTTATCTTCGGAGATACAGCCGTTTTAATAATGCACTATTTTAAAGATTCTAAAATTTCCATTTCTTTGACGACCATAGCGTATGAACCGCTTGTCGTCCAGAAACCAATGAAAGACGAGTGCAAGGGGCAAAGTTTCCCGCTTGCAACGAGCTGTGGAAATCGTATTTATCTCTCTTATCTTCGGAGATACAGCCGTTTTAATAATGCACTATTTTAAAGATTCTAAAATTTCCATTTCTTTGGACGACCATAGCGTATGAACCGCTTGTCGTCCAGAAACCAATGAAAGACGAGTGCAAGGGGCAAAGTTTCCCGCTTGCAACGAGCTGTGGAAATCGTATTTATCTCTCTTATCTTCGGAGATACAGCCGTTTTAATAATGCACTATTTTAAAGATTCTAAAATTTCCACTTCTTTGGACGACCATAGCGTATGAACCGCTTGTCGTCCAGAAACCAATGAAAGACGAGTGCAAGGGGCAAAGTTACCGCTTGCAACGAGCTGTGGAAATCGTATTTATCTCTCTTATCTTCGGAGATACAGCCGTTTTAATAATGCACTATTTTAAAGATTCTAAAATTTCCACTTCTTTGGACGACCATAGCGTATGAACCGCTTGTCGTCCAGAAACCAATGAAAGACGAGTGCAAGGGGCAAAGTTTCCCGCTTGCAACGAGCTGTGGAAATCGTATTTATCTCTCTTATCTTCGGAGATACAGCCGTTTTAATAATGCACTATTTTAAAGATTCTAAAATTTCCACTTCTTTGGACGACCATAGCGTATGAACCGCTTGTCGTCCAGAAACCAATGAAAGACGAGTGCAAGGGGCAAAGTTTCCCGCTTGCAACGAGCTGTGGAAATCGTATTTATCTCTCTTATCTTCGGAGATACAGCCGTTTTAATAATGCACTATTTTAAAGATTCTAAAATTTCCACTTTTTGGACGACCATAGCGTATGAACCGCTTGTCGTCCAGAAACCAATGAAAGACGAGTGCAAGGGGCAAAGTTTCCCGCTTGCAACGAGCTGTGGAAATCGTATTTATCTCTATCTTCGGAGATACAGCCGTTTTAATAATGCACTATTTTAAAGATTCTAAAATTTCCACTTCTTGGACGACCATAGCGTATGAACCGCTTGTCGTCCAGAAACCAATGAAAGACGAGTGCAAGGGGCAAAGTTTCCCGCTTGCAACGAGCTGTGGAAATCGTATTTATCTCTCTTATCTTCGGAGATACAGCCGTTTTAATAATGCACTATTTTAAAGATTCTAAAATTTCCACTTCTTTGACGACCATAGCGTATGAACCGCTTGTCGTCCAGAAACCAATGAAAGACGAGTGCAAGGGGCAAAGTTTCCCGCTTGCAACGAGCTGTGGAAATCGTATTTATCTCTTATCTTCGGAGATACAGCCGTTTTAATAATGCACTATTTTAAAGATTCTAAAATTTCCACTTCTTGGACGACCATAGCGTATGAACCGCTTGTCGTCCAGAAACCAATGAAAGACGAGTGCAAGGGGCAAAGTTTCCCGCTTGCAACGAGCTGTGGAAATCGTATTTATCTCTTATCTTCGGAGATACAGCCGTTTTAATAATGCACTATTTTAAAGATTCTAAAATTTCCACTTCTTTGGACGACCATAGCGTATGAACCGCTTGTCGTCCAGAAACCAATGAAAGACGAGTGCAAGGGGCAAAGTTTCCCGCTTGCAACGAGCTGTGGAAATCGTATTTATCTCTCTTATCTTCGGAGATACAGCCGTTTTAATAATGCACTATTTTAAAGATTCTAAAATTTCCACTTCTTTGGACGACCATAGCGTATGAACCGCTTGTCATCCAGGAACCAATGAAAGATGAGTGCAAGGGGCAAAGTTTCCCGCTTGCAACGAGCTGTGGAAATCGTATTTATCTCTCTTATCTTCGGAGATACAGCCGTTTTAATAATGCACTATTTTAAAGATTCTAAAATTTCCACTTCTTTGGACGACCATAGCGTATGAACCGCTTGTCGTCCAGAAACCAATGAAAGACGAGTGCAAGGGGCAAAGTTTCCCGCTTGCAACGAGCTGTGGAAATCGTATTTATCTCTCTTATCTTCGGAGATACAGCCGTTTTAATAATGCACTATTTTAAAGATTCTAAAATTTCCACTTCTTTGGACGACCATAGCGTATGAACCGCTTGTCGTCCAGAAACCAATGAAAGACGAGTGCAAGGGGCAAAGTTTCCCGCTTGCAACGAGCTGTGGAAATCGTATTTATCTCTTATCTTCGGAGATACAGCCGTTTTAATAATGCACTATTTTAAAGATTCTAAAATTTCCACTTCTTTGGACGACCATAGCGTATGAACCGCTTGTCGTCCAGAAACCAATGAAAGACGAGTGCAAGGGGCAAAGTTTCCCGCTTGCAACGAGCTGTGGAAATCGTATTTATCTCTCTTATCTTCGGAGATACAGCCGTTTTAATAATGCACTATTTTAAAGATTCTAAAATTTCCACTTCTTTGGACGACCATAGCGTATGAACCGCTTGTCGTCCAGAAACCAATGAAAGACGAGTGCAAGGGGCAAAGTTTCCCGCTTGCAACGAGCTGTGGAAATCGTATTTATCTCTCTTATCTTCGGAGATACAGCCGTTTTAATAATGCACTATTTTAAAGATTCTAAAATTTCCACTTCTTTGGACGACCATAGCGTATGAACCGCTTGTCGTCCAGAAACCAATGAAAGACGAGTGCAAGGGGCAAAGTTTCCCGCTTGCAACGAGCTGTGGAAATCGTATTTATCTCTCTTATCTTCGGAGATACAGCCGTTTTAATAATGCACTATTTTAAAGATTCTAAAATTTCCACTTCTTTGGACGACCATAGCGTATGAACCGCTTGTCGTCCAGAAACCAATGAAAGACGAGTGCAAGGGGCAAAGTTTCCCGCTTGCAACGAGCTGTGGAAATCGTATTTATCTCTCTTATCTTCGGAGATACAGCCGTTTTAATAATGCACTATTTTAAAGATTCTAAAATTTCCACTTCTTTGGACGACCATAGCGTATGAACCGCTTGTCGTCCAGAAACCAATGAAAGACGAGTGCAAGGGGCAAAGTTTCCCGCTTGCAACGAGCTGTGGAAATCGTATTTATCTCTCTTATCTTCGGAGATACAGCCGTTTTAATAATGCACTATTTTAAAGATTCTAAAATTTCCACTTCTTTGGACGACCATAGCGTATGAACCGCTTGTCGTCCAGAAACCAATGAAAGACGAGTGCAAGGGGCAAAGTTTCCCGCTTGCAACGAGCTGTGGAAATCGTATTTATCTCTCTTATCTTCGGAGATACAGCCGTTTTAATAATGCACTATTTTAAAGATTCTAAAATTTCCACTTCTTTGGACGACCATAGCGTATGAACCGCTTGTCGTCCAGAAACCAATGAAAGACGAGTGCAAGGGGCAAAGTTTCCCGCTTGCAACGAGCTGTGGAAATCGTATTTATCTCTCTTATCTTCGGAGATACAGCCGTTTTAATAATGCACTATTTTAAAGATTCTAAAATTTCCACTTCTTTGGACGACCATAGCGTATGAACCGCTTGTCGTCCAGAAACCAATGAAAGACGAGTGCAAGGGGCAAAGTTTCCCGCTTGCAACGAGCTGTGGAAATCGTATTTATCTCTCTTATCTTCGGAGATACAGCCGTTTTAATAATGCACTATTTTAAAGATTCTAAAATTTCCACTTCTTTGGACGACCATAGCGTATGAACCGCTTGTCGTCCAGAAACCAATGAAAGACGAGTGCAAGGGGCAAAGTTTCCCGCTTGCAACGAGCTGTGGAAATCGTATTTATCTCTCTTATCTTCGGAGATACAGCCGTTTTAATAATGCACTATTTTAAAGATTCTAAAATTTCCACTTCTTTGGACGACCATAGCGTATGAACCGCTTGTCGTCCAGAAACCAATGAAAGACGAGTGCAAGGGGCAAAGTTTCCCGCTTGCAACGAGCTGTGGAAATCGTATTTATCTCTCTTATCTTCGGAGATACAGCCGTTTTAATAATGCACTATTTTAAAGATTCTAAAATTTCCACTTCTTTGGACGACCATAGCGTATGAACCGCTTGTCGTCCAGAAACCAATGAAAGACGAGTGCAAGGGGCAAAGTTTCCCGCTTGCAACGAGCTGTGGAAATCGTATTTATCTCTCTTATCTTCGGAGATACAGCCGTTTTAATAATGCACTATTTTAAAGATTCTAAAATTTCCACTTCTTTGGACGACCATAGCGTATGAACCGCTTGTCGTCCAGAAACCAATGAAAGACGAGTGCAAGGGGCAAAGTTTCCCGCTTGCAACGAGCTGTGGAAATCGTATTTATCTCTCTTATCTTCGGAGATACAGCCGTTTTAATAATGCACTATTTTAAAGATTCTAAAATTTCCACTTCTTTGGACGACCATAGCGTATGAACCGCTTGTCGTCCAGAAACCAATGAAAGACGAGTGCAAGGGGCAAAGTTTCCCGCTTGCAACGAGCTGTGGAAATCGTATTTATCTCTCTTATCTTCGGAGATACAGCCGTTTTAATAATGCACTATTTTAAAGATTCTAAAATTTCCACTTCTTTGGACGACCATAGCGTATGAACCGCTTGTCGTCCAGAAACCAATGAAAGACGAGTGCAAGGGGCAAAGTTTCCCGCTTGCAACGAGCTGTGGAAATCGTATTTATCTCTCTTATCTTCGGAGATACAGCCGTTTTAATAATGCACTATTTTAAAGATTCTAAAATTTCCACTTCTTTGGACGACCATAGCGTATGAACCGCTTGTCGTCCAGAAACCAATGAAAGACGAGTGCAAGGGGCAAAGTTTCCCGCTTGCAACGAGCTGTGGAAATCGTATTTATCTCTCTTATCTTCGGAGATACAGCCGTTTTAATAATGCACTATTTTAAAGATTCTAAAATTTCCACTTCTTTGGACGACCATAGCGTATGAACCGCTTGTCGTCCAGAAACCAATGAAAGACGAGTGCAAGGGGCAAAGTTTCCCGCTTGCAACGAGCTGTGGAAATCGTATTTATCTCTCTTATCTTCGGAGATACAGCCGTTTTAATAATGCACTATTTTAAAGATTCTAAAATTTCCACTTCTTTGGACGACCATAGCGTATGAACCGCTTGTCGTCCAGAAACCAATGAAAGACGAGTGCAAGGGGCAAAGTTTCCCGCTTGCAACGAGCTGTGGAAATCGTATTTATCTCTCTTATCTTCGGAGATACAGCCGTTTTAATAATGCACTATTTTAAAGATTCTAAAATTTCCACTTCTTTGGACGACCATAGCGTATGAACCGCTTGTCGTCCAGAAACCAATGAAAGACGAGTGCAAGGGGCAAAGTTTCCCGCTTGCAACGAGCTGTGGAAATCGTATTTATCTCTCTTATCTTCGGAGATACAGCCGTTTTAATAATGCACTATTTTAAAGATTCTAAAATTTCCACTTCTTTGGACGACCATAGCGTATGAACCGCTTGTCGTCCAGAAACCAATGAAAGACGAGTGCAAGGGGCAAAGTTTCCCGCTTGCAACGAGCTGTGGAAATCGTATTTATCTCTCTTATCTTCGGAGATACAGCCGTTTTAATAATGCACTATTTTAAAGATTCTAAAATTTCCACTTCTTTGGACGACCATAGCGTATGAACCGCTTGTCGTCCAGAAACCAATGAAAGACGAGTGCAAGGGGCAAAGTTTCCCGCTTGCAACGAGCTGTGGAAATCGTATTTATCTCTCTTATCTTCGGAGATACAGCCGTTTTAATAATGCACTATTTTAAAGATTCTAAAATTTCCACTTCTTTGGACGACCATAGCGTATGAACTATTTCGACTTTATTGTCGTCGGTTGTTCTGTCTGATAAGCTTTGTTTGTTTTGGATGTATATAAGTTCTACACCAATTCGTCTAGTTTTTCTTCTTTTATTTATCGAATCTGCTTCTTTTTTCAAGTTTTGTTCCTAAAAAATTGAATATTTCCTTCTTTTTAAATAATTTTTATATATGTGGACCTCTTATACGAGGAGTGCATAATTACTTTTGCTATTTTTTTCTTTCCGCTATTTTAATAAGGATATGTATCACTTTCGAACCTGAGAAACGGCTTATTTATTTTCATGATGCGTTGGTTACTTTATAAAGGCTACGTTGTTGGGTTAGGTCTCGTTAGGAATTTCGTTTCGAAAATGTGTGTACTGTGTGCTCACCATTCGGAACTTAAATCTCATATTATAATCTGACTGAGCGAAGATTAAGGATCTCTTTGTCCTAGGCATGCCAATATACGTGCGCAAATCGCGCGAGCGAAGGTGGCTCCAACTAAGTAGTTTAACAATAGAGAGAGAATGAAGGAGAGAGATGGAAATGAATATCGAATTAAAACACACGAAGAAATCGAATCTCGATATTGCAGAAGATTATACTTATAAGAATTACATACAAGATGTGTAATAATAGATGCGAAAAGGATACAAAGTAAAATAAGTTAAATGGGATATAAAATGACATGAGACGTCAAGACGAATTATTATTATGTAACGATATTTCGTTCTCTTCGACAAATTTTTAAATTGTCTAAGC
Source organism: Apis cerana (assembly GCF_029169275.1). NCBI lineage: Eukaryota > Metazoa > Arthropoda > Insecta > Hymenoptera > Apidae > Apis > Apis cerana. The sequence continues at coordinate 7,476 of NC_083855.1, forward strand.
TTTACACATCCGATCCCTTCGTCTCTTTTCTTTCAATTTTTCACAAAGAGATACGCAAAAAAACAGCTGAAACCGCGGAGCCTATATCTGTATTTGTATCTACGTCAATCGAAGATTTAGCAGATATTAACGAATGAAATTATTCTTCTCACTTGAAACGAATTAACAACTCGATTTTTCTTAAAATTAAATCGTAAGAAAGGGGACTTCGCTACTTTCTAAATTTTTTTCATTTCTACAAGGGAAACGTTTCTTGTTGGAAAACTGTGATTCGGTTAAGAGAAGAAAGAAAAAGAAAAAAAATATTGATTCGTATCGAATCAATCGATCGATGGATTACGCTTGATATTGTTTCCTATTTCGATAACGCGCAATAAAATATTAATAAAAATAAGCAACAGGAGGAATAGATAAAAATAAGGAAGAGGGGGAATTGATAAAAATAAGGAAATAGAGGAATTGATAAAAATAAGGAAGAGGGGGAATTGATAAAAATAAGGAAATAAAGTAATTGATAAAAATAAGGAGGAGAAGGAATTGATAAATTTGGGGAAGAGGAGGAATTGATAAAAATAAAGAGCAGAAGGAATTGATAAAAATAAGGAAGAGGAAGAATTGATAAATTTGAGGAGGAGGAGGAATTGATAAAAATAAGCAAGAGGGGTAATTGATAAAAATAAGGAGGAGGAGGAATCGATAAAAATAAGGAAATGGAGGAATTGATGAAAACAAGCAACAGGAGGAATAGATAAAAATAAGGAGGAGGAGGAATTATTAAAAATAAGGAAATGGAGGAATTGATAAAAAGAAGGAAAAGGAAGAATTGATAAACTTAAGGAGGAGGAGGAATTAATAAAAATAAAAAGAAGGAGGAATGGATAAAATTACCTCTTTTATCTCTCTTACTTTCGGAGATACAGCCGTTTTAATAATGCACTATTTTAAAGATTCTAAAATTTCCACTTCTCTAAACAACTTCGATATTTGCAAATAATCTTAATTATGCAATAAATAATTCGTTTTTCAAATATTAGTTATATAATGTTTTATATTCACTGCGAAAACCACTTTAATCCGAGAGGAAACAAAATCACGACCGTTTCGTTCCGTGTACGATAACCGACTGTATACGAATGTATTCATTAATGTCCTCCGTATTATTACTGTTTTTGCCGCTATCCCCACTCGCTATAATATTCGTCGTAGTATTCTTATAATATTTATCTCTCTTATCTTCGGAGATACAGCCGTTTTAATAATGCACCATTTTAAAAATTCTAAAATTTCCACTTCTCTAAACAACGTCGATATCTGCAAATAATCTTAATTATGCAATAAATAATTCGTTTTTCAAATTTTAGTTATATAATGTTTTATATTCACTGCGAAAACCACTTTAATCCGAGAGGAAACAAAATCACGACCGTTTCGTTCCGTGTACGATAACCGACTGTATACGAATGTATATATAATGTCCTTTGTATTATTACTGTTTTTGCCGCTATCCCCACTCGCTATAATATTCGTCGTAGTATTCTTATAATATTTATCTCTCTTATCTTCGGAGATACAGCCGTTTTAATAATGCACTATTTTAAAGATTCTAAAATTTCCACTTCTTTGGACGACCATAGCGTATGAACCGCTTGTCGTCCAGAAACCAATGAAAGACGAGTGCAAGGGGCAAAGTTTCCCGCTTGCAACGAGCTGTGGAAATCGTATTTATCTCTCTTATCTTCGGAGATACAGCCGTTTTAATAATGCACTATTTTAAAGATTCTAAAATTTCCACTTCTTTGGACGACCATAGCGTATGAACCGCTTGTCGTCCAGAAACCAATGAAAGACGAGTGCAAGGGGCAAAGTTTCCCGCTTGCAACGAGCTGTGGAAATCGTATTTATCTCTCTTATCTTCGGAGATACAGCCGTTTTAATAATGCACTATTTTAAAGATTCTAAAATTTCCACTTCTTTGGACGACCATAGCGTATGAACCGCTTGTCGTCCAGAAACCAATGAAAGACGAGTGCAAGGGGCAAAGTTTCCCGCTTGCAACGAGCTGTGGAAATCGTATTTATCTCTCTTATCTTCGGAGATACAGCCGTTTTAATAATGCACTATTTTAAAGATTCTAAAATTTCCACTTCTTTGGACGACCATAGCGTATGAACCGCTTGTCGTCCAGAAACCAATGAAAGACGAGTGCAAGGGCAAAGTTTCCCGCTTGCAACGAGCTGTGGAAATCGTATTTATCTCTCTTATCTTCGGAGATACAGCCGTTTTAATAATGCACTATTTTAAAGATTCTAAAATTTCCACTTCTTTGGACGACCATAGCGTATGAACCGCTTGTCGTCCAGAAACCAATGAAAGACGAGTGCAAGGGGCAAAGTTTCCCGCTTGCAACGAGCTGTGGAAATCGTATTTATCTCTCTTATCTTCGGAGATACAGCCGTTTTAATAATGCACTATTTTAAAGATTCTAAAATTTCCACTTCTTTGGACGACCATAGCGTATGAACCGCTTGTCGTCCAGAAACCAATGAAAGACGAGTGCAAGGGGCAAAGTTTCCCGCTTGCAACGAGCTGTGGAAATCGTATTTATCTCTCTTATCTTCGGAGATACAGTCGTTTTAATAATACACTATTTTGAAGATTCTAAAATTTCCACTTCTTTGGACAAGCGCGAAACTTTGCCTTTTGCACTCGTCTTTCATTGGTTTCTGGACGACAAGCGGTTCATACGCTATGGACGTCCAAAGAAGTGGAAATTTTTGAATCTTTAAAATAGTGCATTATTAAAATGGCTGTATCTCCGAAGATAAGAGAGATAAATACGATTTCCACAGCTCGTTGCAAGCGGGAAACTTTGCCCCTGGCACTCGTCTTTCATTGGTTTCTGGACGACAAGCGGTTCATACGCTGTGATCGTCCAAAGAAGTGGAAATTTTAGAATCATTAAAATAGTACATTATTAAAACGGCTGTATCTCCGAAGATAATAGAGATAAATACGATTTCCACAGCTCGTTGCAAGCGGGTATGAACTTTCTTATTAACGAAGAAAACAAGATGGTATGCTAAAATATTTGGAATTTATAACTTATATTTATGCGATATTGTATATTTCAACGTATAATTTTTGTTTCGTATAAAAATTGCGCAAAAGTAGATACAAAAAAATATTTGTTTTGCTTTTAATTAATGAATGATAATAAAAAGATTATTAAAAAAATATATTGTAAGAAGATTATTAAAAAAATATTGCTGTCAATATCCAAAAAGGAATTATATTCCCGATAAATTTTCTGATACGTGAGAAATATATATAACGACAAGAATTTGTTAACAATCGATAAAAACATAAAATGAAATTTAATAACATAACGAATATTATTAGTTTCACTACGACGAATATTAATATCGAGTGGGGATAGAGACAAAAGAAATAATAATAAGAAGGTTGTTATTGTATACATTCGTATACAGTCTGTTATCGAACACGGAAAGAAACGGTCGGGATTTAGTTTCCTCTTGTGGTAAAGTAGTTTTCGCTGTGAATATAAAATATTATATAACTAAAATTTAAAAGACGTATTAATTACTGCATAATAAAGACTATTTATAAATATTTAAGGTGAATAGTGTAAACTTTATAGAAGTGGAAATTTTAAAATTATGCACTTTAAAATAGTGCATTATTAAAACACTTGTATCTCCGAAAATAAAAGAAATAATAGAGATAATTTTATCAATTCTCTCTTCTCCATATATTTATCAATTCCTCCACATCTATATTTTTATCTTTTCCTCTTCTTCCTTATTTTTATCAATTCCCTCCCCTCCCGAAATTTATCAATTCCTCTTTTTCCCCTTATTTATCAATTCCATCTTTCTTATTTTTATCAATTCCTCCTCTTCTTTATTTTCATCAATTCCTCCTCTTCTTTATTTTCATTAATTCCTCCTCTTCCTTATTTTCATCAATTCTTCCATCTCCTTATATTCATCAATTCCTCCTCTTCCTTACTTTTATCAATTCGTCCTCTTCCTTACTTTTATCAATTCCTCCTCTTCCTTATTTTCATCAATTCCTCCTTTTCCTTATTTTCCTCAGTTCCTCCTCTTCCTTACTTTTATCAAATCCTCCTCTTCTTTATTTTCATCAATTCCTCCTCTTCTTTATTTTCATCAATTCCTCCTCTTCCTTACTTTCATCAATTCTTCCACCTCCTTATATTCATCAATTCCTCCTCTTCCTTACTTTTATCAATTCCTCCTTCTCCTTATTTTCATCAGTTCTTCCTCTTCCTTACTTTCATCAATTCCTCCTCTTCCTTATTTTTATCAATTCCTCCTTCTCCTTATTTTCATCAGTTCTTCCTCTTCCTTACTTTTATCAATTCCTCCTCTTCTTTATTTTCATCAATTCCTCTACTTCTTTATTTTCATCAATTCCTCTTTCTCCTTATTTTCATCAGTTCTTCCACCTCCTTATATTCATCAATTTCTTCTCTTCCTTACTTTTATCAATTCCTCCTTCTCCTTATTTTCATCAGTTCTTCCTCTTCCTTACTTTTATCAATTCCTCCTTCTCCTTATTATCATCAGTTCTTCCTCTTCCTTACTTTTATCAATTCCTCCTCTTCCTTACTTTTATCAATTCGTCCTCTTCCTTACTTTTATCAATTCCTCCTCTTCTTTATTTTCATCAATTCCTCCTCTTCCTTACTTTTATCAATTCCTCCTCTTCCTTATTTTTATCAATTCCTCCTGTTTATTTTCATCAATTCCTCCTCTTCCTTACTTTTATCAATTCCTCCTCTTTTTATTTTCATCAATTCCTCCTCTTCTTTATTTTCATTAATTCCTCCTCTTCTTTATTTTCATCAATTCCTCCTCTTCTTTATTTTCATCAATTCCTCCTCTTCTTTATTTTCATTAATTCCTCCTCTTCTTTATTTTCATCAATTCCTCCTCTTCCTTATTTTCATCAATTCTTCCACCTCCTTATATTCATCAATTCCTCCTCTTCCTTATTTTCATCAATTCTTCCACCTCCTTATATTCATCAATTCCTCCTCTTCCTTACTTTTATCAATTCCTCTTTCTCCTTATTTTCATCAGTTCTTCCTCTTCCTTACTTTCATCAATTCCTCCTCTTCCTTATTTTTATCAATTCCTCCTCTTTATTTTCATCAATTCCTCCTCTTCCTTACTTTTATCAATTCCTCCTCTTTTTATTTTCATCAATTCCTCCTCTTCTTTATTTTCATTAATTCCTCCTCTTCTTTATTTTCATCAATTCCTCCTCTTCTTTATTTTCATCAATTCCTCCTCTTCCTTATTTTCATCAATTCTTCCACCTCCTTATATTCATCAATTCCTCCTCTTCCTTACTTTTATCAATTCCTCCTCTTCTTTATTTTCATCAATTCCTCCTCTTCCTTATTATCATCAGTTCTTCCTCTTCCTTACTTTTATCAATTCCTCCTCTTCCTTACTTTTATCAATTCCTCCTTCTCCTTATTTTCATCAGTTCTTCCTCTTCCTTACTTTTATCAATTCCTCCTCTTCTTTATTTTCATCAATTCCTCCTCTTCTTTATTTTCATTAATTCCTCCTCTTCCTTATTTTCATCAATTCTTCCATCTCCTTATATTCATCAATTCCTCCTCTTCCTTACTTTTATCAATTCCTCCTTCTCCTTATTTTCATCAGTTCTTCCTCTTCCTTACTTTCATCAATTCCTCCTCTTCCTTATTTTTATCAATTCCTCCTCTTTATTTTCATCAATTCCTCCTCTTCCTTACTTTTATCAATTCCTCCTCTTCTTTATTTTCATTAATTCCTCCTCTTCCTTATTTTCATCAATTCTTCCATCTCCTTATATTCATCAATTCCTCCTCTTCCTTACGTTTATCAATTCCTCCTTCTCCTTATTTTCATCAGTTCTTCCTCTTCCTTACTTTCATCAATTCCTCCTCTTCCTTATTTTTGTCAATTCCTCCTCCTTATTATCATCAGTTCTTCCTCTTCCTTACTTTTATCAATTCCTCCTCTTCCTTACTTTTATCAATTCGTCCTCTTCCTTACTTTTATCAATTCCTCCTCTTCTTTATTTTCATCAATTCCTCCTCTTCCTTATTTTCATCAATTCTTCCACCTCCTTATATTCATCAATTCCTCCTCTTCCTTACTTTTATCAATTCCTCTTTCTCCTTATTTTCATCAGTTCTTCCTCTTCCTTACTTTCATCAATTCCTCCTCTTCCTTATTTTTATCAATTCCTCCTCTTTATTTTCATCAATTCCTCCTCTTCCTTACTTTTATCAATTCCTCCTCTTTTTATTTTCATCAATTCCTCCTCTTCTTTATTTTCATTAATTCCTCCTCTTCTTTATTTTCATCAATTCCTCCTCTTCTTTATTTTCATCAATTCCTCCTCTTCCTTATTTTCATCAATTCTTCCACCTCCTTATATTCATCAATTCCTCCTCTTCCTTACTTTTATCAATTCCTCCTCTTCTTTATTTTCATCAATTCCTCCTCTTCTTTATTTTCATCAATTCCTCCTCTTCCTTATTTTCATCAATTCTTCCACCTCCTTATATTCATCAATTCCTCCTCTTCCTTATTTTCATCAATTCTTCCACCTCCTTATATTCATCAATTTCTCCTCTTCCTTACTTTTATCAATTCCTCCTTCTCCTTATTTTCATCAGTTCTTCCTCTTCCTTACTTTCATCAATTCCTCCTCTTTCTTACTTTTATCAATTCCTCCTCTTCTTTATTTTCATCAATTCCTCCTCTTCTTTATTTTCATCAATTCTTCCATCTCCTTATATTCATCAATTCCTCCTCTTCCTTACTTTTATCAATTCCTCCTTCTCCTTATTTTCATCAGTTCTTCCTCTTCCTTACTTTCATCAATTCCTCCTCTTCCTTATTTTTATCAATTCCTCCTCTTTATTTTCTTCAATTCCTCCTCTTCCTTACTTTTATCAATTCCTCCTCTTCTTTATTTTCATGAATTCCACGTCTTCCTTATTTTTATCAATTCCTCCTCCTCCTTAATTTTCTCAATTTCTCCACCTCCTTATTTTTATTGGTTCCTTCTCTTTCTTATTTTTATCAATTTTTCCTCTTTCTTATTTTCATGAATACCTTCTCTTTCTTATTTTTATCAATGCCGCCTCCTTCTTATTTTTGTTAATTCCTCCTCCTCCTCCTCAATTCAATTAATTCCTTTATCAATACCTCGTGTATCTTATTTTTATCAACGCGTTATCGCGATCAAGATGGGAAAGGATATCGAGCGTGATCCATCGATCGATTTATTCGATACGAATCGAAATTATTTTCTTCCTTTCTTTCTTTTTTTAACCGGTTCACACTTTTCCAGCAAAGAAAGTTCCCCTTGTGGTAATGAAAAAAATTCTGAATAACGAAATCTTTTTTCTTGCTATCTAATTTAAAAAAAAATAGAGTTTTTTATTCGTTTCAAGTAAGACGAATAACTTCATTCGTTGTTCCATATCCACTAAATCTTCGATCGACGTAGATACAAATAGAGATACAGGCCACGCAGTCTCAAATGTTTTCTCGACGCACCTCTTTATAAAAAACTGTGAGAAAGGAGAAGAAGGAATCGAATGTACAAAGCTCGAGAATTTAAAAATTTGCCGAATAGAACGAACTATCGATCGACAGTAATAATTCGTCTTGACGTTTCCCGTCATTTTTTATCACATTTATCTCATATTACATTGTATCCTCATCCCATCGATACACACCTTTAAATTCTTACAAATATGATTTCATGCACTATGGAGATACAATTTCTTCATGTGATCAGATACGATTTCCATTTTTTCCTCTATCTCCTTTTACATTGTACTCCTCGAATGCTGCCATCTTTGCTCGCTCGTTTAGCGCGCGGAAATTGGTACGCAACGGGTATAGAGACAATTAATCTTCGACATTATAACTCAATAACATTATCTTCACACTCGACATGCTTTCGCATAAATGAGAATTCTTAAAATAATGCATTATTAAAACGACTGTATCTCCGAAGATAAGAGAGATAAATACGATTTCCACAGCTCGTTGCAAGCGGGAAACTTTGCCCCTTGTACTCGTCTTTCATTGGTTTCTGGACGACAAGCGGTTCATACGCTATGGTCGTCCAAAGAAGTGGAAATTTTAGAATCTTTAAAATAGTACATTATTAAAACGGCTGTATCTCCGAAGATAATAGAAATAAATACGATTTCCACAGCTCGTTGCAAGCGGGTATGAACTTTCTTATTAACGAAGAAAACAAGATGGTATGCTAAAATATTTGGAATTTATAACTTATATTTATGCGATATTGTATATTTCAACGTATAATTTTTGTTTCGTATAAAAATTGCGCAAAAGTAGAAACAAAAAAATATTTGTTTTGCTTTTAATTAATGAATGATAATAAAAAGATTATTAAAAAAATATATTGTAAAAAGATTATTAAAAAAATATTGCTATCAATATCCAAAAAGGAATTATATTCCCGATAAATTTTCTGATACGTATATAAGAAATATATATAATAACAAGAATTTGTTAACAATTCATAAAAACATAAAGTGAAATTTAATAACATAACGAATATTATTAGTTTCACTACGACGAATATTAATATCGAGTGGGGATAGAGACAAAAGAAATAATAATAAGAAGATTGTTATTGTATACATTCGTATACAGTCGGTTATCGTACACGGAACGAAACGGTCGTGATTTTGTTTCCTCTCGGATTAAAGTGGTTTTCGCAGTGAATATAAAACATTATATAACTAATATTTGAAAAACGAATTATTTATTGCATAATTAAGATTATTTGCAAATATCGAAGTTGTTTAGAGAAGTGGAAATTTTAGAATTTTTAAAATAGTGCATTATTAAAACACTTGTATCTCCGAAAATAAAAGAAATAATAGAGATAATTTTATCAATTCTCTCTTCTCCATATTTTTATCAATTTCTCCACATCTATATTTTTATCTTTTCCTCTTCTTCCTTATTTTTATCAATTCCCCCCCCTCCCGAAATTTATCAATTCCTCTTTTTCCCCTTATTTATCAATTCCATCTTTCTTATTTTTATCAATTCCTCCTCTTCTTTATTTTCATCAATTCCTCCTCTTCCTTACTTTTATCAATTCCTCCTTCTCTTTATTTTCATCAATTCCTCCCATTCATTACTTTCATCAATTCCTCCCATTCCTTACTTTTATCATACGCTATAAGGCGAAGGAGAAATTGATGATAATAAGGAGAAAGAGGAATTGATGAAAATAAGGAAGAGGAGGAATTGATGAAAATAAGGAAGAGGCGGAATTGATGAAAATAAGCTGGAGGAGGAATTGATAAAAGTAAGGAAAAGGAAGAAATGATGAATATAAGGAGGTGGAAGAATTGATGAAAATAAGGAAGAGGAGGAATTGATGAAAATAAAGAAGTGGAGGAATTGATAAAAGTAAGGAAGAGGAGGAATTGATAAAAGTAAGGAATGGGAGGAATTGATAAAAATAAGGAGAAGGAGGAATTGATGATAATAAGGAGAAGGAGGAATTGATGAAAATAAGGAAGAGAAGGAATTGATGAAAATAAGGAAGAGGCGGAATTGATGAAAATAAGCAGGAGGAGGAATTGATAAAAGTAAGGAAGAGGAGGAATTGATAAAAATAAGGAAGAGGAGGAATTGATGAAAATAAGGAGAAGGAGGAATTGATAAAAGTAAGGAAGAGGAGGAATTGATGAAAATAAGGAAGAGAAGGAATTGATGAAAATAAGGAGGAGGAGGAATTGAGAAAAGTAAGGAAGGTGAGGAATTGATGAAAATAAGGAAGAGGAGCAATTGATGAAAATAAAGAGGAGGAATTGATAAAATCAAGGAGGAAGAGGAATTGATAAAATTATCCATTGATTAAAATGTCCACTTAAAAACTATTAATTGAACAACTTAAATATGTCTAAATAATCTTTATAACGCAATAATTAATTCGTATTTTAAATATTTTTTCTATGATATTATATTCACAGCGATAAGCACTCCGAGAGGAAAGTGAATCACGTTCATTCTGTTTCGTTTGATAACCGACTGTATACTATAATGTATACGATAATAACCGATGTATTATTATTTTTATCGTCGCAATTTCCGTTCAATTTAATTTATTCATATTCAACGTAACGAATGAAAATCTTTTTTTTTCACTTGTGTATGTATGTATATAACTATAACTATATCTATATCTATATATATATATATATATATATATATATATATTATATTATTATTATCTTTGGAGATAAAGTGGTTTTAACTTTATCAGAAAAGATTCAAATATTTCCTATTTTTTATACGATCATAAAGTTTCTACCTCTTGTGATAGAATAACCATCCAAAATTCAGTGTAAAGATCTCTCCTGACACAAGGTTTCAAACGCCATGGTTGTTTAAAGATGAAGAAATTTTGGAATCCTTAGATTTGGTTAATCTTAATCCCGATCTGTATCGCCGAAGATACAGACGATTTTTTGTTGTAATTGCAAGCGGGAAATATTGCTATTTACATTCAATTTTCTTTCGTTATATTACGACAAGCGGCTATCATCGTATAAAAAAGAGGAAATTTTGAAATCTATAGAATTTCAAATTCTATAATCTTAAAACTGCTTAATCTTCAAAGATAATAGAGATATACTTATGAATAATCAATTTTGATCAAAATTATAAAAATACTCATGAAAATCGCTGAAATCTCTTTCGAAATTGATCTGATAGACGATCAAGAATAAAATCGCCGAGATATTACAAAATCTGAATGAACGAATCAATTTTGATGAAAATTGCTTTCCGATATGAGAATCGTTGTTACGATCGAATAACGTTTTGAAATCGTTGAAAATGAAATTTTATAATTAAAACTTGCGTTTCGTCGAATTCTACAGTGAAAATCAATTTTGATGGAAATTGCATCTATTGGAAATAAAAATAATTGTTCTACTTAAAAAACGATCAGAGAGAGATGTTATCTAACATAAACTCGCATTGTTATGACAAATTCTTCCATGAAAAATCAATTACGGAACGAAATTATAGCTTTTAGAAACACTCTTACGGCGAATTCTGCATCGAAAACATTCAGAGATCAGCACCAATTACCATATATATATCTCAAATATAAATGTAAGTTACATGGTATTAAAATTATAAAATATAGTAATAAAAATCATATATGGGAACAACTAGGTTCGTTCTTGCGTCTTTTATCACATAAGATAGCATTTATAATTAAGATTTGTAACTACTTAAAAAAAAAAAGTAATTAATGAAGTAATACAAAAATAACAGGTATGATTTTCGTATACAAAAATCGTCAGATTAATTTTCCGATAAGATTACTTCAGCTATGAAATACAATTTTTCCTATTTCTTGCGCATTTTTAGCTGAATTTTTATTAAAAATTAAAATGTGATTTCTGATAACAAGGTAAATTCCAAAAACGTTGTTCCTTTCCGAATTCTTCCCCTTGTTTAATGGTCTGAGGAAGATTCTGTCCTACAGTCTCTGGGAGAAACAAAACAAATGCAGCACCCAAGCAGGATACCATACTGATTATCAACATTGGAAATTCTTCCCAAATTTTAGCCTAATAAACAAATGAAATAAATTATTAATAAATTAATTAAATATTTAATTAAATATTTCCTTTCGTTTCCAAATTATTTTTTTTTAATAGTCATAAAAGTTTAAATAACAAAATTTGTTATTTAAAGTTTTAATTGATTAAAAGATCAATTAAATTATTAATAAACTAATAAAATAATTAAGTATTTGATTTATTTATTAATTAAAAATTTAAATAATAAAGATATGATTTATATTTTTTCAAAGAATGTGATTTATATTTAAATTTTGAATTCTTTGTAATTTCGTTTTTAATGATAATTATCTTTTAATGATAAAAATATTTTATTTTATATTTTTAAATATATTAATCATAAAAGTTTTCATTTTATAAGGATTCAAATTATATAAATTACGTTATCAAAATTTTTTGAATAATTTTTTTTTGTATGAAACATTACTAATATATATAGATAATAATAGATAATGTTTTATATCCATTCTCTTTTTTTTTTTTTTATTAGAATATCGAAAGAATATTTCGAAAGGTTGAAATTAGTTCTAATTAAATTATTAATTATTATTATTTTTTGAAATATAATTTCGTTTTTTAAAATTTAATAATTTCGTAATAATATGATATGAAAAAAATTTTGAAATTACAAAATATTCAGGTTTTATTATTCTGTTCTATTATTCTGTTATCAAAAATATTTTCAGGCCAAGTTATAAAAAAAATGATGAAAATTAGAAATTGATTTCAATATTTTATCACGCTCTCAAAGAGATTTCAATTTTTTATGTTGAAAAATAAATTATGCACGATCCATTATACATTTTCATTAGAATCAGATTTTTTAAAATTAATTAATTTCCTTATAGAATTATATATAAAAATTTCTATGATTAATTGTATAATATGCATATAGAGAAAGTTTCGTGAAAAAAATTTAAAATAACAAATTAAATATAAAATATTGAAGAAAAATTCATGATAAAAAAGAAAAGATTTTTTTTTATTAATAAATTAATTTCATTAATTATAGATAATAATAATAAGAGAAATTTATTTACCGAATCAGTGATATATGGCGCTAAAGAATGCGCTACTATTCCAAAAATATGAATCAGAGATACACCTTGTGATCTGACAGGTGTTGGCAAAAGTTCTGCTGCGTACTGAAGACCAACATTAGCTGCCATGTTTAAGCAAAATCGTGATAAAATTGACATAATCAACTTAGCGGTCACTGTAAAATATATTAAAAACAAATTAACTTATTAATTAATAAAATTGTAAAAAATAAAATTTATAATTTATTACAATTATTTTTTTAAATCTAAGATTTGAAAAGAAAATGAATAATGAAATAAATTATAAATAAATTATTTGGTTTTATAGTAATATTAATAAAATATAATAAAATAATGATAGAAAAATAAAATTAAATTTGAAAAATAAAAATTAATATAATAATTAATATAATTTTAATTCTATTGAATTCTCTTCTAATTTTCTTCTGATAATTTTCTTTAGTTATATGTGTATAAAATTAAATTATAAAATTAAATAAAAATTGTTTTTAATTACGAATTAAGAATTTTTAAGAATTAAATTTCATATGCCATATTCTCCAACTCAAGTCTTAAACTTTTACGAATATTTATACTTTATATTTAATATTATATAAAATTATAATATTTATATTTTAATATTAATATTAAAATATCAAAAAACAAATATATACAAAATTATATATTATCAGTTATCAATATATCAAATTATAATGTTATTATATTATATTATATTATTTATCAATATTATTATTTCCAGAATAACTTTTAATTAAAAATTGTTTTGTTTCAATTTTCCATTTTTAATGCATTACAATTGTATTTTTAATGAAACAAATAAAAACGTATTATATATTTACTAGAATACAGCATCAATTCTGCAATACTGAGCAAACATGTCAATGTCAACGTAAGAAATCCACAAAATCTACGTCCCCATCGGTCCAGCAACAGGGTGAGTAATAATCCAGCTGGAAGTTCTGTGAAACAAGCAATCGAGAACGATACGAATACCGAGCTCTGGATAAGTTTTAATGAATACACGTGACCATCGAACGAGATTACAGTGAGACACCTATAAAAAGATATTAGTCATTCATCTAGCTTTCCTTCTTAATTAATCTATTATACTTTCCAAAATAAGATTAAGAGAATAGTGTTTCTGGCCAGACGAGGTGTTTTGAAGAGATCTAATACCGTTGCTGTTTCTTGTATTTTGTCCGAAGCTTCCAGATTATTCTGCAATTATTTATTTTGAAAAAGATAAAAATATATTGAGATAATGCATATATATATAGTAAATTCTTGAATATAATTGATAATAAAAGTAGAAAGATTGATAAATGATTAATTAAAAAAATTTTGTTTTACTATTCAAATGTGAATGATTTTTGTTAATTGCAATTGTTAATTATAGATTCATTTTTCAATTAATTTCTCTAAGAATTGGAATATAATTCATTGAATACACTATATATCTTAGATAAATATTAATAATCAAATGAATGTTTAAATATCAAGTTTTAACTCAAAATTAAATTTAGCTTATAAATAATAATAAATTGTTAAAATTTAAAGTATACATATAATATATATATATATATATATAAGAAGAAAATATATAAGAAATAACTAAAATAATATTAAAATTTAGCTGAATTTAATTTAAATAATATTCTGTTCTAAATATATTAACAAATGTATTATATCTCCAATATTATAAATTTATCAGATTATATATATATATATTATATATATATATATATATACTCAATATTATATATATATACTCTTTAAAAATTGTAATCAAACTTACGACGAATATATCGTAAATACGAGGCTCTGGATTTCTATGATTAATCTTTGCTATTCTTCGAAGTTTTTCGACAACCTTATCCGTCATCCCATTGGAAACATACCATCTTGCAATGTAAATATTAATTAATTAAATAATTAATGAGTAAAAATCAATGAATAAATTTTCGTCCATTTCGAATAGAAGTTAAAGCATTTTAATTGATTAAAAGTTTACTTACCGGGCACTCTCAGGAAGGATCCATGGTGTAATGATAACTGATAAAAGTGGTATGGCAGTGACGTAAGTGAAATACCTCCAATTAGAGATATAATAAGCCATCCATGGTAAAATAGTGCTAGCAATCGCGAAATATAAACCAAAAGCAACGTTCACTACTAACGTTCGTTTCGAGACCGCCATATATTCAAGTACTGTGAAATAATTAATAATCATTAAATTACATTACTTATTACATTACTTATTAATACATTACTTATTAAACTAATAAGTTTGAAAATTTTTTTAATAACATACATGATTCCATACGTACCGTTCCACATACATACAATTATTTGTATGTTATTATATATTATTCATATTAATAAAATAATAAAATATTAAGGATTTATGAAGTGAAAACAAATATTAATAAATTCAATGTAATTGATGTTAATTATTAAATTATCGATATAAGCTATTATAGAAAAATTAAAATTTTAATATTAATTTAAACGAATTTTATATTATTTTAAAAGAATATTAAAACTTAAATAAAACCGCTATCATCTTCACAATTTAATTATTAATTTTAACTTCTAATCTCTGATCTCTTTCTCTTAGATTATAAGAAAATTATTAATAATAATAATTAGTAATTAATCGTGTAATTATCATTCATTCAAAAATTTTATCATAGATTAATCAGAATCACCAGAAAAATATCAATAAATTAATCATCATGAATAATAAGAAAATTATGAATTAATTATTGAATGAAATATATCATATTATATCACATATATTCTGGGGATTATCTTTTACAAAATGAAAACTTCAACTTATCAGTTAAGCACCATCTCATCTAATTGAATCGCTTACCGATAATCAAAGGAATATTGATACAATTATCAAATGCGAGTCCAGTGAGGAATCTGCAAATGGCGAATGACCAAAAACTATTCGCGCTAGCAGTGGCAATGGAACTGAGAAGGGCTATACTGTTGCAGAACATCAACGCGGGGATTCGACCCTTGTGATCCGCAATCCAACCGACTAGAAAGCCACCGATGATAGATCCGCAGAAGAAAATAGCCTGCGCCGTTGATATGAGATATTCACGGTTGCATACCCAATCTAGCTAATCAGCAAGGACTTAGAGTTAATTAGCGAGAAAAAAAGAAAATTGTATAATTACATTAGAAAAAAAAATTCCTCATCGATTTCGATGATTTTAAAATATGTTACAGCAGACAAAGGTTTTAAATAACTTTTCATTATGCTCGATTATACAACCGATTTTAATTTTCGAGATAATCTTAAGATATTTGATTAAAAAATGATTATTATTAAATTAAATCTTATACGTATATGTTTGTGATAGCATGAGCGTAAATATGTTATTATCTTCTGTTGATACAAACATATATAATGAGTGAATCGATTAAAAATTTATTTTCTTATGAATTGTAACAGATTTGAGTTTGAATATTCAGATCTGCGAACAGTGTAATATACTTCTTGGCCAAACGAGCTGAAATTTTTGAGAAGGAAGAAAATATAAATTAAAATATAAATTAATTAAAAAACTTTTGATATAACACGTCGAATTCTGCCTATGTGTGCGCATTCTTAGGAATGTGTGCATCACCATCTATTATTTCTCTAAACATATCATGGGCGTCCAAAATATATATATATATATATATATATAACGGATAAACTAATCAAAAACTTCCTTATAAAAGTTTTAATTATATAATATAATTAAATACTAAAAATGATTTATAATTTCAATAATTTCGATCAAGGATTATTTTATATTTTATTTTCATATGGTAAAAAATTATTTAAAATCCTGTCCTCTGTAACATTTTTCAAAATTATTAAATTGGTTCCTTTTTTTTCCCTAGATAATTATTGGAAATTGTATTTTATTATAATATTTATTTGGAATCCCTTTTTTCTTTATTAATATAAACAAATTGAGAATTTCAAATAAATTAAGTAACAAATTTTTCTGAATTTTAAAATATTCAATATTATAAAAAATAATACAATTAATATACAATTTATAATATATATTATTTTTTGAAGTTTTAAATAATTATTTCTGTAAGTTTGAAATATAAATATTTTTCCATTGGCATTTATTGAATCATTTTCGATCTTAAGATGTATAAAAATTACACATCTAAAAATATAATTTTTAGTGATTACACAAATGTGTAAAATATTATCTTAATATTTTAATATTAAGATAAAAATATTTTCATAAAGCTTAGAAATAGATATAGTATTTTGAAATCGGAAATATCGAATTAAATCGATTTTCAAACTTGGAAAATAATATAGATAACAATATAGATACTTCACCTCAGTTCCTATGCTAGAATATGGAATCTTTGTGAAATTGTATTCCCATTGAGTACATTCCACTGTTCTATTTGTTTGGAACTCTAATGAACGTGGATCTTTGTTGCTCTTCAGGATTTCCTTCAAGTCTAGGTCCTTCCGATAACACTGATCGTAATAAGGATACTCGTTCGTTAGTGGAATCGCTATTTGAATCCTAAACAATGATTTCAATCTCAATATGAGTCACCGATTTAAACTCTTGAGTTGATGCCCGCATCACATCATGTTTCAATATCTACGTGCTTAAAAATCCACCAAATAAATTATAAGAAAAAGTTAAATTATAAGAAAAAGTCGGTATGATAATTAATGATATATCAAGATCAAAACAATTTGAATCTATTTTATAATGTATAATAATGGCTAAAAAAAACTTTAATGACCGAGAATAGAAAAAGAATAAAAACAGTTCAAATAACATAAAATTTTGTTTTTTTTTCTTTTTTTTGTCTAATTATTTCTTCGTTTGTTTCTCAAACAATAAATTTGTATCATTTTGTTGAATAAACTATAATTTAAACAATACAAAGGATAAATTTCAATCATTATATTGATAATATATATGTATATATTATTGTTACAATAATATTAACAGTATGTGTTACATCAATGAATTTTTGAAATAAATTATTAATTTTTTAAATAATTTAATTTGTAATATTTATATAGTAATATAATAATTTGTAATATTTATATATATATTATATTTTTCATTTTGATATAATTAATTCAGATAAGGTAAATATATTAATATGTATTTGATTCAATAATTATTATCGCAATGACACTTTTTAAAAAATTAAATTAAATAAATAAATTTAAAAAGTAACAAAATTGTTACAATTACAAAAAAATGTAGCACTTAAAAAAAATTAAAAAAGATCTAATATTTAAAGAAGCCTTCATTATTTCATATTTGTTCTATATTTTTCTTTATTTCTGGATATACTTACTTCTCTTCTTGAGTAAAGTTCGAATTTCTTAATTCATCTATTCTACACCAATGTTCTGTAGGAGTAATTGTAATAAAAAATTGTGAGAAATATAGGAACGCGTATGTCATGCCATAAGGTAACAACGACAATAACAATAACCACTGGTATCTTCCATAATCTCCGACATGTGGCAAAATATCGTCAAAGCTCTCCAACTTTGGCCTCAATCGGGTCATTTCAGTTGGCCCTATGGAATTGTTCGAACTCTTATGATTCTTCATTTCGCTGAAACAATCATATATATAGATAATAAAATTATTCAACGAAAAAGATATATTAACATATTTTGAATATATTTATTATTATATTTGTACTTATATTATATTAATAAATTATTAAATCTACTAAAATTCCGAAAAAGAATAATGAAAAAAAATTCTTCGAAAATATATAAAATAGTTATAACATTAAAATAATTATAACATTACAAAATTATATTATAAATATCTATATTCTATATTCTATATTCTAAATCTATATTCTAAATTTTCGCAAATGGATTATATAATATGATTAAACTCCATGAAGCTTATTCAAGATCTCATATCCGTAAAAAGCTATAAAAATCAACAAATAAATATTTTAATCTTTTAAAAAAAAATAGAAACAGAAATATTCTAAAAAATTAAAACACTCAGAAATTATAAAAGCATTACAACTTAACTGATTAATATGATAAAAAATTTTTGAAATTTATTAATCTTTGCTGTATTTTTACTGAACTTTTATATCTCAATTTCGTTTCAATAAATATTTAATATATATAGAATAAATAATTCATTCATATTAACAACAAAATAAAAGGTAACATATATTATAATATGCTATTGAATTAAAAATAAAAAAAAAAAGAATATATATTATCAACTAAGAATTGTGTTATATTATTATTAATTATATATTTAGAAATTGATTATTATAAATATTAATAATTTTATTTACTTTAAAAGATTTTAAATGAAAAAATTTTCTGGCCTAATCCTAATATAATCCAAATCATTTTTTAAATTCTTAAATCTTATAAAATGTAACAAGTTTTCAAATCTTTAATATCTTAAAAGAGACTGATAAAATCTAAACAAAAATTTATTTATATTAATAATAAAATAAAACTTAATAAGTTTTATAAAAATAATAAAAGAAAAATATTTATGATTCTTTGAAGAGTTAATTCTAAAGACAAAAAAAAATTAATATTAAAAATTTATATTCAATTTATTTATTAATAAGTTATAAACAATTTAAATTTGTATTAAATGAAGCAAGAAAAAGCTATTTCATTCTATTTTCATTTTATTTTTACTTTATTTAATGCAAATTTCAATTTATAACCTAGTAAGTTTTAAACATCAATTTACATAATAATTTTAACTTCTAGAATCAATCTTCCAAAGAGAATTAATCCTCCAATTTATTCCATATATTCCATAAATATATTAATATTATATATATTGAAATTAATAGCTTCTAATAAATATCTAAATATTTTATATATAAATTATTTTAATTAAAGTAATATAAGAAAAAGTAAAGATATAATGTTCAAATTGCGATCGTAATGCAAATGATATAGTCAGCAATGTATTATCGCATTTGTTTTAATTGATTTTTCTTTATTCTTTTTTTTCAGTCAACTGGCTATGATCTACATTATGATCACAACCTACTCTTGCTCTAATAGAAATAAATAAGTATATATTCCGCTATATTTTTATTTCAATAAAACACGATATTAAATCTTTAATTGTCTTCAACAATAGTAAAACAAAAAATATGAAATCCATTATATTGATCGATTTGACATTTCTATTGTGAAAGGAGCTTAAAAGAAGATAAATCTTCATTCTCTCATATCATTAGTCATTCATATTATGTTTACACTCGAATATATATCGATCGATGAAAGCTTCGAAAAGTAAAAAATTCGTAGAATAAAGAAACATGTATATCATTCAATGAATGTTTGAGAAAGAACTGACTCGGGCAAAGTCCGGCAAGTAACAGTGTCTGTTTCCTTTTAGACTTGGTTTAAAACGGTTGAATCAAATGTAAATGTTTATTCGAGTGCCGAATCAATTATTATCAAGCAAGAGTTAAGTGAATCGTGATACGCGACTTGTTTAAATTGAATTGAAATAAATAAGATACGCTCTGAGATATTATTTCGGTATTATATATATGTATCAAAAGTTATACATATGCATCCGTGACAATATATGCATCAGTATACAACTATTTTTTATTTATTATTTCTATAGCATATTGATTGGCATCCAAAATATATAATTATAAGATTGAAATATATAAATTATCATATATATTGTTTCAATTATAATAATTTTAATTATTGTAATTTTCGTTATCCAAGAATTGTGTTATATTTTATATTTTATTTTCGTATTCTGCCAAAAATCCTATTAATATAATTGAATGTTATGTGTATTTATTCAGCCGTTATATGTATATTTTGGATGTCAACTGCCACGATGTGTTTATAGAAATAATATAAGCATATTGATGTATACATACATATACACAATAATGTTGAAAGATTTTATTATCTAATAAATGCTCATAGCTAAAATTTATAATTTAATTTAGAATCCTCTTCTGTCAATAATGTTATTATTCACTATAATAAATCATATCATACTTTATTCTTAATTTTTTTGTTAATAATGTGTGAGGAAACTGTTAAAACTAACTTTTTGAATGTATTGATGCAATTCATTATTTTTTACAAAAAGTATTGAACTATTTATGTCAAAATATTAATTATTAATTTAAAAGTTATTAATTTAAAAATTTTAAATATTTTAATTTAAATTTTGTTTTTCAATGCGAAGCAAAATCTATTTATGCTTTTTTTGTCTATGTACTAATTTACTAATTTATTAATTACTAATTAATTATAATATGCATTCCTCAAAATCATTAAACTTTCACTTGAAATATTTTTTAATATTATAAAGAAATAAAAAAAATATTCCAAATGATAAAATTATGACCATTGACATATTGATCACTTTTTTGAATGTATGAAGAATTTTAATTAAATGTATAAATATTTTCTATATACGTATTTATATATTAATACGTTATAATATAACGTATTTGTTGTCATATGTATAACAAATAAATCTTTAATAAAGTTTCAATATCTAATAATAGTAATCTAATAATAATAAATATAAATATCTAATAAATATCTAATAATAATAGTAAAAAAAAAGATAAATGGTTGAAATTCATTCAAAATAAAATAAATAAATAATATATTCAAATGCTTACGTGTCACCAAACAATTTTTTGATATTAAAATTCACAGTAATCTCACAATTTCCAAAATGAAACTTCAAACAAATCACTTTTCACTATTCTTTGTTCAAAATATCCCACAACTTATTAAATAAATATAACTTGGATTAATTATCAATTCAATCAATCAATATTTAATAGCAAATTATTAATAATTAATAATAATCATTCACAATTAATGATCAATAAAATCCTCGATAAAACTTTTTTTTAATATTCCATTGGATTTTATTGAAATCTATCTTCACTTTTCCGTTAATCAATTAGAATTGACTAACTATCAATCAACGAGATGATCTAATATACTTTCCTTATCAAGATTAATCAAACAATTTCTGTGTCACTTTAGTATTTTCATCCTTGATCCTTAATTCAAAAATGAAAAAATAAAATTGATGATTAGATCATTGAAGATTAAAAATATTTAATATATAATAATTTTCTTCAAAAAAATCAAATCGATAATAAAATCGACGATCGTTACAAATTGTTTCAAAAAAGAAATTAAGTCGATGGTTTTTTTAAAAGAGATGGAATCGATAATAAGATAAATTAATTGACAAAGAAATTAAAAATCGATGCAATTTTTCTCAAAGAAAAAATAAAATCGAAGATTAACGATTTTTTTCACAAAGATAAAATTAATAAATTTGATGAGATATTTTTTGAAGAAAAGATATTATAATGGACAATCCTCGTAAATTTCTTCAAAGAAGAAATGAAATCGATACTAGAATAATACCAATAATCATCGTAGTTTCTTTCTTGAAAAAATAAAATCGATGATTTTGATTGATTTTGACACAATTTCTTCAATTTGAAGTTTTCTTCCCAAAAATAATTTGTAACAGAACAAACGATCGACGCAGAAGTTTCTTTCGAAAAAGTTTCTACTTCTGAAGAGGAAGCGAAATGATTCGATAATCGAAACTCGATCAACAGAATTTTTCTTGTATAATAAATTTTTCTTGTAAATAAATACGAGCGTTAATTGATCGTACACGAGAAGAAATAGAAACAGATGCACAGACGATGACGCTCGATTGTTCTCCGATAGAATAAGAGGAATACGTCCTATACTCGCAACGCCTTGTACGAATATGAAGGGGAAACCGGCTCGCGTATCGCTGATATAAGAAGCGTGCTTAGTGAAGACAAATGCGATACCCTATGACACATATTTGCCAATGAAGAAAAAGAAAAAGATTGAAAAAAATAGAAAGAGGAAAAAGGAGAAGAATAATTGCTGATTAGCAGCCAAATCGACGTAATTTCACACGATTCTCGAATTGCTAGCAATGACCACGTGTTTGCATTCGATCCAATTCTATGTGTGTATTTACCGTTCGACAAATAAAATGATGAAAAATTAATTTTTATTCTTCCGTAAATTCTTATTCTTCTTTGTCGTTTAATGATGAAAATATTGAGTCACTTGAAATATGATTTAAAAAGAATTAAGATAGTGTTCGAGATAGTGTTTAAATATAATTGATTGATATTTTTTGACAATTTACAAATTTGGATCAATTTAAATTGAAAAGTAAATGATTTTTATTAATATCAGATTTTAAAATTTCGTAAATTTATCGTATTGTTTAAAAAAAAGAAAATAATTGAATCGATAAAAGATTTAGAGGGAAATAAAACTTTAAAAATCCAAATTCAATTGTATTATATGCTTCTGGTTCTAAAGATTTAAATTGCAATAAAATCGATTTTTTTTTACTTCTAAGAAACATACATATTTCACACTCAATATTTTTTATAGTATTTTTTACTGTACTCATACTTTTTGCTACATTTATACATTACATCATTTAGTACTATATATTTATACTAATATTATATATTTATCACTATATCAACCATCACTATATAATATGAATATTCTAAATCTATTGACAAAATCTAATAATGTAGTTTTTTTCATTATTTTGAAATCATACATTAATGCGAATTCAAAACCTAAAGTATATATCCGTTTATAGTAACTATTAAAGGTTTTTTATTCAATTTAATTTTATTAGTCTATAAGCATTTTGTATTATAAAATTATTATTATTAAATTATTATTATAACAATTAAATACTTTTTTATATAAAATATAAATTTTAAACTTATTTAATTTACCAATTAAGATAAAAATTTTTCAATTCTTTACCGTTATATTGTGCAATTTTTTTAAGATTTATTACAAAAATTTTTCTCTTATATTATCATTAGTTTTTTTTAAACAAATATTATTTATTTATTATATTATTTAACAGAATTTAGTTTATTCCGGATTAGATTGCTTTGTAAATTCGGTTCCTTTTGAAACACCTTGAAATTGACAATATCCTTGAAAAACCGGTTCTGACTTCATTTTAGGGCTACATTCTTTATTCTGGCAAAAAATTGAGAATGAAAATATTTAAAATAATATTATCTAAGCCTGTAAGAATAACATTTATGACATAATTAATGTATAATTAACAAATTATAAAAATAATTGAATAAAATCACTGTATTTTTATTGCACTTGTATTGTCATTGTATTCTATTCTCGCCTAGCTTTATCTAACATGAACTTAAATTGCTTAATAAATAAAACTTAATTGATATATTTATATATCAACTTTGTGATTTTAGTCTTTAGACATTTTCTCACGAATGTATTAATACTATGTATAACAAAAAAATAAGAAATTCTTCTACATATCGAATACATCTAATTATTACACTTTAAAGAACATTTATAAAAAAAAAATGTTAAGCTATTTATATCTTAATAATTGACGATTAATGAATATTAAAAGAAAATTTAAATTTAATTTAAACGACAACGTGCAATCTGCTTTCGAGTAATAAATTTAACGGTTATCGGTATTGAATTTAATAACAGAGAGGCACAATTATAAAACCGTTACCGTAAGTAGTATTATTTCAATTAGAGTTCCATTTGCATTTGATCTGTTATCACTTTTGATCTACACATAACATTGATCACGAAACAGAAAAAGAACACAAACTACGACAGATGTACGATTATGATGTCATTCCATGTCTATAAATATTTTTGCAGACAATATAATTAAAGAGCTTCGATGCTATTTTTGCCGTGATATGATATATCTGTTAAAATTGACGCGTACGATAAGCTGCATTCTCATTGAAGCAAGCTCAACGAAGAACTTTTTATCAATTTTTCATGTTTTATAAAAGCTTATCAAATATTGTCATTTTTTTTATATTTCTATTGTTAAAAAAATTGTCATTTATTTCTTCTTTGAAAATAATACACAATTGACAATTGAAAAGCTAAATTGATCGATTTATCGAGATTAATAAATTTGGTTTTTGAAAGCTTGATCATATGTCAGTCATACATTTTAATATTAAAAATAAATATTTGAAAGAAGAAAAGTGAAATTGATTACTTTTTAGTGAATAACAATCAAAAATAATCAATTTAATGTTAATTATATAATTTTGGCTAAAATAAAGAATTTCTTTCAAAAAATAGAATTGATCAATTTTGCTGCTTAATATTATAATTCAGAAAAAATATTTCTTTCTATTGCGATATATTATTATATTTTTCTTACATTTCTTTGATATTTTATATTTCATATTCCTATTTTATTTTTTTAACAACAAACATGCATTAATATGTTATAATGAGAATAAATATCCCTTTGTATTAATAATAAATTTAACTTCGAAATTAAAAGAAAATTCAAATGCTCTTTTTATTACATTGTCAATATGAACAAAATGTTGCAATACTACAATTTGATATAAATATCATTTGTATGTATAGTGAAAATAATAAAAAGTTCTTCGTTATTGCTTTAATAGAAAAATAAAAGAGAAATATGCTTTAACACACAGATTTAATTAAATTAGAGATTAAATTAGAGATCTTTGAATACCACTAAACGAATTAAAAAAATAAGACTACTTTATTACATGATAACAATATTTAATTTTAGATATTGCTTAAAATATTATTTAATTACAAAATTTAGCAATTGATAAAATTTAAAATAGAAACTAATTGAAGATCCATGAAAATTAAATAAATACCATTATACTATATTTATGATATTCAGATAGTATATTCTTTTTAAAATTAACTGCTAAGAAATAAATAATATATTTTTATGATCTTATTCTAAAATAAATTTAATTCTGTTTTAAGAATAGAATAAGTTTAAGATATGTCTCACATGAAGTTTTCAAAATTATTAAAAAATTATTAAAATTATTAAAAATTATAAATAGTATAATGTCTTTAATAATTTAATTTATTTTTATTTGAAATAAATTTATGCAGAATATTATAAATAATATAAATAACATAATTTTATTTGAAATAATAGTTATTGCATTAATAATTAATAATAGTTATTGTTTTAATAATAATTATCTTAATAAAATTAACTTAGAATTATTTTTTTAATATTAATTTTATTTTATAATTAAATATTCAAATTTTCAAATTTTATTTTTTCAGAAAATGAATAAAATAATTAATTATCTATATATAAAGTAGGAAGTTTAAGATTAAAAATATTTAATTCATAGAAAAAATTAAAGATTAAAGATTATTATGTTAGTATATTTCTAATATGATATAAATTCTACTAAATATCAACATATTAGCAAATGATCATAGTAATCGAAAAAATCATTGATATGTTCTTATTGAAATAACTTTTAATAGCAATAAAAAGCAATTTTATATACATATCTTACAAATGAAAAATTATAATAAAATATTTATTTCGAGTCAACGTTAAGATTAGCGTTAAGTGAAAAAAGAAAATTAAATAATTAAGATAAATAAAATTGAGATAAGTATATAAAAATTAATGTCAAATATCCTATGATATACAAAAACTCATGAAAGTAATGAATAAAAAATCACAAACAATTTATAATGCCATTTTTTTTACAAAGAAAAAAACATAACAATTGTAATCGAAATGTTATGTAATCTCATTTGCATACATGTCTATATCAAGATGCAAGATTAATCTCGACATACCTCTCTGCATATCTAATTTTATTTAGTAGTAAACAATAGTTACAATCTTATAACGCATATAATTGATAAGTCATTAAACTCGAAACACATATTCATCACGTTCATCATTATATATAACACAATATTAATAATTTAAAGGTCAATTACTTTGTCGTTTGTTAAAGCTTAACATTGCAACATTGAATGCTATTCTTGGAAACAAAATAGCTTTTCAACGAAGAAGATTAACGAAAATCATTCCATTTGCAATCAAGAAGAAAAAAATTAGAATAAGAGGAAGAATAATTGTTTTTTTATTTTTATATATGTATGAAATACCAAAATCGAAAGGGAATTCATGAATCGAAAAAAAATATTTATTTAAAAGAAAAGGCCAATAATTACTCCAATTAAAATATAATAAATTTTTCGAAAATATTGATGAAAATCAATTCCAAAATTATTAATTAATTAATAATTTTCAAAAAATTTTTATTACATATATAAATATATATAATTTATATATATAAATATTTATTATTTTCATAAAATTTTATTATTTAATATTATAATTTTAAATTTATTGTAAAAATATTTTTTTTACAAAAAAACAATTTTTTTTAAATGTTATTGAAAGCTAGATATCTTGTTGAAACAGTATTTGAAATTTATATATATAAGTTCTTTTTTCGTCTCTCTATTTATAGTTTTATAATAATAATTATATCGACTTGCAAGAAAAATAATTTCATTGTTAAAACTTTTTATCATCTGTCTAAAATTAATATAATTTTTCCATAATTTATAAAAAAAGAATCTAATCAACAAACAATTTGAAGCATTAAATAATACTGAAAATAATCATTTCTACAGAAATCCTGATGCAAATGATCAATAGACAGATGTTGAAAAAATATCATAATATCCAGAAATATCTTGGACGGTTTTATTACAAAATATATATGAGAATAAGCTTTACATTGAAGCAAAAATAATCACGATTAATCGTAAGTACCTCGATCGCGTGATTCGAAGTCAATCTCTTAACATCGATCTAAAAATTTTTATACTTATTATCATATACAGGATACATGATTCTACGTCATAATGGTCAACTTATTTTTATCTCGACCATGTTTTAAAATTCACAATTTTATTATTTCTTTTATATATATATATATATATATATATATATATACTGATGGCAGAAAAAAAATGCTTTATTTTATCATAATAATATCAAATAATCAAAAACAATAGCTTGTCATTTTATTATAAACATTACTTTAATCTAAATTCGTAATTTAATTTTTATCTATTTTTATGATAATTAAAGATTTAAATTTTTTTTAATTTTTAATTTTTAATCCCATTTTTGATGGGAAATTAATGATCACAATTCTGGAATAAGATTACTTTTGCAACTTACTTTATGCTAATATTGCACAATTTTTTAGAAGACTAATAATTATTCATTAGAGATCAATATTCGTAATGAATATTTCGTTACAATTTTTCCACTTCTATAACTGAGCTTTTGAATTTTTTAGATTTTATGCTTGATCTTCGTATCATATTGCTCCTTAAGGTTTCACCACGGAGAGATGCTCTCATCGAATTCCTCGTGCTGCATCTGGAAAATGATCTGAACATGGCGACTGGTGATATTTCTTCATCTTTATGTTTTCTGAAAATTGAATTTAAAAATAAATTTTAAAAAGTACAATAATCATAGATTGATCAGATTAAAAATTTCTTATTTACTAAAAATTTATATGCATAATGCATAACAATTATGTATAACATTATTTGCCATTAAATTATTTGATTATTAATTATTATTTTTATTATTATATTTTAATGATTATTACTATTTTTTTTAATCAGTAAAAATCAATCTTATTAAAAATAAAATAAAAAATTTCTCAAGTAAAAATTAAAATAAAATATGTGAAATTAATGCAAATTATATATAATTTAATATTAAATTAAATTTACAATTAAATTTTTGATTTTTTTAAGATTTTTATTGTAATTTTCAATTATATATATGATATTAAGGCAAAGGAAAAATTATCAATGTAAATATTTGTATAATATATACTAAAACATTTATAACATTTTACTAAATAATAAATTCTATTATCAGTAAATTATAAATGTTTATAATTTACTTAAAAGTGATTAAAAAAATTAATTTAAATGAAAATTTGTTTCATTTTTTAAATATGCATACTTTAAATATTTTGTGTTTTCTTTGTATTTATATTTTTATATTTATATTTTTATATATATTTTGTAAATTTTATACATTCAAATTTTTACATAAATATCCGCAATCTAATTATCAAAATTCGTTTATTCTTTTTGAATTTATTAAAAAAATTAAAAATATTAACATATATCTTAATTGAATATCCTAAATAATTAAAAATTATAAAATTATTTATATTTAATAAAAAATTTAAAAATCTCTTATGAAGTTCAAATAAGTAAGAAGATTAAAATTTTCTTCTAGTCATGATTTTACCTTTCGATACAAGGAAAATCCCACATTTTCTGATCTTTTCCAAAATCCTCTCCATCCTGCAGCGTTTGTGGAAGATCCTTGTCTAACGTTTCCGGTAGAAACAGAGTCAGAAGACCACATATGATACCAAGAGTACCCAACACAAGAAGAGGCAAAATCGATGAAACGACATCGAGATACACGACGAAGGGAGCAAGGATACTGGCGACGTATCCCATTATGTGTATTAGAGCTACACCCTGAGCTCTAACTACCGTTGGCAACACTTCAGCTGCATATTGGAGACCGATATTGTACGAGATATTTATCCAAAATCGACCCAGAATTGCCAAAGTAGCTGTATAAATATCTGGAAAAAAATATTAAAGTAAAATTTTAATTTTTTTAACAAAAAATTTCATTTTAATTAAAAAATAAAAAAACATTAAATTCGTTATTATCTTTAGATGATTTATTTTATCTTAATTTATATCATATTATCATGTTCATTCATTTTCCATATATTTCCATGCATTTCAAAGAAGAGATTTTAAATTTTATTAATTTTTTGTAGATGAATGTAAAAGACACACAAAGATCAAATAATTATGCTTTTTTAAATAGCATCATGTATTTTTTAATGCATTTTATTCTCATATTTCTCGTAAAAAAATATCAATCAAAAATATCAAATTTAAAAATTTTTTCAAAAATCATTAAGAGATATTTTAATTTTTTAATTTTTTTATTTTATATATATATTATAAAATCATGATTTTATGCTAAAAAAATATTAATAAATGAAATTAACATAAAAACATTAACATAAAAAAATTATGATTTATTATGAATCATAGCAATATAAAAATTAAAATATTTTCTAAAATTAATAATTTTTTAATTTTATAATTTTATAATTTTATTTTATTTTTTTATGAAGAATATCAGTCTACTATAATTAGTGCATTAAAAAATATATAATTCTATTTAAAAAAATATATTCAATCTTCATGTATCTTTTTATATACAAAAAAAAATATCTTCATGTATTCATATACAAAAAAAAACATTAGAATATATTTTTAAAATTAATTAACTTATATATTTTTCGGTAATGGATAATAATATAAATCAAAACGATAATATCAAATAAGCCATAAGCCACATATATTACGTGTTATATTTTTTTTCACTCACGAGAAAAATTTTCTAACTTCAAACAAAAGTTTATTTTAGAAAATAAATCCTATTAGTTATCACTCTATAATAAAGAAGCATTAAATTTGATAATTCTTCATAAATTCTTCACTCTTAAAGAATATTTTCTAATATCTAATTATAAACAAAACTTTATTTTAGAAAATAAATCTATATTATCTTCTATATATTCTTCTTTTCTATGAGAAAAAAATATTATTATTATTACGAAGAAATACAATAAAAGTTAGAATTAATTCTAACAACTTACTGTAATTGGATTATTCGATAATAAAAGAATAAAGAAAGACATAATGATAAAATCAATCAATCAATCAAATCAGCTTCTCACATTTAAAAAATGTGATTTTCATACATATTATAAAAGATTAAAGAAGATAATAATAAATAAATAATTATACAAAAAGAAAACGATATAATAATGTATAATAAATAATGTGTAATAATAATGTATAATAGATATAATAATAAATCTAGAATTCATGAAGATAATAATATACAATATATTGGTCTAATATAATATAAGACATGTATATTTTATGAAAGTAAAATACATTAATATGCTATTATCTATATATTCAGTAAATTAACTTAACAATTATTAACTTAAACTAACAGTAATTAATTTAAACTATAACAATAAACTATAATAATATTACCATAATATACTATAATATATTATAATAAATATATCAAATTGTTATATTATTTACTAGAAATGTCTTTAATGTCTTCTACTATATGTCTAATAATTATTTAATATTATCTATCAAATCAAAATTTATCTTTAAAATTCAATCATGTTCGATAAATTAGCATTTAGTAACAATATATCATATTATTTATTTCAAAAGTATAGCAAAAGTATATTTTTCAACGAATATAAAAAGAAGATATGACTAATAGATATATTTATAGCTTTTTTAATTGATTTCTTCATTTCATTTCATTAATATAATAATAAAAATATTTTACATCCATTTCTTAATATATTTTACAACTACTTAATCTACATAAATTAAAAAATGAAAATCTCTCCATAGATTATTAATATTTTTATGGGATATTTTTGGAGATTTGAATCTAGAGATTAAAACAAATAGAAAAGTTAATGAACAAAAATATAAATTATCTTATTTATTAAGTTATAAACAAATTTGCATTAAAGCAAAAATGGAACAAAATCTCGCTAAAAATAATACGTTATAATTAGTAACAAAAATATTTCATAACGTTAAAATTAATGATTTAAATCCATGTTTATTAAGATTTTTGACAACAATTTTTGTAAATATCTTGTATATATAAAGAAATACTTTGTAAAATATAAAATATTATTCACATAAAGTAAATTTATCATAAACCATAATATGTGATTTATTTGAAATTATTTATTTTACTAAAATAAAAAAATAACATAATTTTTTTCAATTAAATGTAAAATATAAAGTAAAAAAAGAAATGTACGAACGATTGGAAACTATAGAAGCCCAAATGCTAAATACACCGGAAATGACAAGAGAACAGCAAGCTAGCCATCTTCTGCCCCATCGATCGAGAACGAGTGTGAGGAACGTGTCTGCGGGCAATTCGGTTGCTGCAGCAATCGTGAATGTGACAAACACGTTCAAGCCTAAATTATTGACGTTTCGTACGTGACCATCGAATACTAAAGAAATCGCCATCCTAAATAACAGAAAAAAAAACAATTCTAAAGAAAGCATTATATTTCATATGAAATTGCAAATTATTATAGTGATGTAGATTATAAATGGATATTTTAATGCGATAATGATATAAAATTTTGTAATTCTGCAATTTCAATCAGATTTTTTGATATTTGTAAGATAATACGTACCAGATAATGATGAATAATATAGTAATATTTCGTAGACGTGGTGTTTTGAATAAATCTAATACTGAATATGTTTTATCAGCTTCCTCCTCTTTGCATATTCTAGCACAAGTTTCCTATTAATACCAAATTTCAACTTCTTAATATTTATTTCTGTTTATATAATAAATATAAAATAATAAAATATTTATCAAATAATAAAATATTTGAAATACTTTAATTTGATATTTATAAAGTTTCACGAAATAATTACATTAAGTTGTAGTAAAATAATATCAACTTAGCGAATATGAATAAATATATATATTTAATTTTGAAATCATAAATGTATAAATGTTATAAAATTATTATATCTATTAAAAAATTTTTTTTTATTCGTATATCAATAAATTTACTATTCATTTTTAATTCTTATATCTATATAAAATTTTTAATATCATTCAATTTTTAAGTTTTATTTATTTATTTATTTTCTTATTGATTTATTTGTACAAGTTATCATTTTTAAAATTATCTCTTTTACCTGATTGTACCATTACTTTACATGATAGCTTGGTACGTATAAAATAAAATAAAAATTATAGAAAGATTAATAAATTGATTTCTTACACGAAATCGCTTGTAGACGTCATCGGGTACCTTAGTGCCGTTTATTCGCTCGAATTTTCCCAGAATATTGATGGCCTTGTCCACTTGACCTTGGCTGACTAGCCATCGAGCGCTTTCCGGTATCAGCCATGGCGTCGCTATGGCTAGGACAAGAGGAACTGAGGTTGCAATGCAGGTCATCCTCCAATCGAGTAAAAAATAAGCGATCCATGGTAAGATACAAGATGCGAACGTAAAGAACATGGCTATCGACATATTCGCCACAAAAGTTCGCCATTTTGGTCCAACATATTCTAACACTGGAATAAAAAAAACATAAAAATCATTTGTGAAAATAATATTCGATGAAAAAATTTTAAATTATAAATATAAGAAATAAATTAAATTTAAATTATTTAGATTAGATTTCTATAAAATTCTGTCTTATAAGTATAAAAAATAATTATATTTATTATTATTATTAAAAATTTGTTATTTCAATCCAATGCTTTTTAATGAAAAATATAATATTTTAAAATGTCATTTGTAAAAAAAATATTCAATATTTCTTTCAGTTATTTGTCATTTTTGAAGTTAATATAATTATTATTAGATAATCATTGTAAATACATATTAATACATATTAATACATATTATATTAATACATATTAATACAAATTTACTTGTAAATGAATATTTAAAATATAAAAATAAATTTAAAAAAAAATTTGTATTATAATACATAAAAAATGCATTCATAATTATTTCTTCCTAATTATCCGTAATTAGATTTTTTATTTATTCATACTTTCCTTTATTTATTCATATTTTTTGTCATTTAAATTAATTAAGATCCCAAAGTAAATGATTAAATTAATATTGAACATGAAAGTTCGCTATCTTGATTCAAGTTATTAAAAAAAGTTATTAAAATAAAAAATATTTTAAAAAATCATTTGTAGTTTCATATAATCAAAATAATATTCAAATATTAACAAAAAAAAATTTGAAATATAATAAAAAATTAAATATAAATATAAACTTAAACATTTTTATCACAATATCTCCCTATTGTGATTTATTTCGAAATGAAAGAATAAAAAAATGAGATTAATAATAGGTGATATTAGAAGATATAAAAATTTCAAACAAACAAGTATATTTAATATGATTTGAACATCATAATTTTTACAAAAAAAAACTGTAGTCAATTATAATGAAACTACTATTTATAACTAATTGAGAGTAATTCTGGATTAAAACCAAGACAATTAAGTGATTAACAGTGTTTCTTCATTAAGAACAATTACTCTCTATTTCATAAGTACAAATAATCATTGTTCACTAGTGATAAATTTCCACACATTTGCTACTTCCTATGTTGTTACACAATTAAAAAATTAAAATCATACTTCCAATTCATTAAATATACTCATGAGATATACTAATTATCTCTTCATTCAAAAGTTATTTCAATTATTCAAGGTCACTTTAATTTCTGTGATCCAATATAAAAATCAAATTTTATCTATATATAGCAAAGAAGTTTACAATTTAAGAATTTTTTTGAATAAAATAAATAAATGTTTATTTAAAAGAAATAATTCTTGTTTAAATTATAATTAGTTAATTTTTTATGAAATAATTAATTATTTTCATAATTGCGATAAATTTTTTAAATATATAATAATAACAAAAATTAACAAATAAATTGATTGAAATAGATAATAAATCATAATTTAAATATGTATCAGGATTCTCTTTTATTCATAGAGTCTCTAATGAAGTAACATGGTCTGATAAAGTTATGTTTGACTAAGCAAAATCGATTCTTTGATTCAAATTAAGCCCTGATATTATATTAATTATAGAATATAATTTAAATAATATTCATATAAATTAAATAAAAAATTGTAAAAATTATATCATATTTTAATTGTTTTTTATACATATATATTTTTTAAATATATTCTGTTTATATAACAATTTAATGTTTTCTCATTTCCATGATAATAAATTGATCAAGAAAAGATATTATTTTTATTAAAAACATCATAAAAAAAAAGATCAAAGATATTTCTTTTGTTCTATTATTTTATTATATATTTCTTTTGTTTTATTAATTTTATTAATTAAAAAAGAATATAATAAAAAATGTATTATATAATTATTCTGCATTTATTATAATTCATGGATTTCTATGAATTCCGATTCTCAAACAGCTATTTTAATTAAATATATATTTTGCAAAATTTTATAAAATCTTTAATATAGATATAAGATAGAAGATATTAAAAAAAAAAATTTCAAAAATTTAAGAATTTAGTATACATCAAGAGAAATGAAAAATCAACATTGATCTTATAATCAATCTTTTCAACGTAGAATAATAGATTTTTAGTATTGATATCGTGAGTTTTTTCGCAACACATTAAATATTGAAAAACAAAAGAATTGATTCAGGAAAACATTAACTCAAAGTTTCAATATAATTATTATTTATAATTATTGTTAATAATATTAATATTAATATTAGAAATTATTTCATAGATATATTTCCATTTCATAGATTTATTTCATAGATATATTTGATTCATAGACTCTTTTCATTGATATCGACACATTCTTATGATTTATATTAATATTTCACTTAACATGATTTGAACAAGATCCATGGATAGGAAAATTGACTATTATATATATCTAATAAATGTTAACATTAAAAAAGATTAGTTAATAAAATTAAGATTTTAAAAAGATTAGTTAAAAAAATTAGTTAATTAATTTTTAGATACTTTTTCGAAATACATATTCGAGTATGTAAAATAAAATACGTCCAAATACTTATCTTGTTAGATAATTGATTGTTTGAATAAACAAAATTAGCATAAAATCGAAATTATATTTTTATATAATTATTTAGTATTATTATAAAAATCCATATTATGTGGTTATTATAAAAAGAAATCATTATAATTTAAAAAAAAATTATAATTTAACATTATTCACATTCTCTATAACAAATAAAGTGATCAAGAAAATATTATATTATTCTCATAGAAACAGTGTAGAAAGGAAAAGCCAAAGCTCCTTCTTGTCCTTTCTTGTTCTATTTGTTTCATCATTCTACCTATCAAAGTTTATTATTTTTAACGTAATAATATTCGCTTAGAAAAAACATACGTTTTTCTTCCAGTCTTTTCCAGTCTTTAAGATTTGCTAACACTTGTGCAATTGCATGATGTTGTATTAAAGCACGATTTCTCTCGTTTATTACAAAGAATGAAGATTCTGTATACAATATAACAAGTTGAATTACAAACACTAGTATTAAAGAGCAATAATCGTCGCCAATATCTCGCGTGTCTATAAATCGATTGAGCAATGTCCAACACAAGGACATTTCGAAACTAATTCATATTTTTTCTCTTATTTCTTTTTTCCTCTCTTTTTTATCTTCTGATTTTTTTTTTCTAATTGATCGCACAATATATTCTCTTGTTTCTCACATATTTCTTAATATCTTTGGTATTATGTGTAATTTGTAAATAATTTTAATAAGGATTTAAAGTAGATTAACATTACTTACTATTATAGATACTATTATAATTATTATTATAAATTCGATGAATCTAAAAAACATTTGAACTATTTTTGAATTAGTTTATCTTATCAAGATATCAGATATATATATATAGATCTTGACCAATAGATATCCAATATTTTAATGGTTATGACATACAATGAGAAGTATAAGTGAACTAATATTCGATAAAAAGATTTAAACTGTTATAATGTCTTAAAAAAAAAAATCATACAACATCATTGTAAATTCATTTTAAATTGAAATATATACCTATCTTTCACGGTTTTTTTAACAATTTTTCACAATTTTTTTCCAAATTTTTCACAATTGTTTTTAAAATTTTTTATATTCCTTATTTTTTATGATTGAAGTATCTTAGGCATTTTTCATATAATAAATAGAAAATTCATATAATAAATAATAAATAGAATAATATATTTCTTCCCAAAAATTTAAAAAATTTAATCAAATTTTAATTTAAACTTAAAAATTGAGATATATTTTTTTTACAATGAAACATGATTTTTTTATCAAGTTTTTTCATTTTGAACATAATAATTAATTTTCGTTATCCAAACATTCGAAGTTTAATAATTTAACCAAAGTTAAAAAATTATGTAGCAAATTTTAAGTATTGTAAAAAAAAATTTTAATTTTTAAATCTATTGTGAATTCACGAAATTTTTAAATAATTCTATAAATGAAAGAAAAATATTTTTATTTTTTTATTTGTTATATTGAAAAGAACAAATTCAAAATTAATACTGATTACGATTTTTTTTTTACAAAGTTTAAAATATCAACACTTTTTTATCCAGTATATAGGTTCAATTATATTTTTCACTGACTCTTGTTTTTTTTCGATTAGTTTTATTACGTTTCTTTTTATTTTTGTATCAAAAATTGATATCTAAAACTTTTACTTTAGAGCATTAATGTATTATTATATGAAACTTCTACAAAGA
The DNA here is from genome assembly GCF_029169275.1 of Apis cerana. Classification (NCBI taxonomy): domain Eukaryota; kingdom Metazoa; phylum Arthropoda; class Insecta; order Hymenoptera; family Apidae; genus Apis; species Apis cerana. Next base: position 44,709 of record NC_083855.1, read on the forward strand.
TTCAATATGTTTTTCACTATACATGTTACAAAAAGACTTGTAAAAAGTGTGACGAATAGAATATTCTTAAGTATAATATAATAATTAAGTATAATTTCTTAACAAATTTCCACGGAGAGATAATCAAGTATGAATAAATATCTCATAATCGACAGTCAATTTCTTAACTTTTATGACTTTAATTTTATATATGAAATCCTGTTATAAATTATTAATTAATTATATATAATATTAATAATATTATATAATATTAATATTAATAATTTTATATATAAAACTTGAATTAGAAATTTCTCTTTTAAAATTTGATTATTTCATGTTGTCTAAGATAATTAAATGACTGAGAAATTTTTTTTAATTTTCATTGATAAAATCTCATTTATTTTCATTATCAAAATTTACATTATTATAGAACCTTATATGCTAGAGAATTCATTGATTTGGAAATTATAAAATTTTATTAATAACATTAATTTTTTTTTTCGTGCAATTTTTCGTGTCAATATGAAATGTAATTGAAATGAATTCAAGAAACAATAGAATTTATAATTTAATTAAGAGATTTAGACATAAAATGTTTAAATGAAATTCTCATGATAATTATGATATTTAAACGAAATTCTCACGATGATTAAAGTTAAAATTAATGTAGATAAAATTCTTACAATAATTATTTGATAAAATTGTCATGTCTTGATTTCTAATTAAAATAACTTTTTACTGTCAATCCTAATCATTATTAAAATAAAATTATTATATATATTATATCTAATACATCTCTTAATAATTGTATGTCTACTAAATCTCTATTACACTCAAATTTCAAAGATAGAGCTAAAAGTAAACTTTAATTTATCGAAATTTTCAAATAAAAAAGATTCAATAAATGAAAATTTGTCATACAAAGATATTGCAATGTTAATATTTTTTCAAGGAATCAAAGAAAAATAAAATCATAAGCATCATCTTTTATTTTCAACTATTTAATCAATTAGTTGTCAATCATTACATAATTATACAGATAATTATTTCAAATAATATGGACATTAATGATAAAAATTTACTTATTTAAATTTTGTAAATTTAACTTGTAATTAATTTCTTAAATTGAATTATTATATTTGATTTATCATGATGATGAAAAGAAAATAAACAAAATTATATTATCAAATCAATTTTTTCAAATTAAAAATTTAAGTTATTAAAGCTCGACTGTAATAAAATTGTAATAAAATTTATAACTTTGATCTAAATAATGAGGAAATTAATTTTCGATTTTAAAATAATATCAAATAAGTGGCCATGTGAAAATATTTTTCTTGTATGAGTTAAATTTAAAAAAATAAATAAAACATAAATTTAAAACAGCATTTTATTATTTAAATATAATTTTTAATTTTAATTCTAATTTTTAATTCTAAAAACTTTATTTCCATACACAAATAAGAATTTATTGTTAAAAAAATGCATATTTTATTAAAAAAAATTAAACAAATTGTTTTATAATTTTTTTTTAAAAAAGATCCAAACTTTGTTTGTATTTTTTTAAATCTAATAAAAATAACCAATTCTTCACTTTTCTTTCTTCACTTTTAATTTACTTTAACTCGTTATGCTCTAATATAAAAAATATACACATTATTATTTCTCGTTTTTTTCAGAAATGATTAATTAGAGAAAATGATAGAAGAAAAAATTGTATCTTTTTAAACAGCATACTGATTTATATATTTGTTTTGAAGCATACTTTCACACGATATAAAAAAATGTATAGCCTTCCATTTAAAACATTAAAACTAATATTGAAATCCCGAAAAAAAGTGCAAATTACAAAAAAATTATATGAATTATATAAATAAAATTTACGTTTAAAGACAATATAATTTTTTTTTCTTAAGATTTTCTTTTTTCAAGAAAAATATTGGAAAATAATAACGTAAACTCGATATAATTTATTATCTTCTCAAAATAAATTAATAATATTTATCTTGATTTCTATCTGCGTTTTATTTTTCTGAAGAGTCAATTAACACACACGGTCTAACATAAGATTCATATAAATCGAGTCATTTTTAGCTATTAGTTTATAAACGATTATTAGTTTACCAAACTTTATTTATATAATTAAATATTCATTACCTATTAAAAAACCTTGACAAAAAATTAAAAAATTCAAACAAAGTATAATCAACTAGTTACGATTTGCTCACGAATCTTGTCAACTTGGCCTAGTTTTCGGTGAACAAGTCATAAATTTTTCCAGTCTCACTTGAGTCATCGAGTCACGGTCTGTGCACGCCATTTGAGTTTCAATTTTCACGGGTGGAATCAAAGGGTGCTACTTTGCTATTTGATCAAAGAAACCTGTATCAATTACTCGCAATGAACTCTATACTGTATTAGTTTTACATATATATGTGCATACTTTTGATACTTTTTTTTTTTACATATTATATTAGTATTCCATATGTAGACTCTTCTATAACAAAAATATTTCAATATATTGATGATATATTATTCATTTAAATCAGACTTAGAGATATTGATTAGAATTTTATACGAAATATTTTAAACAAATTTATTTGAAAAATAAATATTCGATAATATTTACTAATACAGGAATAAAAATTTGTCGAAATTTCGTAATCAGAATAGAAGTTTATTAAAATTTAAAGAAAGATTAATAAGAAACATATAAAAGAAGTAGGCTAAAAAAAATTTATAAAAACTTCTTGTCAAAATAGAAATAGATTATAATTTTAAAATAATTTATGAAAAATAAATAAATAAAGTAATGTAATATATAATATTAATATCGAATGAATGATATATTACGATTTTTTAATTCAAAGAAAACATTTGTTTAAATTTTATTATATATTCAGTCATGAAAATATTGAAAAGATTATTTATTATTCACATTCGCTTTCTACTTGGAAATACGTTCACTTTTGATACAATATAGATGTTTAGTAACTATATATTTAAGCAATTGAACTGCAACTAGAATTTCATCTAGTTATAACAGATTAAAAGTATAATTGATAGCAATTTTTTATTCTTTAGAGATTTATCGTGTAATTACTATAAAAATATAATTGATAATATATAATAATCAAATTTAATAGCACATAAATGAATCAAATTATATTCTGTATTACAAATTTTTTAAAAGCTATCATTGAATCTGATAATATTTATTTAAAATATTTTTATTCTATATTATAATGAAGAATGTTCTATATGAGAGGCGTCGGAGAAAGGAATTTACGTTATTTATCTTCAATGATGTAAATTCCCTTCTCTATATCTTGCGAATATTTATAGAATTCTTTATTATTACTATGCAGAAAAGAATAAAACATTAAAAATAAAAAAAATGTTAAAAATTAAAAACGTTAAATTTGATGACAATTATGTAAATAAAATAAAAAACTAATATACCATATATCATACGTTAAAAAGAAATCAGAATGGTATTTTCTTCTTTCAAGAATCATCCTTAAATCTTTAAAATCTTTTTTATTTTTGAAATAATCAAATTGTTTGTACATTAAATGATTATGAATTATAAAATTATTTTTAAATATTATAAATATTAACTATCATTTATATTTATATACACAAAAATATTGTTTTCTTTGTTTAAAAAAAAAGAAAGAGATCAGAAATTTTATTCTGATCGTTATTGTTAAAGAATAGTAAAAATATTTCAATTTTTCCATAACTTTAAAAAATTTTCAATTGCATTGGAATAAAGAATTATCGTATAGGAATATATATTTTGTTACAAACATAAAATAATTTGAATGCATGTGTTGCTTGAAAAAAGGTCAGTCATAAATCAAGTATAACAAAAGGCAATATGCTGTAAAAATTACGATGACTTAGGTCTTAAGATCTTTCTATTTACTATATAAATATTCTATATAAATTTTTTAATTTTAAATTTTAAATTCTCAATTTAAATTAAATTATACAACATATAATCTCTATTTTATCATAATATATGTATAATATATGATGATAAAAAAATAAATATCTATATCAATAATACATATGTATTTATTAATCTACATCAATATTACTGTAAAACTATTTAAATATTACAACAAAATTCACCTAATAAAAATTTATATGTAATTATGTAATATACATACAAACTTTTTTCGTAAAAATTTTCATTTCAATAATAGAATATTATACATTTCATTTTTAATTAATATTTTCTAAATCGTTTTTTGATGAATGATATTACAAAAATTCTCTAAAATGAATTCGAAATGAATACGAAACGCTACGATTAATCTAAAAAGATAATAAAAATATCAAAAAATAGTTACCTAATATATACATCATAGTAAAGCAGTTATCGAAGGCAAATCCGACAAAAAAGCGGCATAATGCGAACTGCCAAAAGGTATTCGTGAATGCCGTAGCTACTCCTGCGAGAAATCCCATCATATTAGCTCCGATCAAAGCTGGTATCCTGCCATATTGATCGGCGATCCATCCAAAAATTAACCCTCCAAATATGGCGCCAATGAAGAAAATACTTTGAGCCACAGTTGGCAAGGAATCGTATTGGCAAACCCATTCCAGCTACAGCAGAAAACTACGGTCGAATGATTTATTTCTGGATAACGAAAAATATCTTAAAAATTTTATATAGAATTGAAAAAAAGAATTCGTTAATAAAGCGAGCTTTGAGTTTCTAATGAAATATAATTCTTTGATTTTTTTTTATTAGAAAAAAGAAATAAAATTTAAGATATCTTTTTGTAAAAAACAAAGTTCTTTAAAACTTCTTGAAAATTTTTTTTCTAAAAAACAATATAAAAATTCGCTGGAATAGATTCCGGTATATATAAAATGAAAGATAATATAATAAGAAAAATAATATCTTTAGCAATAAATAATATTTCATCGTAAAAAATAAATAAATAAATAAATAATTTTCCCGATTATCCCACTTCTATTTCTTGATTAATTTTGCAAATTTTTCATCATTGTTTTCATCATTATTTTATCATTATTTATGTAATAATTATTGATACCTTTTCTTGATCTGATATATCAGTCTTTAATATTCTCGTCCTTAAACGAAATATTTTAATATTTTTTAATCAGTTTTTGTTTTTTGAGTTTAATATTTATTACATTTAAATAAAAGAAAAAAATTACAAAAGATAATCAAGCGAATATATATATATGTATGTATATATAATATTATATATAATATGTATATACCTATATATTATATAATATTAAATATAATTAATAAGTATTATTATTAAATGAAATGAAAACACGAAAAATATAGAAAATATTGAAAATTGTAAGTGATTTTAATTTTTTAGATATTATAAAAGAAAAAATAATAAGTAAATAATAAAATTAAAGAAAGGAACTAAAATGAAAGGAAAAAAAAACAATCAAAAAGAGGAACTTGCAGATTAAATATTTCTTGTCTCACCTCAGTAGCCACGGTTGCATAAGGGACATCGCTATAATTAAATTCCCATCCATGCTGACAAGTTTTTGTCGGCCACAATGGATTCGGCACATAGCTTTCATTTAGTAGAATCAAAGTATAATTTACATCGTACATACTACATCTTGAGTAACCTTCGCGGTCGAGTGGTATTGCTAGCGAGAGTCTGAAACAGAAGAGAGTGTACGGTATATAATAATGTCTTTCAATACTAATAAACATTCTACAGATGAATAATTAATGTTGCATTTACAGTTAATTCAAAAGCATAGCATCAATTTTTAAATTAATAATATTTCATCGGTTTATATATCGACGAATGAGTTGTTGCGTATTTATTTAATAATAAAATAAGTTTAAATGGAATTTTATTTGCTATAAAAAAATTGATTTGGGTCATATTTTGGTTATATTTGGATCATTTTTAAATTAATAATATTCCATAATTTAGTTCTCAATATACGTTATTTCTGAATAATTATGATAAACTTATTGCATATCTGTTTTAGTAATGAAATATGTTTATCGATCAATTATTATTTTATCAAAAAATAATTTTATTTTTACAATTTGAATAAAAGATTCATAAAATAATATAATATATCGAAGAATTATTTTATATAAATTTTAATTTATGTTTCTTACAAAACTTTTTTCTCCAAAAAGTTTTTGAATTAAAAGTTCTACAATTCTATATTCTCAAAAACTTATATCTTTTCTTTTAACTTTATTATTGAAATAATGTTTCAAATTTTGTAAATATGTAAATTTATGGAATTAATAATCATAAGATAAATAAATTAATGATCGAATGATCGAATATGCAAATGATATTATCAATATGATTAGAATTGAAAATTGAGACCACGGTGATATTTTTATAAAGATACTGATACCAATATAAATGTGTAAAAATTTTAAAAAAATTGTTAAATAACCGCAAGACTAATTTACTATCATCCCTATATTGATGAAAACATTTACTAATAATAAATATCATTAAGATAATTCGCTATTGATAATTACAATTGTTTGTTTTTATGCATTTATAATAAAATAGAAAATACATATGTCAACAAGATGATGACATTTAAATGAAATTCACTCTATTCATCTGTATAATATCATTAAATAATATGTATACTTAAAACGATATTTTGAAATCTTACTGGATTTTTATTATCTTATAATAAAATATTTATGATAAAATTTTTATGAAATATTTATCACCAAATAAAAGGAAAAAGCAATTAAAAATTTAATTGACATATAATTATATAATAAATGAATATCTGTAACTGTAATGAGCAATGAAATTTCATAAATTTTCATTATATAACGAATTAATTACAAGGAACAATGAAACTTCCTTTAAGAATATTACATAATCTATTATATCTATATTATCATCCTTATCTATAAGTATTAACAATTTAAATTAAAAATATCAATGATTACTTTGTTAGAAAAAAAATATTAACGGTCATTGTATCATTGTAGCAAATTTCACACATTATAATTACTCAAGATTGAAATCTGAAGTTTCGCTATGTTTTTCAACATCATAAAATTTGCGGCATTAATTCTAGTAATTTTATTGTTACATATGAGAATATAATATCATTGTAATAAATAATTTTCAATATTCATCTATGAACATAGAATTATAACATTTCAATGTTTCATCATTTCTTCTTCATGATTTACGTATAATTTATAATATATATATATTATTACTACTTATTATTTATTACAATCAATATGGCACAAAATTTCTGGATATTTCCTTAATATATTTTTTTATATTTGTAAAAGAAGAAACAAAACAAAGCAATATCTTATTGATATTATTATTAATTTGAAAATAAATCACTACTTCTTAAAACTATTGTTATATTATTTTTATTCTTTTCTTTCATTCATATATTAAAAACAAATATAATAATATAAAAATATAAAAAGAATACTAAAGGATTTATAATGAAATCTTTGTTAATTTTTATATTTTCTTTAATGAATTATATTTCTTAAATGAATAAAAAATTTTGCATTGGATTCTTTGATTAATCAGTAATGTTATTGAAGAAAAAGATATTAAAAAAAAAATCTTAATTTATCGAATAAAACAAAAATTTTAAACAGTAGTAATAATACTTTATAATATAAAATCTTTTAATAGATATAATTACTTCAAGAAAACTATTATCTATACTATAAAATTATTAAATATTTAATATATGAAAAAATTTAAACATATAATTATTATATATAATTATTACATACCATATTATTATAAAATTTTTTTTAAGAAGAATTTCTAAGAATTTCTAAGAAATTTACGATTAATTGCATCAATTTCAATTCAATACAAATGAAACATTCGATAATACTATTATTGAAAAAATTATCATCTGTATCTAATCGTAAATCGTAATTAATCATATTTAAAAAAAGTGAACAAAAAATACTGTTTTTGCGAAGATATAAATATTTATGCTAAATTTTTCATGCTATATTCATTGATAAAAGTTTTGAGATTGAGATAATAAGCGGAATAAGTGATGCATACTTATTATTCTTATCGCTTAAAGATTAGAAGATTTGGATCATTATTGATCAGCCAGAAAGGATCACAATCATATTTAAAAATACGATTTTTTTCCATAATTAAATTTTTAATATCACATTGATTAAATTAAATAACAATTATTTTAGCCATATTATATTTTATATTGCAAGATAATTTCTTTCAATAATTTTCAATTGTTAAATTAAATTATATTAATTGTACTAATTTAATAATTAAAATATAGTAGAAAAAGAATCATTTTTTCAATCATTTTTAAATATTTCAATAATTTTAAAAAATTATTTAATATTATAAAAATATTAAGTAAAAAATAATTATCTAAAAAAATTATCTAAAAATTATCTAAAAAAATCATTGAAAAAAATAATTAAATATCGTAAAATATTTATAAACATTATTTATAATAACAAATGAAAAAAAAATATAATTTCATTTATATTTTGTTCTTTGTGCAACTTAAAACTTTAAAATATTTTAGATTGATTAAAATTTTAAAAGCTTTAAGTTATAAAAAGATAATTATCGAAATTAAGATTTTTGACATTAATTATTTCAATTTTATTATAAAATATCATTTCATTATTATATAATATGAAATTAAAAATAAAAGAACAACATTCAAATAATTACTCAAAGAGAAAATTTACATTGATTTTATATTAATATTATACCTTATAATCTAAACGCTAAATACTTTTCATTCAAAAAATTTTTCTTTCAATTAAATAAATCATGATTATATGTATGATATATATATATATATATATCTGTACCATAATTAATATTATCAGAAAATTGCGAGAATTTTAAGAAAGAATCTGTTCCATTCTCTTTAAAATGTAATTCTTTTGCCAATTAATTATTTCACTCGGTAGAAATTAACGAAAGTTTCTTTAGCAAAGAAAAAGTACATATTACTTTTACATTGATAATCGCATTATATTTGTTATTGCATTAAATAATGTCTGTTTTAAATGAGATCAACAAAGTTATCAGTACATATGTAGTTTTCATTAAAATTTTAATTGCATCATCGAAATATATTTTATCGTCATACATTTTTGCATAATTATATACATAGGGTAAACGCCTTTTACATAAAACTACGTTTGCCGTTTCTTCTCGTTTTTCATCGCAATCAACGATATCAAAGCAAATGTTACGTGCTCAACGCCATTTTTTTATATTCACGCTCTCATTATTTGCGTGAAGGTTCAAGTATGTTTACGCCTCGAACACGATAATACCGACTCGAGGAATTTTATACAGGGAGCATTGTGCGAATATTGCAACACATCCTTCGACTCTTGAAACATCTTAACAATGAAACGTCTTATGGTGAAATCGAAACGTAGGCGTGGATTAATAAGGTTAATTTACAAATTGCTATATATAAATATTGTTTTTACGGATTATTATTTGTCAAATGATAAATTTTTTAATAGATCAAAACATTTTTAAATTAAATCAAACGTTAACAAATTGAAATAATATCTACCCAAAAACCACTCCTATTTTAATCACATATTCTACATTTATTATCTATTTCATAGAATGTTAAATATTCAACATTTAATATCTCTACATTGTTATAAATTGTTTATTAAATCTTGAATAATTTTAATATCTATTCTACCATGAAGCATTCTTAGTAGCAAGTTTTCGTACGTAGATCGAAAGATCTTTGGCTCAGACACGTTAACGAGAAAATTGCAATAGAATATCAACAAAGTTTCTAAAGTTTTCTAATAAATTAAGACGATTAAGAATCAAAAATCAATTAATTTTACTATTTATCAGTTCATAATTGGAATAAAGCAATAATTCCTATTATGCAAATATTTCAGAAGAAAAACAGATGTAAATTTGTAATATACATACGTTTATTTGTAGAAACACGTTTCATGAAGACTTTTACGATCTGTTACCGGCTGCTCCAGCACTATTCGAATAACATCGAAGGTTGTTAACCTACCGCAATAGTTGTAAGCAAACGAAGGTTCAATGTTATAGCTTGAAAAAACATTTCGTCACAGCGTATTACTAAAAGAAACATTGATACTTTCGTTTGAGTTTTTGCAATATTTTATCTCAATGATTGTATATTCATACTCGCCGGGCATAGTATAAATGTTTTTAACAGAATTAACGCCATTGAAATCAGAGAACAACAATCATGGAACATCATTGCGAATAATGATAAAAGAATTTTTTGTTTAAATATTTTTTGTAAATAATTTATTATATAAAATTAATTTTTAAATTTTTTATAATCATTGAAAATTAAAAATTTATGTTATGAAAATTGAATTAAAAAATTAATAAATTATATATATATATATATATATAAACATTCTTTTATCATTATTCGCAATGATGTTCCATATATATAATTAGTATTATAAATTATTACTTTTTATAAATAAGTAATTTTCACTTTTTAAAAAATAAAGAGATTATTTTATATATTTTATAGTAATGTGTAATTATTAAAAGTTTTAATTTAAGAAAATTAATTTTCACCTAACTGTGTTTTGAGATCAAAAAAAAAAATCAAAACGATGTTAGGTCATTAAAACATTATTTTTGAACGTGCTTTGATTAATAATTAAATAATATGTGCAAAACCATTTATCCAGATTGTCAATATATGTCTGATTTATCTTGAATCACAAAACAGATATTAAATGTTGATAATCGTTCGTCATTAGAATTTTTTATTATCAATACGATCACAAAATTAATAGAATCATAAACACTTATAAACGCAATCCGATTTTTCATCAAATTGAACTACATTGAATCAAAGATTTCCATTTTTCATTCTTATCACTTTGTTATATTTATTTTTCATTTACCACTTTTTTTATCAAATGTATATAATAAATAAATTGATTGATTAGGATTGATTGGATTCTATTATATAAATTCTGTTATACAATAGATATTACATATATATTATATATGTATTTATTGTATATTTTTATTATATTTTATATATTTGAAATAATTATAAATATTTGATGTAATCATATATCTAAAACAATATTAGGATTACAGAAATGAAAATGAAAATTAAAAATTTACTGAACAAATCAATTGAATAAAATTCAAGTGATTTATTGAAAAAATTTTACTATATAAATTCCAATTTAGTTTCTAACTGGATTGCGATCTAATAATAAAATCATTATTTTTAAATAAAATTATTATGAAAAATTTTATTAAATTTTATTAAATTTTCAATATAATTATTCTAATATTTTTTATATTATGCTTGTATCATAATATTCTACCGTATGTTCGCTAACTATAATATAGATTTTTTCATAAATGTCAAGATTTGGTAAATGAATTAATTATTATAAAATGATTAAGAAACATGATATAAAAGATTTCGTTTAATTTATCTCTTGATTCATTAAATAGAATTCTTACTATTAATATTAATCTTTTAATCTCATGTGTGTTTATAAATACTAAGATATTTCAATAAATGAATTAAAATCTTTTATATATATTTTATGAGACTGTTTATTTATTCAGTGATGATATTAATGTTAGAACAGATAGAACGAAAGATTTATCTTTGATCTTAATCAAATTATCAATCCTAATTTTTATCTCTCATGATAAAAAATCATTGAAATCATTGAACAAATAATTATTATGACTTCAAATAAACAATAAATAATTCTAATTTATTAAATAAATTCTTTGTGAAATTTTTTTTTAAAAAGTTTCTTTCTATGAATTTTAGAAAAATTTTTTTATCACATTCTTGTGTTAAAAATCACATTTCTTATTTTAAACAATTTCATTTATTTTAAATCTTACATACATATTTATAAGAAGTTGAATAAAATCTATTGTTTGTTGAATTCAGATTTCAGAATTTTATATTCAAAATTAATTTTATCTAATGAAAATATTTTTCTTTTTAAAATATCTAAACTTCTACATTTCTACTACATAAAATATTTTCAATGTATTTTACTTATTTACCTTTCGTTGGATGTAAGATTCTTTAGTTCCGGTACCCAGCACCAGTATTTTTCCGGTATTAACGTGATAAAGATTTGTGAGAAATAAACCCATGCTACAAATGAAGTAAAAGGAATCATCAATATAAACAGGATCTTCTGATAAAGTCCAAATTCTCCGACATAGGGTAACAACTCATCAAAATCTAAATCTTTCGTTTCTTCTTTGACTTCATTTGCTTCCGGTATTTGAATATCCATCGAGTTCTGACAATTCAAATTATTATCCCGACTATTGTTCAAATGCATGGACGTTTCAAATTTTTCTTGAGGAGGCATCTTTTCAAAAATAAATTCTTCAAAAAAATAATCAATTATTGTTACAAGAATTCGATCAGCTTCCTCTCGTCAAACTTACTCGTTGTCTCGTAATTTACATAAAAAAAAATCGTGAATTGATCTTTCTATGTTCCCAAATGCATCGTATTGCATTTGCTTTTACATTCACATTCAAATTCTCTTCTAAATTTATTAAAAAGCCAACTGTTTGAATTGCGATTCTCACAAACACAAATCGATCACATGGATCACTGTATTTATCGTTGACATCGCGCGAATCCGTAACAATATTTCAGGAATCAAAATAAGATTAGATTAATCCTAAAGGATCAGTAATGTGAAAAAAAAGAAAAAATGGACAAATCCTGACCGAAGAGTTGAGAACTGAAACGATCAGTCCTGTAACTGGCTATATAGCCACCGATCGAGAGGTACTCCCTCTCTTTTCCATGTACAAGTTGACTTCAGTGCTCTGCAAGTGGTGGTTAAAGAAAGTGCGAATCGCGTCAATCATGTATCGCGTTATTGGTGATCAACTAATTTCTTTTGCATTCTCCCCGGAAGGCAAGACAATTGTCTTTTCTCGTTTCAGCATATTTATTTATTTAATTAGTCACATAAATATATGTCCAATATATAAGTACAATTTTATATATCAGTAATTTTTTAGAAAATTATATAAAAGAAAAAAACAATTCGAAATTTATTTTTGACAGATATATTTAATATTTTTTTCTTGTAGAATAATTATAGAATGGTTTTAAAAGAGAATGTAAAAGTAGATAATAATCTAAATCTAAATTAATGTATTAAATGAAAATTTTAAAAATATGTTGATATTTTTTATAGAATTTTATGAATTAATCATTTAATTATGATTATTATTTTAAAAAATTTATATCATTTTATACCAATTTAGATTATAAATAAGTCTACTATCTTTTTTTTTAATTATCTAATAATATAAAAATCACAATAAAATAAAAACAGAAATCTACTATGTTTTTTTGTATAATCTTTGAATATATATATTTAAATATGAAAAAATTTAAGAAATCAAAGAATAAAAACTTTATTCAATTAATCCTATATAGAATATAATGATAAAAAAAAACAATCAACTTATTATGATAAATCTATATTATAAATCTATATTATAAATTTATATTTATTATTATAAATTTATTATTAAAAATATCTCAAATAAAAAAAGATTACAACTTCTGTATCTTTAAAATCGTTTTTTTGTTGCACAATTTTCACATTATCTTTTGTTAACAGTTTATTTTTAGCAAAAGTAAACAATTGATTGATTTATTTGATTCATATGATTATGCTGAGATAGAATTTTTTCCAAGTTTGATCTTGCGCGTTAGCAATAATTTCTTTTTTTTCGCATTATATTTTATCATCTTTGTTTTCTATTTATAAATTATAAAAATGAAAATAGGTTGTATGAATATAATATCAATATACCAATATAGCAATATATCTTTATCATTTTTATCTATAATCAACATTATCTATTGAACTGGAAAATTAATGAAGATTTATTTGATAACCTAAAAAATGAAGAAAACTTTTCGAAAAACAATAGTAAATAAAAAATTTCTAATAAAAACACGTGTAATTTAAAGATACTAAAAATGTTGCATACTTATTTAAAATATAAATATTATAATCTTTTGTCAATATATTCGTCAATATATTTTGTCAATATATTTGTCAATATATTCGATTGAAACTTATTCATATATATAAAAAAATACATTTTGATATTCATTATTATATTATATGCATACAAAAATAAATATTAGTAAACAACAAATTATCTCGAAGTAAATATATTTTAGATTAAAGATTAACAGACATTTACAATACTTTTCGATTACAGAATCGTAAATATACAAGCATAATAAAAGCATATTACCATTATGACAGCATCCGATTTTAAAGATAAATTTTCATTTTCTTATTTCTTTTTTTTTTTTTTTGCCGCCATAGCGATAACATTTAAATGCAAAAGGATAATAATTATTATTACTGCGCACTAGACATAATAAGAATAATTTATTGAATATTATACAGGTTGTTAATTTAGTCAACTAAAATTGAATTATATCTTTTTTTAATAAATATTAAAAAAATTATGCGAAAATAAAATCTTCTAAAATAAGAAGTTTTTTTTACCTAAGATCATTTTTTACGAAATTTTTATCGATAATTTATTTTAAATGGAAATAGATTAGAATAATATATCGTTATGAAAAATAAATAATTTTTAATAATGAATTATTATAGTTTAGTTTTATTAAAAAATTCTTTTAATATAAAAACTTATGAAAAGTATACATAGCCTCAAGAAATCATTCAAATATGAAATCTTTAACTCTTTTCACAAATCATTAGAATATATTTAGTGTATATAAAATTTATATCAATATAGCACCCATTGGAAAATTACTATAACACAGGAATATATTTTTTCGTAATTATTCATTATATTGACTGTTATCAATAATTAAAATTTCTTTTTTTCTTTTTTATGTGTATATGACACATATTAAAAAAGTAGAATAAAAAACACGAAGACTTGTATCACTTCATATGTTTCATATAATCTAACAATTTGTTATTATCCGAAATATTACATACAAGATAAATTATCGGACAAAATACATGTTTTATTAATATAATAACGCATAATAAACAAACCTAACATTTTTATGTACACTATTATTAATATCCATGATCCATGGATGCAAAGATAATAAATCAAGACAAACCTCTCCTACAACTTCAGGAACTTAGTTCTATTCCAATATTTCTATTATCAATATTTTGATTATTCACAGTAAAATTTTTTACATCAACATTCATAGCAGTGTCAGAAAAAGGTTTACTCATGAATAGGATCTTTTAAAATATTTAGATGCGAATATTATCTGATTATACTTAAAAACAAAAACAAATGATTAAAATCGACCTTAAACTACGCAGTGCTTTCAAGCTCCTTGTGTAGAAAAGTTTCGATATCCACTCGACATATAGGACAGCGTTTATTAGTACATAACCACTGATCGACACAGTCTATATGAAATAAATGCATGCATGGAAGCCTCCTATGCAAAAACATTAAAAGAATATTATATATAAAATAAAAAAATAGTTATTAAAGAAAATTATTATATGTATAAAAAATAATTATACCTGACACTTTCACAGTCTTCGAATTCAGATAAACATATAGTACATTTTTCAATAGAATCTTCATTTTCAACTTTTTTCTCCTATTAAATAATAAAATATTAAAAATAGTAAAAGTAAAAATAGCAATACACATTTTGTAACAAATTCATACAAAAATATAATACATTACCCGTTTGTACTTATAACGGAATGTATGACTTTCAATTGATTCTTGTGTTGCTCCGCAATTAATATGAGCCATATGCCGTAAATTAACAAGACGCATATAATTTTCAAGTTGCGCCGACATTGGACGTGCTGGATGTAGCAAACCAAAAGATGAAAATGGCATTGTATCATGAGCATCAGATCCTTGCTGTGTGAAATATATATATATATATATATATATATGTGTGTGTGTGTGTGTGTGTATGTATGTATGTATACAAATACAGAAAATATATATTATTTATTATCAATATTATATATAAAAACATACCAAATGAAGATGTTGCAACCAATTAATATGAATATGATGTCTATGTTGTGGACCAGGTGGTCTTCGATGAGGACCATAATGATGATACATATGAGGTACATAAGGATGAACTGGCATTGAAGGCAGCATAACTGGTGGTGTTGGTTCCATTTCTACACTATTCAAAGAATTTTCCTAAACATATAAAATAATATAAATTAATGTTATAAAAATTAAATTCTTGAAAAAACAATAAAAAATAAAAAAAAAATTATAAATTCATTATAATATTTATTATAATATAATTTCTTTGATTAAAATTACCATCACAGATTGTGCTGGGCACGATGGGCTAACATTTGGTGGTCTCCTAGCTTCTGGATGACTATAAACAGTAGGTTGCTGTGGTGGTGGTAAAATTGGAGGAGGAAAATAATTTTCTGCAAATGTCATATTTTCCGAACCATTGCAACGATTATTTGCAGGATTAGGATTTCCACTATTACACGTATGTTGATTTGCTTGATGAACATGTGGATTACATGATGTAGTACTACTAAATATAAAAATTATATATAATATAAAATTTCAAATATTTAGCATGATACTAACCTATGATGTGTCGAGAATCTTGGATGAAGACTCCGCCTATGTACTTCTTGTACACGTTGTTGCATCCTCCATAATCTTTCTTGCACAGGATGCATACGTGGTCTTAACATTCCTGTAGAAGCATCTGTAAAAAAAAATAGAAATTAGAATAACATCATTACGGAATATTATTAATTTTTTTTAATTTTTAATATAATATTTTTATCTGGTATTTTAATATAATACTTTTATCTTTAATATAATATTGTTACCTGGTAGTTGACTATATCTTACAGGTATAACAGGAATTGGAATTCTATAATTATGGTGCATACATCGGCCATGATACACATAGTCTGGTGGACTATGCATGCAATAAGTATTGTTCCCGCTATAAAACATTATTAAAAATCTATAATCAAATATATTATATACTAAATAATTTTTCATACCTATGTACATAATCCGTTGTTCCTGGACTTACTACCGAAGTTGTTGGAGTTGGTGGAGCATGTTCTTCATCTGATTCTACAGTCAAATCAACGACAGTTACTGGGCGATTACTTTCTTCATTATTTTGCACAGAATTCTGCTGTTGAAATATATTAAACATTAACATTTTGTATTGTTTTAAGCTCTTTAATATATAAATCTCATTGTAAAATAATTTAATAAAACTATTTCACCTTATTATTATTATGATTTACTGAAACAAGAACTTCAACTGAACCATCTTCATCATCACTACTAGTAGCATCATCACTACTTGAGGACCAATCTAATTGTAAATCAGGCGCTGATGGTGTATCATCATTTCCTAATCAATATAGATAAAATTAAAGTATTACATATTTAATTATTTTTAATTATTATTAATAAAAAATCATACTTGTTGAATGTATAGAATGTTGTTGAGAATTAATTGTATTTGGCAAAACTGAGTGATACAAAGTATTAACTTCATTGGCACTGTCATTTTCCATATTCTGCATGACTCTTTTAAAAAAAATTTTATTATTAATTATTGATATAATTCAAATAAAAATAAAAATTATATAAATTTAAAAATTTTAATTTTAAATTCTATACTTGTTAGAAGTTCCATCCGACAATCTAGATGGTCCAGCCACATCCAAATTATCAGATGGTTGATAATCCAATGATTGTTCTTCACTTCTTTTACATTTATGTTTTACTGGAGGATCACGTTCGTGTAAAATTCCTGTTGTTTCAGGCCCGTGTAAGTATGTTCCAAATACAAAATTATTGTTTGAAGTAGAATGATGAGATGGATTTACATAAGGATTAATAGGTACCACATCTAAATCTTCCACATCACTTTCTGCAAATAAGTGGTCATATTCCATGTCATTGGCTAAAATAAAGAAAATTATTAAAATTATTAAGTGGATTTTTTATATAAATTTTCTTTTTATTAAAAATATAATATTTTAATAAATTTTGTTAAAAAAAGTTATATTTTAAAAAATATGAAAAAAATTAATACATATATTATGTTTTATATTATATTTTACCTGAATTAAATCTTGGTTGTGGAGAAGGATCAACTGTAGATGAAAATGCTGTATCAAATATATCTGCTAAAGAAGTGGAATTTGCTTCCATAGACTGAGTTATGGATTCTGGATGATACAAATTATTTTGTTCATCTGCTTTAGTTTTACACCAAACATTTTCAGAACTTGTGCTTTCTTCCATCCTATTTGATGAATTTGATATTTGATTATTTATATTCATATTCAATAAAGATTTATTATATTTATACATAAATAAAAAAATGTAATTATAAAATTAAAATTTGTTTATTATTGTTATCATATAAATATTATAAAATATATTCTTTTTTGTTATGTAATTTTGTATTATATTATAGAAATATTATAGAAAAAAAAGATATAATTTTAATCAAAAATAAA
Source organism: Apis cerana (assembly GCF_029169275.1). Taxonomy (NCBI): domain Eukaryota; kingdom Metazoa; phylum Arthropoda; class Insecta; order Hymenoptera; family Apidae; genus Apis; species Apis cerana. The sequence goes on from NC_083855.1 coordinate 63,310, forward strand.
AACTTTAATATTCATTTAAAAAATAATAATAAAATCAATTAAAATATTAGATAATTAAAAAATATATTATATATATTCTAATAAAATTTTTTTTTAATAACAATGTTTTCTTTTAATTTCATGAAAAAGTATATTAAATATGCTAATTTTCAATAAAATAATGTAAATATATATATACATATAATATATAATATATATAATAAACAATTTTTATATTATGAATAATATAATTAAATTTTTAAATTTAAAAAATAATTTTTTAAATTATGTTCGAAATTAAATTTGAATTTTCCACATTTAAATAAAATTCTATTATTCGTTTCATGAAAATAATTGAAATAATATCTTAACGAAGAATGTAATACAAATTATAAAAGAGAGTGTACCTTGCAATTCCTTCGATGGTTTTGTAAAACGATAAGGCTCTCTTTACCACATCATTTTTATCAAGATATTTATTTTTTATATATCACTGTCATTTATGTCGTTGTATCTATGCACATCAATATTAACTTTGTAATTAGATCACTTCGAATTTTAATAAACTATTCGATCCATATGAAAATTTGTGTATAATTAAATTCTTATGTCAGTAATAACAATAAAATCGAAAAAGGATTTATATAGACTTTCTTTCGGTAATCTACATTTGGCAACTATGATACCATCAATCGTAACTTTCATTAACTACGTTCGATTTTTGGTGACCTCTGTTGATTATGCAGCATGCTACCTTTCCTTATAAAATTGTTATCACGTTCTTTATCAATTATTATAGCATAAGTTTAAAATTTATATAAATAATACTAATCTTTTAAATAAATATAATATTTATTATATAATATATTCGTTTTCCTATCGCACCATTTTAATTTTCATGCTATATATTTTTATTCAACATGTATGGATATATTAAGTGATTCTAGTGTATTTCAAAGATATAAATAGGGATAAAATTAACTTTCCTATATTTTTACTAATAAACGAGGAACTTGAGAAACTAGAGAAATTTTATATAAATATTCCTAAAATTATAAATTTTAATTTTAAAATTATAAATTTAATATTCTATAATATTAATAATAATTTGCATATTATAAGAATTGTTTCGATATATTTAAAAACTTACAAAATTATTATTTATAATAACATTTTTGCATTGAAAATAAATTATTCTGCATGATGAACCAATCATTTCAATGAACACTATTTCTATCATTTGACAAATAACAAATCTGGAGTATTAGATACATGCGAGATATACTTCATGTATTTTCTTTCGAACTTGACCTCGCTAGTTCACCGAAGATAGTTCTCTTAATGGTGATTCTCTAATAATTCAATTTCGTTTATTGACCTCCTAAAAGAAACATCAATTAAAAAATGGCTGTAGCTGTTAGAACATTATCAAAATTTACAGGTAAGATAAGAATAATTATCTGTTATTTTTTAATGATAACAGATCTTTATATATTTCGAAATATATTATAACATGTTTGTAAAATATAAAAATTCACAGTTTTTTGTGTCATTATTCTGTTATTTTTGATATTAATATTTGATAATTTTTTTTTATATTAAAATTTCTATTATATAAGAATGTATATAGTCATTCATAATTTAATTTTTTTGACACTACATATATATTTTTAATTTATTTCTTAATTTAATTTCTACGTTATTTTCTTTTAAGTATTAATAAAGTATTACATAATTCTATATTAAATTTTTATCTGATTCATGTATATATAATATAATAATATAATATATTCTTTTTTCTAAAATTATTTTTTATATAAACAATATTATTTTGTGATATATCTATTGATATATTACATATAACTATCAAACATAATTTGTATATTATATTAATTAATGTTAGTACAGTATGTCACTCTAAATGTCATATTAATCATTGAAGTCATTGGAAGATATTCAATGAACCTTGACCTAAAAGTTAAGAAATTTGATATTGTCTCTATAAATAATATTCAATTAAAACAATGCTTAAACTTTCTATCTCTATCCCATAAAATAACATATGTTTTATTGTTATTATATTTATATTTAAGAATATTATTAAAAAATATATATTTTATTATAAAACAAAAATTATTAATATTTTTCTTTAAACTTTTTTTAAAAAAACATTTTTTTTAAATAAATAACTTTTTTTTATTTTTTCAGTTAGAAAGTGTGGTAATTTATTACGTACTCAAATAAGATTTAACTATGTAGATACTAGAAAAAACTTGAAAATTGATTCCAATACCAAAGTTATATGTCAAGGTTTCACTGGTAAACAGGGGACATTTCATTGTCAACAAGCCATTGAATATGGTACTAAAATAGTAGGTGGTGTTAATCCTAAAAAAGCTGGTACACAACATCTTGGAAAACCAGTTTTTAAAAATGTAAAAGAGGTGAGTAAATAATTATTTAATTTTATATTTTATATTTAAAATTAAAAATTATCAAATTTATTTTTATTTTAGGCAAAAGAAGCCACAGGTGCTACTGCATCTGTCATTTATGTTCCTCCTCCAAGTGCAGCTGCAGCTATTATGGAGGCAATAGATGCTGAAATGCCATTAATTGTATGTATTACTGAAGGTATTCCACAACATGATATGGTCAAAGTTAAAAGACGACTTTTGGAGCAAAATAAATCTCGTTTAGTTGGCCCAAATTGCCCAGGAATAATAGCTCCAGAACAGGTATTTAATATTTATTAATATTTAAAAAATTATAAAAAGATTTTTAATTCAAGGCATATATATTATATATTATTATGTATATTCCGATATATTTTATAACAAATTATATCTCAGTGCAAAATAGGTATTATGCCAGGGCATATACATCAAAAAGGAAAAATTGGTATTGTATCAAGATCAGGAACATTAACATATGAAGCTGTGAATCAAACAACACTTGTAAGTAAATTTTTTTTTTTAAATTTTATATTCTTATATTTTAATAAAATTAAAAATTTTATTTTAAGGCTGGTCTTGGACAAACACTTTGTGTTGGAATTGGTGGTGATCCATTTCATGGAACAAATTTTATTGATTGCTTGGATGTATTCCTCAGGGATCCAGAATGTGATGGTATTATAATGATTGGTGAAATTGGTGGTAGTGCAGAGGAATCAGCAGCGGAATATCTCATTGAACATAATACTGTTGGTTGTTCTTCTAAATTGGTACCCAACATCCTATCCTAATTCATAACTATTTTTTCCAGAAATTCCAATGTTCCTTATATTCCACAAGACATTCTATATCCTTATAAGTATAATTAATTTGAATATTATTAGTTATAAATGTAATATATATCTGTTGTAATTGTAGGGAAATAAAACAAAACCAGTAGTATCATTTATTGCCGGTATTACTGCTCCACCTGGCCGAAGAATGGGACATGCTGGAGCAATTATTTCAGGAGGAAAAGGAGGTGCACAAGACAAGATTAATGCACTTGAAAAAGTATTAATTTACTATCTATCATAATTAAATTTTGTCTATATTTGTGTTATAATAAATATAAATGTTGTTTTATTTTATTTAGGCTGGTGTAATAGTTTCAAGGAGTCCTGCACAAATGGGAAATGAACTCTTAAAAGAAATGACACGCCTTGGTTTGATCTGTAATTAAGAACATATGCCATCTATAAATACACATTTGTAGTTTGCCTCATATGGATGTATCTTCATACAATAAATTGAAAGTATAAACTATGCTAGGATCGTCTAAAAAAACAAAACAATATAATGCATTAAAAATGTGCAACTTTATTAAATTGATAATGCAGTGACTATATTCATTGATGTGCAAACTAACTCGTTTACTTTATTCCTAAAAAAAAATCATGCAAAGAAACATGAACATTTATTGAAAAATTAAATTTATTTTATTACTGTACAGTATTTAGAAAATATTTTTAATGCTATAGCTTTTATTTTAACAATTAGCAACTATCCAAAGATCATATAAAAAATACCTAACAATAACTGCCACAATTCTTCGTTATCATTTTTCTTAATCAGAAGTTATAAATTTTTCTATGCTATTACACTATAATTTTAAGAAACAGTTATTTAAGCAATTCTTACTATATTGTTGTAAATTATATTAAAAGTATATCTGTTATAACTATAAAACTGTTATATATCTATATTGTAAAACATTAAAATCTTAAATATATTGAATGAAATCAATTAGTTCTTTAATAATTTTTAAAATTTTTTTATTATAAATAAAAGATAACATTAATTTTTTAAACATTTTTTTAGATTGAAAATCCCATTATTTTATCTATAAGTTTAGCAATATGTTTACTTTTATAATTAACAAATGGTTTTAATTCAGCAAAATTCATAGTCTGTATAGTATCTAATAAAGTTTCACAAGTACAATAATATAAATGCTTATTCTTGTAGAGTTCTTCAGCTAACTCTAATTGATGATTGTCCATCAAACTTTGATTTGCAACTACAATTAAATCTTTTTTATTTTCTGAAGCATCTAAAATACTTCCTGCTCCTGCATGACTTATAATTAAATCAGTATTTTCTATGTATTTAATTATATTTGCATTTAAATTGAAATATTCAATATTAATAAAACCACAACGGGGAATACAATTTGGTATAAATAATGTTTTGCCAATTTGTAAAATAATTTCATTATATCCCTTTGATGATAACATCTAAAATAATAAATTTTATTGTTTATATTTATTATATATAAAACATTTCTTTAAAATAATATTTAAATATTTTTATATATTTATTAAAAAATAAAATTTTTTAAAAACTTGTATTCTTTTACCTCTAAAACTTCTGAACTAAGAACTGTCTTAATTAATTCATCAAATTTCGTAGTGCCAACAGTAACAAATATTTTTTTCTTTATTAATGTCATTTTAAATATTAAAGAAATACTAAAACATTAATTAAAATAAATTATTAAATATTATATCATATTATTGACATATTATTTCATATTAATTATTATTCATAAAACTATATAAACAACATATTGAAATTTAGTAAAAATACTTTGTCAAAGTTTATTCGATCTACATAAAGTTATCAAATATAAAATACAACTACTAACGTCAAGAATATATATATATCGATATAATAATCGCGATATCTTCTTACTTTCGTCAATTTAAGAGAATAAGAAGAATGAATATAGAAATAATAATACTAAATTGTTAGCATCGCATTATTGCCTCACTTATTAGAACATTTTTTATCATTCTCTCCACGCTGTTATTCTCAAACGTCACGAGCAGCCATTTTGTTTAAATATTTAATAATATCAATTTCTTAGAAGAAACATTAATGTCATCACGTAATTCTGATACATTATTTTGTTTATTTCGTTTACCGCAAATTTTAATAAAGCATGCCAGCTAAAATAAAAAATAACGTTTTAATATATGAGGGTTGTAATTATTTACGATATCGTTTATTATTATCAACATTATCAGGTAAACCTGTGCGAATTACAAATATTCGAATTAAAGATGACAATCCAGGACTTAGAGGTTAGTTTAAACATATCTTTCAAAAAAATATCTAAAAATTAAAATAGATTTGTTTATTAATATTAATATTTATATGTAATTTATATATGCACATGTTTATATCTTAGAGTATGAAGTCAATTTTATTCGTTTATTGGATAAAATTACAAATGGATCAAGAATAGAATTAAATGAAACAGGAACTAATTTGTACTATAATCCTGGATTATTAAATGGTGGTGAATTTGAGCATGATTGTAATATACAACGAGGTATTGGTTATTATTTAGAAGGAATTATGATATTAGCTCCATTTTGTAAAAATACTGTAAATGTAAAACTTAAAGGAATTACAAATAATACAATAGGTAAATAATATTTTTTGAAATTTCATTTTTTTTAATTTCAGAATATTAACAGTTTTATTATAATTGTTAACAGTATTAATTAACGGTATTAAGTATTTATTATAATTATTAACAGTATTATTATAATTATATGATTTAATTTTTAAGATCCATCTGTAGATAGAATTAAAGCATCTGCTATACCTATATTAAAAAAATTTATATCAGGTGATAATGAAATTATCTTAACTATTAATAAAAGAGGAGCTGCACCTTTAGGTGGTGGAGAAATCAAATTTAAATGTCCTATTAGTCGTAATCTTAAAAGTATTCAAGTTAGTAATTATAAATATAAATTATATTTCTTCTTCATTAGAATATTTATAATATAAAAATAATAAAAATATATTTGTAGCTTCAAAATAGTGGAATGGTAAAAAGAATAAGAGGTACTGCATGTAGTATACGTGTATCTCCTGCTATTGGTAATAGAATTGTTGAGTCTGTTAAATGTATATTATTAAAATTTTTACCAGATGTGTATATTTATACAGATCATTGTAAAGGTGCATCAAGTGGAAAATCACCAGGTATATATATAAAATTTTTTTTAACTTATATTTTTTAAATTAAGTATTTCAAATGCTTATAAATATAATAGGTTTTGGAGTGAGTTTATCGGCTGAAACAACTTCTGAAGTTATTTTTGGCGGAGAAGCATTTTCACCTCTAATGTCAACAGGTTCTTTACCATGTATACCAGAAGATATTGGTAAAGAAGCAGCTATGAAATTAATTGATGAAATTTATAGGTAAAGAAAATATAATTGTTTTTACATTAAAAAGTATATAAACTAATTAATTAACTAAAAAAGCTATTATATAAATTTATATGATTATAGAAATGGTTGTGTAGATTCACCTTTTCAAGCTATGACTGCAATGTTTATGGCATTGGGTAAGAAAGATGTTTCTAAAATTGTAACAGGTCCTTTAACACCATCAATGTAAGTATTTTATAAATGAATTTATTTTAAAAAGAAAAAAAAACATTATACATGATGCATAATATTATTCCCACAGGATACAATTTTTAAGGGATTTAAAAGACTTTTTTGGAATCATCTTTAAAATTGAACCATTTAAAGAAAACGATGAAATATTAGAACAAGTTGTTTTAACTTGCATAGGTGTAGGATACACTAATATAAATAAACGTACTTTGTAAAATATTATTGTATTCATTTTTTTGTTATGTATCAATTTTATAATTGAAATTTATAAATCGTATATATATACGATATATTTTTATCGTATATATATATATATATATATATAAATTAATTTTACATTAAATTATATTAGTTACTTTTTTTATTTATACAAAATTTAAAATATTTTATAACACAAATGTTTGTAACTGAATTGGTTTAGAAGGCCAATCATGAAAAAATTCCGATTTTAATGTATTCCATAAACTTTGATAATTTTTAGACCATTTTTTACAATCTAAATAAGTAATTTTTTTGGGATGTCTTATATTACAATCAGAATGTTGATATTTATCACAAGTTCGTAAAAAAGTTTCAAAAAGTGCACGTCTGCTTATAAGTAAATTGCTACCCTTTTTTTTTTTCGTAGCTCCTTGTTTTCTACCTTCAACTGCTATTTCAGTATCACTAAAAATAAAAAATTATTAAAACTATTTTAATATTAACGTTAATTTAAAAAGTAAAATTATAATAAATAATATAAAATAATATTAACGTTAATTAAAAAATAAAAAGAGATAAATAAGATACTAATATATTTATGAAACATTTATATTATAGAGGATCTATTCTAAAGACTAAAATAAAACACAAAAGTTAATGTACAAAATATCAATAGCTGAGACTTAAATTATTTATTTTTTTATTATTTATTTTATAAGCAATTTAAGTTTGAATTAGATAAAGTATTTTATTATTATATTAGGAAACTTAAATTGTTTATAATTTAACAATAAATCTCAACTAATATTTTTATATATCAATTAAATATTTTTATATTTATTTTGTTCTCTAGACTCTATTCTTCAACAAAAATGTTACAAATATATCAACATCCTGTATAAATATTAAAAATTACCGATTTCTTACAGCACACCATATTATACTGGATGGACATGGATTTTTTCTTTCGGAATTCTTTTGCTGTTTAAAAAAATGTTTACTTTGTATAATTTTTAATTTGTATATTTCTGAATTGAATCGTTTATATAATCCACGTTCCATTGCTTCTAAAGAAAAAGGAGAATTACCTCCCACTATAATAGTTTCCAATTTTATTGGAGGTATCAGTATTGATAAAAATGACCCTTGTATTCCAAGTAAATTCCATCTAAAATCAATATATAAAAAATTATATTATATTATATAATTTATATATTATTTCTATATTATTCCAAACTTATTATTTCAAAATTATTATATACTATACATTCAAAATAAATTATAATTTAGATAATTTTATTTACTTTGCTATTTTATCTGAACAAGACAAACTAAGAGTAGGATTTCCTCGTCCCGGTTTAGTTCGTAATGGCCCAACTACATGGTAATTTATTCCAGGTAGATGAGGATCTTGATATTTTTCAGATTTAACACATTTAGCACCTGTTCTATATATATCTTTAATTACTTGTTTTTTTTTTTCATTGACATTAGATTTTATTTCTATTTCGATATTATGATTATATTTTTTAATTTTTATTGGAGGTGCATTATCTTCTTCTTTTAAAAATATAGAACAATCTCCACAAGGAGTTTGACTTGTAAAAAAATGAAATGATATGCCATCATTTATCTTAATCTTTTTTTTATCATCTATTATAAAGACATTATTTTTAACACCATTGAGTAAAAAATCAATTTGTTCATATAAATATCTTAAGAAGGCACGTCTGACGAGAATTTCTGCATGTGAGTCACTTAATCTACATCCTTCTTCATATAATTTTGTATTCATTAAATCTATTTTTCCTAAGCATTTTGTCCCTGTAGCAAGAGCTACTAGGGAAAGTGTACCATCCTTTTTTAATAATACTATACCTGATAATACAGTCCATTCTTTTTGTGATGGTTTACCATTCTTACCAAGTTTATTGTATTTTTCTAAACAAAGTTGTGCAACCTTATCTGCAAAATCTTCCATATTTTTTATTTTATTTACTTTTTAATTGATTTAATACACATTAGAAGGATCCCAAGCATATTTGACTTGAGGTAAAGAAAATAAAATATTCATACTCTCTTCATCAATTAAAAAATCTAATTGAATATTATCTTTTATATGTTCTTTATTTACAGCTTTAGGAATAACACCTATAATAATATTATATTATATTATATTATATTATAATATATTATATAATATTATATTATATTAAGTAATATGTATATAGAAATAAAAAAAAAAGATAAATTATTTACCAATTCCTTGTTGTAAAGCCCAATTTAATAACAATCGCGCTGATGATACATTAAGTTGAGAAGCTATTTTTAACACAATTGGATTTCTTAAAAGATTAATATTGCCACTAGTTCCTAAAGAAGAATATGCTTGTATATGAATTCCTTTTTCATTGCAATATTTTATTAATTCTTCTTGACGATAATGTGGATGCAATTCAACCTATGATAAAAATTTTAATAAATATGAAAACAGTAATGAATGTAGATTAATTGTAAATGCAATTAACTTACTTGATTAACTGCTGGTAGTATATCTTTGCAATTTTGTAATAATTCTTGTAAATGTTTAATTGTAAAATTAGACACACCTATAGATCTTATAAAACCTTGTTTTTTCAAATCTACTAACTTACTCCAAGTTTTTGCTCTTAAACTTAGATTATTTGTTGAAGTTTCCGGTATACGAGTTGCTCCTGGCCAATGAATCAAATACAAGTCAATATATGTAGTATTGAATGCTTTCAGAGATTTCTGAACACATTGTTCTATTCCCTTTGGATCTCCATTTACACTTGGTGCTATTATTTAAATGAATATATTTACAATTATATTAATCATATATATTTATCAAATATATTTATCAATACTTACGAAGCTTAGTTGTAATAAAAATATCACTTCTTTGAAGATTATATTTTGGTAATAAATTTTTTAAAGCATAGCCAATATCTTCTTCATTTCGATATACTACAGCTGTATCTATAATATAATGTATAAAAAATGATAGATTTTTATTATATAACAAAAATTAATATGTATTCTATTATAAATAAACATATATATTAATAATTCACTTAACATATTCACTATATACATACCAATAGAACGAAAACCAACATTTAAACTTTCATCCACTACTTCATATATTAATTCTTTTCCTTGAATTTTATATGTTCCAACTAAAATAAAAATTTAAAGTTTAATATTTTATTATAATAAATTATATTTTTTGAAAAGTATTTTTATCATTATTTTAATATTTTTTTTAATATATTATTATATCATTATATTAATATGCATAGCATAATTTAAAGATTAATTTAAAATAATATGTATACATTTTACACAAATTTATTATATTTTAATAAACTCACATCCAATTAGAGGCATATCATAACCACTTGAAAGACAAACATTTCTCACAATGTTGGTCATAATATTATTATTAATTTATTTTGTTGTAATTTATTCTTGTATCTGTATATTATCTATCTATATATTATTCTATATATTGTATATATATATATATATATATATATATGTATTTATACTTATATGGATAAATATAATAATATCGTTATTACTTTTTTATAATGTCATTTTTCAAAAAAGATATTAATTAAAAGGAAATTATGATTAAACTTTATTTTAGAATAGCAAAAATTGTTGATTCTTTTTGTATTTTCTAATAATTTTTGATCAATTATTTTATCTAAAAAATAATTTTAAGTTTAGGAATCTATTAGTTTAGTATTATTCATATATAAAATTAATGATTTTAACTATATCTGATAAGTTACTATGATACATATTAATTTGTATTTATTTATACATCAGTTTATTCAATGAGCGGAATTATTATTTGTATTTAGATGACGATCATATAGATCCATTAAATAATATCTTTACTAAGTTGATAGAATAAATTTTTTCCCAGTCGTTAATATTGCCAACAATGATTATTATTTTGATAAATTATTTTTATTCCAATATCGAATCATTCGTATCAAATGAATAATTGTTACAATTATATATATACACACATACATATCATTATATATATGTATATATCATACGGACAAATCATAAAACAAATATGCATATTACATCTGTACAAGCGAATGTGATTTATTATGCTTAAATTATGCGAATAACGATTCCGCTTATTGTGTATGAATTATGAACAAATATCAACATAATATTTAAGATTAATAATTTATTAATCTTTATATTATATTATATTTTTATATATTATCATTAATCTTAGTAATTTTACAAATACATTTAAAATTATTAACTTTATATAACTTTTCAACAAGTAGTTTTCTAAAATTTTTGAATTATTTATTAAAAACTATATAATATAAATATAAAGATATAAAAGAGGATATAAAAAAATTTTAACTATATTTTATCTCAAAATAAAGTTTTACTAAATTATTTCTATTATAATATTTAATTAATTTTATTTTATAATTGAATATATAATTAAATATATAATTGAATTATAATTTATATAATAGTTTTATTAATTATATATAGTATATAAAATTAACACATATTTGATACAAAGTTAATAACACTTAGTACTGCGATCTATATTACATTGTATGTACTTACATATATTTTGTTCATGACAAAATATTTCAATCTGTTTTTGACAGTTAATGCTTTTAAGCTTTTTTTCACATTTTGATATTTATAAAATTTTATAAACCATATAATTATAAATGTATATAAATCATATAAAAATAAAATAATATATAGAATGGCTGAAGAAAATGAATCTTCGACACGACAAAAATCCGAAAATATTGGAGAGGTTATAAAAGAAACAGAGGCTGATATTAGCCGATATTTTGAAAATGCATCTCGCACAATTTTTGACGAGATTGTGTCACCTAAAAATGAAGACTTTTTCAATATACGAAGAAGTTCTGAAAGTAGAATTCCGGATTTTGAATTACTCGCAGATCAGTCAAACGAATTTTTAAAAAGCAATTCATTACTGGATAATGAACGACTCGATCACAGTGGTACAAATGATGTACACAGAGATGTATGGATACCTTCTGAACAAACGAGAAAAATTCTACGAAGTATTGCTACATCAACTGCTGGGACTAATTCTCTTGACAGAGAGAATTTGACGATGCCAGGTCTTGCAGTACAAGGAGATATGCCAAATTTAATAAAAAGTACTGCTGTGCGATTTCTAGGTGAAGATGAAAATATACAAAGACATGTACTTACTGCTTCTGATGTAACTCAAGATGAACGTGGTTTAAGGACATTAATACAAGCTGGTTGTTATAAAGCGGCAATAAATTTATCTGGAAGATTATTAGCAGTATACGCTCAAGGATTTGGCAAAATAAATCAACCTAGTAAACATTCTCCGCATTCTTTACAATTATGGTATACAAGGCTAGCTCTTTTGACTAAACTTAAGCAAATTGATATTTTAGAAAATGAATCAAAACCATTTGGTAATTTAGATAAACCAGACATGTATTTTACATTTTATCCTGAACTTTATGGTACTAGACCAGGTTCTATGGCTTCTTTTTCTTTTAGATTACTTTTAGCTGAAATTCCAATGTATTGTGGTAAAGCAAAACAAGCATTGGATAATCTTTTTAAACTTCTGTCAATAGTGAATCAAATTATAACTAATTTTAATAGTGGATTTAATGGAGATGGATCCCATGTTAAAATTAATTGTGCAGAACAAGAAGATGCTATACGATTATGGAAAGCCAGAAGATCCAGAATTCTTATATCTATTACTAACTGTGCAGTTAGCATGAAAAATTATGTATTAGGTATAAATATTTTAGAAAAACTTTGTGAATCTGCAGATTGGACATCTGAACAAATGGATGCATTAAAAGCTAGCATAGGTAGATTACATCTATTTTTGGGAGATGTTTCAGCAGCGGAAAAATTTCTAATTAATTTACACAAAAAAGATAATAGTCTAACTGTACGAGAATTAACAGATAGAGGATTATTAGCAGTAGCTCATAATTCTTTCCAAGAAGCATATAAGTGTTTTCAAGCAGCAGAAGCATTGGATCCATCAAATATCGCATTAATTAATAATATGGCTGTTTGTCTTTTATATACAGGCCAATTAAAAGCTGCAGTTCATTTATATGAAAGCATGATAACAAGAAATCCTGTAAAAAGTTTACAAGAACCTATATTGTTAAATATATGTACTTCATATGAATTACATACTATTCATTGTAAACAACCGAAGTTACATTTGCTAAATCAATTAAACAGATATAAAGGAGATTCTGTAGATATACAATGCCTGAAACTTCCTTTAAATTAAAACTATTTTATTTATTTATAATATATAATCAGGCTGAAAATAAAATTTTTAATTTTTTATTTAATTATAAAAATGTATAAATTTTAATAATAAAATAAAAATTGATTTCAATTCTATTCTTAAAAATTTAATATTAGTTAATTTTTATTTTTTATTATCATTTCTTATTTTCTTTCAATGAAATCTATAAAATTATAAAATTTATCATATTGAATTCTCGTCTATGATTTAATTTTCAATTATGGATGAAAAATTTATTATTCTATCGATATTTGTAAATAAAACGTGTAAAAATATCATTCTATATATTGTCTATTATATTTCGGAATAAATATATATACAAAATCATATATATTTTAAACACGAAATTTATATTTAAATTATTTAATTATATACGAAATAAAATGCATTTATATACATCAAATTTGATTTTATAAGAAAAATATATTATATGATAGAATTGAAATATTACTTTTTATTTATTTATTTTCTGAACCTAATGACAAGCAATTTTTTTTTAGAATTCAGATTCAGCACACGTAAGATTCTATTCCTAAGTATGAAAATTTATTACACAGATTAATAATTAACAGATAAATCCTTACGAATAATTATCGAATTTTTATTATAGTATGTGATTTTAACTCGATTGTTTTTTTTATTTTAGATCACGCTACAATATATTCAAATGAATGAAAATTTGACTATTATACTAATTATTATATCTAAATATTATTATTATATTTAAATAGATAGTTAATATTTTATATGTTAAGGTATAAGGAGGTATATGGAAGAAAAAATGTAACAGCCACTTCAAAGTAAAATAGCCTTTATTACATCGTGAAACGAGGACAATTTAATGAACGTTCAACAATTGCTAGAATTCTCTCTCTTCCTTTCGTCCTTTCAAGCGCACGCGCACACACACACACACACACACATTCTTTCACTATTCTATCATTCTCCTTTCATGCGCATCATTTAATCATTTACTCTTTATCTCACATTTTTTTTCTTTTTTTCGTTTCTTTATCTTTATTTGTTTTCACACTGACATAATTAACATGCTCGTAATGTTTTTCGAGAATAATGCATTACAGGACACATATCATTTGTCATGTCAAAACAACCTCGTTCGATTTATGTATACGCATAATTAATCCTCATATCCTGTCCCTTTCGTCTTCATTCATTTTTCTTCATAGTTTAAGGATTCTTGATGATTCTAACATTATTTTGTCTTGTTATTCTCTGTTTCTTTCTTTCATGTTGCTTATCATTTTTCTCTATTAGATAATAAATCAATAGCATACACCATTCAGATCGATTCCAAAACTGCACTCTCTCTCCCTGCAGAAAAAAGGCACGAACTGGCGGAAAAGTCGGCCTAACTGTATAATATTTTCATTTTATTTATTATGGATGGAACTTCGTCACAATACATTATTTTTAATTTCATTTCTTTTCTCTGCTGCTTCTTTCCGCAGTGTGTAACAGATTCGGCCCCGTTTTTATTTCAGCCGAATTCATCGATTCGTGCTTCGAAAGTTCGCCGCGTAGTGCGCGCAGTGTTCGATCCTTTTGACGATTCATTTCTCTTCATCCTTCAATACGCATATTTTCAACTTTTTTTCCTTTTTTAAAAATTTTTTAAATGCCCATTATCAACGATCCAACTTTTAAAAGAAGATCGCTTTATTTAGAATAATATATTTTTTTTAACATTAATTAGCGATTTAATTACAAGAATATACTCCTTCTCCAAAAAGTGACTATCGTGTGAAAATTGATTTTAAATTAAATAATTATTTTGTATTAAATGTATGTACTTGTTGTTTTTGTGACATATCATGTAATGAACTAACTATTATTGTGAAAATAAATAATAATTCGAAATTAAAATAATTATAATTTTTCATTAATAAAATTTCATTGTTTAATTTAAAATTCAAATATCATAGCACAATTATGTTTTAAACTGTTTTGCAACCGCTCGCTTCAATAATACGAGATCATTTCACCCGGAGAAGGCACTGCATCCACTACGCAGCTGAAACCTCGGGTTTTTTCTTTTTTTTTTATTATTATTATTTTCTCCCCACCATTCTTTCTAGTATCTACCGCATTATTACGTTTCACTGTTACAGTACATTCGCATCGCTATTCGTGGCGACTAAATGTATTAAACTTATGAATGTATTATCTATATACATACACGCTATAGCGTGTATACACATATACGCATATATATACATTCTTTGTATCCATGCGCGTATATGTGCAGGCTTGCATTTAGCTTTATTCTTTTTTCCACACTTACGATTTTTATATATATATATATATATACTATTGTATTATGTAATGCTTATGCTCTCTAATCTCTAAAAAGAAACGGTATTATTATTGTCCTGCCGTATTTTCTTCCGAGTATTTCTTGGTGTACATACATACAATACACGCACACACGCACGATTCTGATGCTTATGTAACGTAGTTATGAAAAGCTCGATAGCATAACCACCAGTGTTCGTCGAGTATAGTTTAAAAAAGCGAACATTTTATTATTCCCGCGCGCTTTTTGTATGAAATAAAATCGCAATACGTTCTTATGAAATTCATAGAACACCTTGTCGTGAATAAAATATACATTTCTATCGATAGCAGTAAATTATTCTTTATATTATAATTATACGAAGAATCTCTACACTGTATTTATATAGTTTATGGCACTATTTATTCGTTCTATACTTATTGTCCGTGACGAGAGAAAATAATTGATCGATAGATGGGGGAAGCATCGCGGGAATAACGTTACTTTCGACGAGAGAATTCTTTTCGAGATCGAATTATTGAATTTACATGTTATTTCGGTAACTAGGCAAGCTCGGTCGTTCACGGAAGGCATCGTACGGTGCTCATTTTTTTTAAATCGTTGCATCAACAATCATTAACAATTTTTTTTTTCTTGTATTTATCTCTTCGCTTTCTCATTTCGTTTGTTTCATGTTTATACGAGTATTTCTTTTTTTTTTTTTGGTTTTTTTTTTTTTTTTTTTTTTTTTTTTGGTTAGTTTTTACATAATAGTTTAGGAAGTAACGGAGACATAATCGATGCCGATGAGCGAAAGCTGGCAAAATTACACTGTAATCTGTGTGTTATTTAATAATACGTACATACATACATACATCGAGGCGAGCAGGTTGCAAATATTCTCGAATCGGAGCAAATATTTCTATCTTTTTATATCTATATTTATATATTCATATATTCATATATTTATATTTATATATATAATTTTTTTATTTTTCATTTAGTCACTTATACGTATGTAATATTGTCTTCGTAAATTTCCTGCTTTTCCTTCCTGATGTCCTAACCCGTTGGTCGTGAAAGTATTCGAAAGTACAGAATTGAGGTTTTTTTTTTTCCAAGTGTGAAAATAAGAATAATGAAATTAATAGCAAAACTTAACACGAGATAAATTTTTATATAAAATTATAGAAAGTAAAAAGTATTTAAGGAATGCCGGTAAATTAATATATATCAAACGATTAAAAAAATTGTTATAAAGAAATCGTACAAACAAAAACAAGTCAATGAAAATAGAGAACGTAATATAATGATGAGAAATATAACGGAGAAAAATAACAAAGAGATTGCACAGGAACGTTGAATCGTTTACGATCGAGTCTTGAAAACTAGAAAATAAAAATAGAAGATTCTCGCGTATCTGTACCGAGGAACAGACTCGTCGCGGCTTCACGGATCCGCGGCGATCGATTAGTACTATATATATATATATATATAATATATCGTGTCATAATATTATAATAATATAAAAATATATTTCTTAACTATTAACACTATAATAAATGAGTATTATAAGCATCATATCTGGATTTTTTTTTTTTATCATAGTACGGACACGATGCCTGTCGCGGATAACCGGAGCTTTTAGACGCGGAGGAAATGCAACGGTGGCGCCCCGTTCGAACACGACACTACTTTTTTGGCGCGAATCTTTAAACGTTACATTCTTTGCCGTGTATCTCCGTATAATTTTCATCGTTTCTTTTTATCAATTTTTATCAATAACAATATATATATTTATATAATATAATATATATATATCACTTGTCACTCGTGGTACGTGTAAATAAAAAGAGGCATAAACCGTTATAAAATACAATTCTCGAGTATTATCGATCTGTAGATTATATATATATAATATATATATATATACCGCTTACCTACGCGTCCGAACGAATAAAATCATAAAAATGTTGTAATAATAATTTTTTTTCTGTTTTAATAGTACAGTATTGGAAGCATTTAATATTATACTTAGAGTTTTATGATCTCGGGGCCCGGATCTCCTGTGAAGGGATTTTTTCGTTTTTCTTTATAACATTTTTTTTTCTTTTTTCTTTCTTTTTTTTAATTTTTTATTGCGAGGTTCTCGATGCCATTTTCCTTTCGGACGTCTGAAAGTGATCAGCTCGTCTATCGAAATCTCCGATGACGTGACGGACTTCGACGAAAAGTACGAGAGGCCATAGTGATGTTTCATGATTTATGAATAATTAAAAAGCACGCTTCTCACGGAATGTCTAAGGCATTTTTGTTTTTATCTTCTTCTAGAGTGTGAAACATATTTCATTTCTAAATATTTTTTTTTTTTCTTCGTATGAATGATGATACGTGAAGATTCAAATATTAAAATATAATGACTTTTTAAATTATTCGTGTGTATCTTTCTTTACGAGAAGATGATGTGTAAGATATTTAATAGCTTAAAACTTAAGTTGTCGTACTTTAATAATTCAAAAAAAAGAAAAAGAAAAGAAAAAAAAAATACGAATTTAATTTACAAAAATGAAAAAATATATAAAATACTTAAATAATTAGAAATTTATTGATTAAGTTAGTTAAAAATTAATTTATATAATATATATATATAAATGATATGAAGCGATCAGGAAATCTAATAAAAAAAAAAAAAAAAAAATGAAAACTATTGATTTACGAATCGAATCTCGCACGTAACATTACGGATTGTGCAATGACTTTGGATTTTTTTAAAGTAAGTACATAACGATTGAAAGTTATTCATGGCATCGATCACCGATAGATAAGGCCCAGAAACACCTTGACGCTATATATAATAAATTGTTATTTGGCCGAACCTTTTTACATCGAGTTTTAAAAAAAAAAATCACTCGATTGCGAAAGCATCATATCGTACGACTAGAACGACTTCTAGTCTCCATTCTCAATAATTTATCAGAATTTACATTTAAGCTCTCTTAATTTAGCAGATTAAATTCAAATGTATTCTCTTTCTGTCCGGTGTTTCAACCTTCTTCAACGGACATTATACCTTCGGTTTTTGTTCTTATTTAATTGTATGCGCGAGCTTATCATTTTATTTTTGTTCTTTTTCATATCAACTTTTAAATATTTTGAATTTTCAAAACGTTTTAAAAAATTTGTTATTATTTAAGAACAATAACGAACGAACGAAGGAATTAAGATATTAATTATATTGCGTAACCAGTTGAAAAATATTATTTGACCGATATTTCTGAAGGAACTGAACATTATTCTTTCATAATTCTTTTATTATCGTCGTTTCTTTTTTTCTTCTAGTAAATGAATTACTGGTGAGAGCAAATTTGATAAAAAAATATTCGGAAAATTACTCTTGCTAAATTCTATTCCTTTTGTTGTATAGAATATATTACGAAATTTGTTTTGTTCTTCGTGAAATATACATTTGCACACGCGCAACTCGTTCAAAACGAAACTTTTTATCGTATCCCATATCCCTTCGCCAGTTTGCGCGTCGCGATCGAATTATATCGCGTGCCCCGTGCGAACGTGGCTAACAAATTTGTACGTTAATTAGTTTCCTTATTATTGTCATGGTATATATAATAATCTTGTTAATAAAAATACTAAAATATTATGTATATTATATATAATATATAATAGATTATTGCATTATGCATTTTTGGTACCGTTGCATATTGTTTGGTTTTTTTTTTATTTTTTTTTTTTATTTTTTTTTTATTTTTTTTTTTTAATGCTTGTCGACTCGAAGTCGTTGCGAAATCTCTTCTTCTTCTTCTTCTTCTTCTTCTTCTTATCGTTTATTTTTCCTTTTATATTTTTTAATTCTTCGCTCTTTATTTCATCGCGAGAACGAATCTGAGAAGAAATTCACGTAACATTTGGACGATTTTGCTCTCGTTCAAACAGAGTCGCGATCATCGAATCTTGGGTTATTGTTTATAACACGTTATTTTAATCTTCTATCCTTTTTTTCTTTCTCTTGGAAATCGCACTGTTCCTTTTCATAATCTCGATCTTCGATCTTTTCCAGCTAAATATTAATATTTTTTTTAGGCTTTAATTATTTGTTGCGTTTCACGCAAGCGTTTTTAAAATGCGTGCGCGAGATCTCGTGATTGGAAAACTTGGAAGCTATTTTCCATTCTTTTGATGTAATTCCCGCATCGATGGGGGATCGATGTATATATATATATATATAATATACGTACGATATACGTATATGATTATTTCGGTTCGAAGCATTTCTTTTTTTTTTCTTTTTTCTTTTTTTTTTTTTCTTTTTTTTAAATGCCGAATCCTGTATCATGAAAGGAAAAAAGGACCGTACATACTTAGCTAAGTCAGCGGGAGAATCTTCGTTTTCAACTAGCGGGAATACTTCTATTCTCTATATGGCTTGCAGTAAGAGTAACGATGATTCATGTGTTGGCTGTAGGAGCCAGAGTGAGAGAAGCGCTTGAGGCACTTGGAGCATTGGAAGGGTTTTTCGCCGCTGTGCAATCGCTTATGTTCGGTCAGATGATGCTTGTGCTTGAACGCCCTTGGGCACTCTACGCATTTGTACGGCCTTTGCCCTGTAAATATTTATCGATTGTTTAAAAAACCGTATATTTATTATATATATATATTATATAATATAACTTTGTACTAACTTTTAATCAATTTTAATTAATCGATCTATATAATAATAAATTTGCATATTAATTAATTAAAAATTAATATCATTTATATTTAAATCAATCGATAATTATTTGATTTTATTAATTTTGTAAGCAAATTAAAAAAATTTCGTTATTTATCAATATCCTTATTAAATTACATACAAAATATTTATTACTTTTAAGCATAATTTATCAAGAACACGAAATTTTCTTTCAAAATTTTGTTTCAAGATTATTCGAAGAATTTACTTTGTATTATCAAACGATTCTTCGAGTATAAAGATATATATATATATTTTATAGAGGAATACATACCGGAATGTTCGTATTTGTGTCTTGCTAGGGAACTGTGTTTGGAAAATGTTTTGTCACAGCGATCACAAAAGTAGACACCCTGCTCAATTTCTGCTACTGGCGAAGCCTCTGGTTGACTCGTATCTTCACTTTCGTTTTTCATATTTGTCTGAGGTTGACTCTGTATACATACATATATATAAAATGTTGCATTGTAATCATTATTTAAAATATCTCGTCATTAATATTTATCCCTTTCTCTTATTATTGTTTTTTGTTCTATGTAAATTTTTATAGACATGTTGGTCATTTTCGTTATTACCTTTGGAACAATTTCTCCCGTTGGGACCGCGCGTTTCGCTTCAACAGAATCGGTGGTTTCTTCATCAATGACGAGTGGCGAGTCCTCCAAATCATCCGCGTCTTGATTATGCGAAGATGCGTTATCGTTCTTCTGTTCAACAGGAGACGAAGATGCGAACTTTGCACCGTCTTTGCGCACCGACTCTGCGAGACCTTCTTTCTTGGACAAATCCAATGGTTGTTCGTATATCGTCTGACTGGCCGGATTGGAGGCCAACGGTACTAGAGGTGGTATCTTCGATTCTCGTCGATCTCTCGCTCGGGAATTTTGGAACCAAACCTGAACGTGGAATAATAATTTGTTTAAAAATACACTTTGAATTTTTCATAATTATAAAGTCTACGAATTTCTGTTTCCCTTTTGAGACAATTGTTTTTCCTTTTATGTAGATGATATCGATATAAATTTTCCTCGAAGAAAAGGCAAGAAAATACAAATTCAAAACAATATATTCGAGTGATGTTATCGCTACATGATAAACTCTTATATACATGCGATAAAAATCTTCACGATACTTTCATCGAATTAAATGAGAGTAAACGATATTTCACAAAGATAGATTTAAACGGACTAAGAATGAATAAAGAAAATAAAAAATAAACAAAATGAATCAAAAAAAATTCGACGATATCCTCTTCGTTACAACTCGAATAGTTTATATTTCTTCGCTGTTTCGTTGCACGAAAATATTGCATTTCGTTTAAAAAAATTTTTTCATATTACTTGTTGTTTGACACACAAAAATTTGATATCTACTATAATGAGTTCAAATTACAATGGAAATCTTTCCGATTCTTTTATATCCCAATCTTTGAAAAAATCTAGAAGAAGACTTTGAAAAAAATGATAGATAGGCATTCGTTTAAAAGTCAGATGTTTAAAATTTTATTCTTGGAACGGATAATTGGGCAACCGTTTATATTATGGAAGAAATTGTCGAGCAAAGATATACACCTGCACGACGCGAGTGGGGAAATTGATGTAGTTGGCGATCATGCTGATCTCCTCTTTCTTAGGCCGAGGATTAATGGCGTAGTAACCCTTGAGAACAGCCAATTGCTCATCGTCTATCAACGACCTAGCTCTAACTCTCCTTCCATTGTCGTTGTGCATCTGTGTACCATCCTCCTCGTCCTCCGAGTCCGCCTCCGAACTATCCTCTGTCGTTTTTCTCTTATAGCCCGATTTCGGCTGATTCACGTCTTCGAGTTTCGCCGCTAAACCTTCGCTCTGCGAATCGTATTGATCCGTCGCTGACCAATCCGGATAGTGTGCCATCTCGCTGGACATCTCGCTGTCTTGATCCTTTAAAAGGTTGAAAATATCGTATCTCTTATTCCGTTAATCTTTTATTAATTTTTTCCAATACTTGGAATTTGAGAATCGTATTATCCGAAGTAGTCGAAATATAGCGTGAAAAGTGAGAAATAGGTAATAAACGAAAAGAAAAATTTCACAAAAATAAATCGTTTTCGAGTCGTTGGATGTTTTTAGAAATTTGGTAAAAATACTTGCACGTAATAATTACGTTTCGACGAAGAGTTAAAGCTTGGTTATCACGCGGTAAACACGGAGTTCATCGAGAGCAGAGTGGGATCGTCTTACTTGATAATCCTCGTCGAACTCCCGTTTCATGGTGGCCGGCGACGTGGATAATTTTCGCACGTTCGCCTCGAGCAGCTGTTTCGTCACAGAGGTGTTGACCGTTTCGAGAATACGCCGAACTGCGTCCAGGCCCTGGGGATCGGCGGGTGCCGGAGATTCCTTGCCCTCCGTGCCCTCCGTGCCCTCGGAGTCCGCCGTGGACGGGCTCATGAGTTCCCGATGAGACTCGAATTGCTCGGCTACCTCGTCCAATCTCTTGGAATGTAGCTGATTTAAGATTTTGCCCAAGGAGGTCTGCAGAAAATAACTGCCGAAACCCATCATTTGTGGCAGAAGGGTGGGCATATCGTAAATACCTGGAACGAAATCGAAATTCGTACACACTTTCACCGATATCCGGCGCAAACTTTATTATCGTCTCGTTAAAATATCCAACTTTCTTCGCGATTTTATTTCGAGTAAATATACCCAGAGAAATTTCCCCAAAGTTTTTCCAGATGAATCACGAAAGCATAGACAGATCGAGGCGATCTTACCCGCTCCTTCTCGCTGTATCTCCTGATAATCCGAGGGTGAAAGCTTCGGCAGAATAGGGAGGAAAGTGTTATTATTGGCCGCGAGCAGATCGACATCGCGCCGCCCCGGCGGCAGGGATTGTTGCGCCTTTTTCGATCCGCGGTCCACGTTGCTCACGTTCGTGTGCCTGGATTTCTTCAAGTTCACTATCAGGCACTTCTTCGAGGTCATGTGACTCGAGTACGAGCCCGAGTGGGAGAAACGTTTGCCGCAGTTGTTACATTGGAATGGCTTTTCACCGCTGTGAATGCGAAGGTGCTCCTGGGAACAGGAAGGGAAAAAATAAAAATGGAGGTTGAGAAAGTAATGGGGGAAAAAGAACGGATGGTGAGAACTAATTAGGCGAATATGAGATTCATGCATTCCATTCGTTTCTATTCTTTGCTCTTTCTTTCTTTTTTTCTTTTTTTCTTTAAGGAACGAAAATTATAGAAAATAACGCGTAGAGACGTTCCGTTCGGACAAACTAAACGTTTAGAGAGATTCTGTCGTGGGAGAAATTATACGAAAAGGGGTGAGGCAGTGCTGTGTGAAAATAGATGGTGGAAATAAAGAATAACGATGTACGAATGAGAAATGAAAAATAAGGGTGCACTCGTAGTACCTTGAGGTGATGCTTAAACTTGAAGGCTTTCTCGCAATGGGGACACTTAAACTTACGAAGCACGGCACTCTCATCATGGCTGATCATGTGTCTCTGGAGTCGGTAGACGTTGGCGAAGGTTTTGCTGCACACCTTGCACGACTGGAAAAAATTATCGACTTTTAACGAACGATTATATTTATTCCCTCAAACTCTCCCGTCTATTCTCGTTCATAATACGCTCTTTATATACGTTTCGAGATGTTTATTGCAACATTTATATCTATATCTTTTAGGGAAAAAGAAGTTTTACGTATCAAGATTTCGCGTTAACAAGCGTAAAATAATAAAGACGAGTAGAAACGTCGAAGCAAAGCAGTCGAAGCAGACGCGCGTTTATCGCGAGAATGAACCTCTTTGAATCTCGCAATCGCACAGGTGTGATGACCAATACGGTTTTACATAAACTTAATGACGATGAATCATTACGTCGTACATCCGACAATCACGATACGCGTTCTCGCGCGTGTGTATGCATAATTAAATCGAGGATTTTCGTCCGAAACGCGTTTCTCTCTATTATTACCCTTGGTGGCCTGGAAAAATGAAGCGAGGCAAGGAAGAGGAGGCATCCGACGGCGAGAAAAGAGCGCGCAAAGAAGAATCCGGCCGCGCATGATCGATAACACGCGAACAATGGAGTCCTCTCGTCCTTGACGTTAGTTTCACTCACCACTTGGGGGAATTGAGCGTTGAGATCGTTCTTGTCGATGGCGTACGAGGTCTTGTGCGTGTCCTCGAGATGGAGCTGAAGCACGTGGACGTCCCGACAGAGGAAGCCGCACTGGGGACACCTCTCGCCACCCTGTTTCGTCGATCCGCCCTCGCCGCTGCCGCGGCCGCCACCCCCACCTCCTGCTCCTGCTCCTGCTCCCCCGGCCTCGCTACCTGTCCCGCCGCCACCTCCACCCCCACTTCCCGTGGTTGGCGCCCCAGCCGTGCAACCTCCGCCCACCTCCGCGTTCGCGACACCTGCTGCCTCGTCCTCGCTGCAACCTGAAACACAACCAGCCACACGTGCACTAATCTTTCGCCGTCCCTCTCTCTCCCATCCATCCGTATCTCTTCTCTCGCCCGCCCCCCCTCCACTTCCTATCGGTCCGCGATAACAGGCCGCAGAGACACGATCGTCACGGCTGCGTTTACGCGTTTCCGACAGTTTTACCGTTTTTCGATTCGCGAAATTCATTTTCTTCCCGTTTCGTTCTTTCTTCTGGGATTCTTTGTACATGTATATATATATATATATGATATGATTTCGAGAAAATTAAGGTTTAGAGTTTTTTAACATGTTCGTTACAATTATCGATAACTTTCTCGTTAACTACTTATGTTGCGTTATATGTTAATTACATTCGTGGGAGAATTTTGTTCGCGTTAGATGAAACGAGCATCGAGAAAAGTGTATAATTAAAAATGAACGAGGCGATCTTCGTGTTTTAAGGGAATAAAAAATTTTCCTCTTTTTCTTTTGTAAAATAAACGTGTTTTATATATTACGATTATAGTAATTGTAATTAATTGTAATCACAGGGGTATAATTTCATCAAATTCGAACTATCGAAGACATTTTTATCCAATCGATTCTTTAAAGTTGTCCTACAAATCTATCGACATTCTCCGTACGGAAGGAAGAAAGTGTTCATTTTTAAATTTCGAAGAGATTCGTCATACAACAAGGTGAATGGTAAAAGTTAAATTTTAGATTAATAAAAAATGTTTTGTTTTACTCTCTCCATTCCGTTTCCAGGAAAAACGTTTTATAATGGATATAAATCTTATCTAATTGTAAGTGTAGCTGCCTCTTAAGATTTCAAAGCGACTTTTGTTTTTTTTTTAAATAGCCTATATATTTTTATTTAATCGCGTAATTTATTTCAAGGTGAATCCATTACATCTTTCGAAATATAAGGTGTTCCGTTCCGGTTTATCTTGCAAAATCTTATCAGCACGTTCTATGAATAAAAATAAAAAAAATATTCTTAGGATACATCGACGAAGAAAAGAACTGGTATTCACCTCGTATGTAAAAGCGGATCTAGTTTTCAGAGAAATTCAAGGTGTTTAGATTTTTTAAACAGTCTTAACTTAGTCTTTACTCGCTTCAAATGATTCGATGTAACAAATAATCGAATAATAAATCACCAAAATTATTTATATTCATTATTGGCAAAGAACACGAAATTCATTTTTTACATTACAAAACATTATTAGTAATTAGAAAATATCGGCATTGTTGAGAATAACGAATGTACAAGTTTTTTTGATTCATAAATATCGATTATTAAGGTGAATTTAATTCGTACTTGAAGCAAGAAACGAAGGAATATTGTTGTGCGAATTTTTATGATCGGCGACAAGACGGAACGTCGGCAAAATTCAGAAGACATCGAACAAGATCGGGACGCGAATATCTTCTTGAACGAAACCAATTGAAGACGGAACCACTATACTCTCTGCGTCAGTGACGTTCATAAATATACAGTCACGCGTGTCTCGAGCACTTTTTAAAGTGGTAAACGACGTGATAGATATCCTTTCAAACTTTCGACTCGCGTCCAATTATGTTTTGACGTGTTTTTAATCTGCGCGAGATTTCATAGTCCCCTCGAAATGTATTAAATTTTGAGCGAAAACTTTTATTAAATTTTCATCCATTTTTCTTTGAAACTTATCATGAAAATATGATTCCATCGTGAAAGATCGATCAAACGATAGATAGAATAAAAGATTTTTAAAATTATATCAAAGGATATACTTAATTAATCTTTATAATTCAATTTTCCTCGCGATCAAAATTATCGTTAAAGTTTAATCGGCGTGAATAAAAGAAGAATCGATAGACGGATAGTCTGTTTGTCTAAGTATAATTACGTTACAAATAAAATGTAACATATTTATTACAAACTCCTTAGTTTCATTGCTCGATGGAAATTTTCCAAATTCGAGAAAACG
This sequence comes from Apis cerana, assembly GCF_029169275.1. Classification (NCBI taxonomy): domain Eukaryota; kingdom Metazoa; phylum Arthropoda; class Insecta; order Hymenoptera; family Apidae; genus Apis; species Apis cerana. The sequence continues at coordinate 90,231 of NC_083855.1, forward strand.
AAGGCGAAAAGAGGGCAGCACGTACGAGTGGAAAACAAGAGGCGAGAAAACGGAAGTCACGTACGTGTGTGATCTCGTTCCACGAAGCAGTCCGTGCACCGCGAACTTTGCTCGCGTAGTAGGCCGATAAAACGTCGAAATGGGTCAGAGCCGTGACCTTTCCTGCCTTCCTATACCGTTCGAGGATCACTTCGAAAAGCAACGTACTCCGTGACTGCTGCCACCGATGATAAAGAACGCACGATCGCGTTGCACGAAAGATCGTTACGAAATCCGCGATAACCGATCTCCGTGTAATTACTTTCGTCGAAAATTTTATTCCAGAAATTTATTTTCAATCGCTCGATGCATACGAGTGTATCCATTAGGATCGTATCTCTCGTTGCTTTGACTTATTGTTTCTCTTTCTTTTCAGGCATAAACAATATTTCTCGAAATATTGTTCTTACATATTCCAATTGTAATTCTTTTTCCATCAAAAGTTATTATATTATTCAATTCTTCTTCCTAACGAACGTTACATTCGTTGAATTGTTGAATTAGTTTTCTTGATTTTCATCCCGCTTTTCTGTGCGAGCTTAAAATCGATCAAAGTTATAATAATCGATAACCATATTCGAGAATTCTGTCGATCGCAAAAATTGCTTCAAATAATTAATCCGCCCGTCAGAGATTAGTTGAGGGACGGAATCGATCCATCCAAAACGAGACGTTATCTTAAGCGAGGCGTCTAGCGATCGAGACTGCGTGCAGATGCGTATCTTGCAGCGGCTGTCCTCGAAAGAAGAGGATGAGACGCCATCAGTGACGTCAGAGGAATGCAGAAACTGGTCTAGCAAATTGTAAGTAATGTTGCACAATCTCAGATTCATCTGGATCGAGACGATCCACGGAAAATTTATCCGATCAACGCGGCAATATCGCGATATGCGTAAAAGTCTATGAAATGGGCGATCAAGATTTGAAACGTAATCTTAATATCTTTGTTTTGAACGCAGAATGAAAGAAATTTTCTTTTGTGATAAAATTATCATTTTAAGATCTCTCTAATATTACCTTCTCTTTAAGCAACCGTAAGGAAATAAAAGAATTTACGTATTTCGAGATGCAAGTTTTACATTAATCTCTTGCATCAAATTACAAAAATAATAACATATCGATTACGACTCTCCAAATCTCTAATCAAAAATCTGTTTGATTCTTCTTAAAATTTATAAACTATTTGCATATTATCGATAAATAAGAAAGGAGAAAAATAACAACAACTATTATGCGATGATATGGAAATAGTTTATAAATTTTCAAAAGTTACTGTCTGTCAAACCGCAACAGACGCTTCCGGAGATTATCGTATAAAATGGCACAGTATGTCGATTACCTCCGGAAAGTGGGTAGCTTTCAACCGCAAGATCAATTGTCGCGAGAACTTGCAAGAATTTTAAGAAATCTCTGTTGTACTCTTAATAAATTTTAACCAAATTAGAGGGTCGTTTTATCGCGTAAAAATATATTTTATAATATGATGTAGATTATTAAATTTTCTAAAGAAAATACGCCTGGTGAACAATTTGTGATGAATATAATATATAAAAGAATATAAAAGAAATGATATTATTATTTCTAACTTTATTATTCGTTAATTTCATTTTTAAAAAACACAACATATATATATATATATATATATCACAGACATACATTTTTCTTCTTTAATTTAAATTTATATTTCACGTAGATACGATTTATTAAATTATCGTAGAAGAATCGAATACAAGAATTGTCCATTTTTAAATAAATGCTCGAGTCATGACGAGATGTAAAAGCTGGGATAAGAATGAACTATAAAAAGAAGATCTACGAAGGGATGCCGGATCAAATTTCTTGCAATCAAAATACGACACGATCCATTGCTCTGTGCCACTACTGCATCGTTTATCTTATCGCAGTAAAGGAACACTAAGAACGGTATTGCAAAACACGGGAGCACACTGTGCGCAACTTTTTGCTAGATCTTAAACGTCAATACGAGAAATTTCCATTTCCTATCGGTAATTTCTTTAAATTATCACAGTATATCATATTATATAAATATTAATATCAATATAACGTATTGAATTACACCATTACGTTATTATTTTATGATATCAGCGATACAATATTATACGTACTTTACAATCACGATTCGTATTTCTTCAATTTTATTTTATTCATACCACTCGCATCGTATACCATCCCTGAGAATAAATCTTTATATCTAGACACTTTAAATTGTGTTATCGGGGAAAAATTTTTTATAAATTAAAATTAATTAAAGGCTACGTTATTCGTTGAAAATGATTAAACGAATTTGCGCGAAAAGAGGTAAGAAAAATTATTTCGTATAAATAGAGATTAAAAAATATTTTCTGCGCATGATAATTATTTAAAATTATGATACGAATGAAAGCGGAAAAAACGCAAGCAAATTTTATTCTATGTGTAAAAATAAAATATAAAATTTTTGAAAGGATTCACTCGATACGTGGTTAAAGAAATCGTAATGTTAATTTCGTAACGTGTGGAAAATTGAATTTAAAAATTTAATTTACATTTTTTGCTTATTATTATTATGTAAAGTAACCACTTATCGACAGTTCGTTTATATTTAATAAGAGAAATAAGTTTCGCGCGTACTACGAAAATTTATCGTATTTATTTTTTTATATGGAATCACGTCTCGTTATATACCATCGGTGATAAGACATTTTATATGTAGATAGAAGCAAACGTATCAAATTTTTGGATAATAATATTATTTTCGCATTTCACGTTACGATTCGTTTAATTAAGTCAAATGGTGGAATTTAAATTAAATACGCGAATTAAAGAGAAGCTGACTCGTCCTGTTCTCTCATCCGAGCGGTTCGAACAAGTCACGCTTGCCGCGATGATTATTTAACGGAAGAACATGTGTATCGACCAACGATCGTGCGAATTTCTCTCGTAATTCGTCGGTAAACCGTCTTATTCGATCTCGCTAGACAATGTGCTGCGTCTGTATCGAAACCGCGTGTCTCGTTGTTTCTATTTTTAAGATCGGAGTTTGCCATCGAGGTATTTATCAGGGGAAACGAGACTCTCGTCATCCTCTTGCGTTCGAAATATTTCAATTTTGATTTTAATGAAAATTTCTACGTGGAGATATAATGTGAGATAATTTTTTAGTGGAGCATTTCGTCCATTTTATACTACTATTACGATACTAAAATCCGAATATTTTATAATTTTAAATTTTGTCCCATTTTTATTGATACAAAATTCATCGCAGTATCACGGGCAAACTTGTTCAAACACGGAAAAATTCGTTATAATTGATTAATTTAATTTTTCTGAAAAAAATATTTTTTCAGAAAAAGTTTCATCAGGAACGTAGGATTTTTATAAATTTCAATAACGTAATTCTTTGGGTAGTTAATCTTAAGTTTAACTAAAATATAATAAAAACTTTTGTTACTTAATGTCGTTCTCAAATAGAATACGATACAAACAAAAACGTAAAAATATTTCTCTCGTGAACCGCAAAAGGTTTAAGACACGACAATATCACCGTACTTTCGCGATAAATAAATGTTTTTCTGCTTGGTCGTGAAAGCGAGGTCGTGCTTTTATAAGGAATTCGTTTTTTATAAATTTTCAATAACGTTACTTTCGTTTTAAAATAGACAAAAATTAAAAAAATAGCGATTCAGATGATAATGAATAATACAGATAACGCTTTAAATTAGAACAAAGGAGATAAAAGAATCGTAAAATGTTATTTTATGATAACATAAAAAAAAAAAAAAGAAATATACGTATAAAAAGATGAGAAATTCCCAAGAAATCGATTTTTAAAATCGTAAAGATTTCCCAACAAACATTTCTCGTATGAATCAAAATATGAAAAAAAGGTAAAATCGAATCAGAAAAGAATCGAAAAAATATTACGATATCTTGAAAAGTGTTCGAATCCAAGGTTACGGAAGCCGTAACGAAGCAACTCATCCTATAGATACAAAATAGAATCGACGAACACTTGGAACGCTATAGCGATCGAAACAAAAAACGTTCCAGAAAGTTCCAAGGTTACAAATGCTGCACGATAGAAAACTCGTGGAAACGAAATATAGCGAAACAAACGAAAATAAATGGAACAAAAGAGGATGAAAATGTCGCAACGTCGCGATCGAACTACGTTTCAACAAAACTAATTAGTTTCCGAAAAGTTATGCAGAAGAGATGAAATAGAAGGCAAAAATTTCTCTCGATTCAATCGAACGAAAGAAAAGAAACATTTTATAATTCCAGTACAGTCGCTTCAAATGTGATGGAATCGTAATGGAGAAACTCGACGTATCGGGAGCGAAACAGAGGAGGAAAGAGAGAAAGGGCCCGGTACAGTTTTCGGTTTGGGCAACACCTTGATCGAGGGGGGAGGATGGCGCGCTTGCTTACGTCACTTGACAACGTGGTTCACACACACGCTCACGGGCCATAAAGGCGCGTTTGCACGGCGCCGAAGATGCGGCGCGGCTGACGCCGCCGCCGCGTGCGAAGTAAACGATTCGTCGGAGAGGTCATTGAGCCTGATAGGGCGCGGCCGCCATCTTCCACGATGTTCAAACCACTTCTTGACGAGTTTTGTGGCGACGCTCGCCACCGACCAGAAACGATCCCTGCGCGAGCTCTTCGACTCGATTGCTCTATTAACGCATCGTTGGACAGTACGTTTAAAGACCGGTTGTTAAACACGATTGCCATGATTTTCTTTATTTTAGACTCATTCGACATTACGCCATCTTGTCGGAGTTTATCACGTTCTTTTGTCTCGGAATTTGAATTTCCTTTCGTCGTTTGAACGAACGATCGAAATATATCTAATAAATAAAAATAATTCGATTCATTTTCTTTCGCCTAAACTTTACGAATACGTAAAATTCAAACTATTCGCATTATCCAAATTAAATCTATCACATTTCGTAATTTTTTTAACTTCTTTATTTAACTCCTCTCTGTCGCGAAAAAGCATAAAATACGCGTATTAAATAGCGATTCCCGAACGGGGTTGGGAAATAGAACAGTTTAAAAAGAGACGATTCGACGATTGTAAATCTCGAGTAACGTTCGTGATTCAACGCAAATGGCACCGTTATTTTACAGCATTGTGTACGCGCGAGCCAATCAATGGAACGCGCGCACCAATTGGTCGTGGGCTAAATGCCGACCAATCGGTTGCATCAATTTCATCGATTAATTCAAAACAAACGTTTGAAAACTCCATAATCGCTCTGATAAAAAATTACTTTTTCGATCAATTTTAATTTTATATAAGGACGATCAAAAACGATACAGCAATACAATTCTAACTGCGACGAAATCCTTCTTAATAGTTTTAATAATTTGCTATCTCGTTACGACATAACCTCTACGTACATCAGTGAAATCGATAAAACTTGCATTATTGACCGATGGTTCGCACGAGACTGTTTATGTACGATATATTGGATCGTTTCGCAGGATCGTCGTCGAGGATAATAACAAGAGATAATAATAAGAGAGAGGAATCATTCAAAATCGTGCAATTCGGGTCGCGAATGATTCAGCGGACGGGTTGTTTATCGAGAAACAATGGTTTATTGGCAGCAATTACGAGACGACGCTATCCGATTGAAAATATTTTCATCCAACAAGATTAAAGCATAATAAGAACGTAGTATCGCGACATTGTGATGTAGAAATCGGTATACTTTGTTATTGCTTTTCTTGTTATTAAGATTCGCGCGTGTTCCGTTCGTAGATCATAAATTTTTAAAGAATCGTAAAGATTAAGTTGTTTTCGTGAAATTAAATTGTTCTCCATTGATGAGAATGTTTATTTGTACATCTCGATTTTAATACACGCTTCCAATTTATATAAAATAGTATCTTATATATAAGAATATCTTTTCTCTCAACAAGAGATATTTTCTTTAACAAAAGAAATATTTCACTATTCCATTTCACAAATTAAATTCTTTACGATGTTGAAACAGATCGAAAGAGACGAGATACGCGACATAAATGTGAGTGAAACGATAGCGTTACTTTGCTATCGAAAAAAAAAACAATAATTACGTCACGTTATATTATCGTTTTACATTGTAATAGCGTGAATGAATTTGATGCCACTTGGTTGCTCGCGATCCATGACTTCCACGAAACCTATCGTAACGTGTATCACAATTTCTCGTTTCATTCGAGATTACAAACAATTTTGCGTCTCGTGTAAAGCGATATACATATAATAATATCCCTTTTTGTCAATTTATATTTTTATCGTGTATAGCTGTTTCGAATTTTCTCTTCAATCTTACATTCAATCAAATTAGAAATTAAAAATTCAAGCTCTTTTCTTTTATTACCGTATTATTAACCGTACGAATCATCGGGAAAAAATGATTCGAAAGAAAGTGAGAGAACTAAACGAACTAATTTAAAGAGAGACATGGAATGCAAGTCGAGGTATAAACTACAATGAAACGAGCAAGTAAATATAGCTATACGGTCGACCTCGTACCATCGAATAGAGCTAATTACTCTTTTATCGTCGTACGTTGTTTGAGAATTTTGTGAATGCATTTAACAAAATATTTGTTTATAAAAAGGACTTAATCGAGTATCAGATAATTGGATGATATATTAAAAATTTCGTTCATATACCGTTATTGCGTTACTTGATTTTAAATCCCAAAAAAATTTTGTCTTCCATTTTTTTTTTCATTCTTTATTTAACGAAGAAAGTATGTTACATCCTAATTTTGAATTACAAAAATATAATCGTATATTAATTAAGTTGTCGTACAGTTATCACGATTAATAATTTTATTATAAAAAATTACGAATATAAAGTATAAAGTATGATAGATTACATAGCGTGGAGCAATTCTTTTATTAATAGATTATCGTTTCAAGGAAATGAAATTAAGATTGTAGTTTTAATATCTTTTTCTTTTTAAATATAACACGAATTACGATTACGCGAAGCAAGATTATATATTAAATATTACGAGCAAAATTGTACTTAAAAAATAAAAAAAAATAAAGTATTTATTTTTTGAAAATGAAAATTTGTAAATTGATTTCATGGATTCAAAGAAATTTACAAAAAAATTGCTGCAAGTATGATCCGTTAATAAATAATATATATATATAAATTATGTATATACAAACTTTGATTAAAATTTACGGATCGAATGAATTTTCCTATAAAATGATCATTCTTGAAATTTAATATTATCGTATAAATAAATACTTTATATTTATTGCTTTATTTTATCAAATTTTGACATTTCGATATTATAATGCAATATTATTTACGATAAAATATAATATAATAAATATTAACGCGTCGATACACTTGCTCAACGTAAATTAAAACCGATTTCCTTTTTTCTCTCGAGCAAGTTAATAACCCGAAAATCCGAAAGATTTGTCAGCACGATGAATAATAAGCGATTAAACGTCAGAGTGTAAACATACGATAAAAAATATAATTTTCCGTACGAGTGAAAGTGTAAAAAATTACAAATATTAAATTTTTATTAAAAAAGGCATCGAGCAATATTTGAGCGGTGTTAAGCGACAATTTAACGTCGATCCTTGCTTAAAAAAGGTATTTATTTAAGAGGAGAGAACAAAAAACTATTGTTAATATTTTCCTTCAAAGACGGCGACCGCTCGTTTTCCTTTGTTCGCGACGGGAACCAGACATTTTCGCAATCACATCGATGCGATTCGCGCGTGCAACTCGATTATTCGTCCGCGTTTCGCTGAAAAATACAGAAACAAACGGCACCGAGATAACCGACCGCGAACGAGAGATAACGGAAACGAAAGAAGAGACTGAAGAACACGCGGGTAGATGACTTAGTGAACTGCATACAACACGAGCTGCCACCGATATAGTAACGTCATTCATCGTGAAATATGGGAAATGAACGGCTTATCTGTCGACAAGAATAATGTTCCGTCTTTCTTTTCATAAGACGAAACAAAAGAATCATCTTCGAAACGAAATGAGGAAATTCGGCGAGCCTCTTCGACTTGGCATTTGTTTCGAGAATTTGATTTATACGCGCAGACAATGATTTGATTCGTAAATTGAACGTAGCATACCTGAAAACGAGACATTGCGTTCTTATGAGATATAAATATCTGCCTATATTCTAAAGATCGAGAAAAGAATTTTTCATACAAGGTCTGGAAATAGATTTCTCTATTTTACCACTAAACTCGGGGATACGTTTCACAACGATAACGTAATTTTAGTTTTTATTAATAGTTTTGACATGAAAAAAAATTATAAAACGATTTTTTTAATTTTTACGTCTACATTATGATATTTCCATGTTTAATTATCAAACATTTTTTCATCATTTATTTTTTACAATCAATTTATAGAGCAATAACATAACCTATAATACCATAACCATATAATTATAATAATAATAATAATAATAATATTTCAAAGGCAATTGTCAATAATACAAGATCGAGAAATAAATTACATTATTCTGTCTGAAAATAATCGAGAAATCTTTCTTTGAAACAAATAAAATCAACAAGATTTCAAAAAATACTTTGTGATTGATTGTTCGTTCGCACGAGATAAATATTTACTTAGAGGCAAATCGGCAAAGAGTACAATTTTGTTGCGGCCTCGATTCATCGAGGGCGGTAGAATCGATTGAATGGCCATCGCTGAAATCCTTTTAGAACGCGATATATTCTACTCTTTTTCCGCTCTCAAAAATAGAGCTTCCGAGAGCCGAATGGATAAATATTTTTCCACGTTTCGAGCCGATTGGAAACCGGATTCGTCTAATAATTATATCCATTATAATATCATTCTTAAAGAAATGATCGATCTTGATATCTTTTTCAAGCGTCAAATTTCCGAGGATCGGGTTGGGATAGGTTTGATATCGTTCGTAAGCTCGTTTAAATTGGACCATCATAGAGGACACTTCGTTTGTTTCTCGTGCGATTGGCAACACGCCACGGGAAATACATTTTTTATCGTCGTAATAACACTCAAGTTAGGACTTTCTTGTTTGAGACGTTGATTTTCAAATTTTCAAATTAGATACTTAATCTTTGTTCCAAACTTGAATACGAATTTCATTTGAAATGAAAATAAAAAATACCTAATTTGATCAGATTAACTTTGGTTTATTTGAAAAACTTGAAACGTGACGTGAAACGTATTTACATAAATAAAATTTTTATTATGCTAAATACTTGATGAAATTTTTATGTCAATCATAATAATTCACATTATCTGCGTCGCTTATTTTCGGAATACTTTACCTCGCATACATTTGTTGTATGTTTTGATTGAATTTTTTGAATTTTAGATGTCGTTAACAAAGAATTGACAATTATATAATAAATTGAGTAAATTTCGATTTGTCGAAGAATTTTCTATTACGAGTTCAAAGAGCGTTTGAAAGATTTCGAGCTCTTTGTTTTATAAATAAATGTTTGAAATATTTTGTTATACGTCATTGTACATTAAAAGAACAATGTTTAAACAAACTATGTACGAAACATGGAGTTCTTTGTTGCAAAAATAATCGCTTAAGTATTCTACAAGTTAAAAAGTTTCCGATCGAACAATGTTGAAAACACAATCGTTTAAATATTCTAATATTTACGTAACATATCATCAAATCAAATATATTATATTTCTAATATTCCAAATTATTATAAATACGACTATATAAATATTGAATCTTTGCAAGTAGCAATTAAAAGTTCAATTTAATAAAAGTCCTTTTATTACAGAAATAACAATTATTGTTTAGTCTAATCTAATAAATATGAAATTTGAACAATGATGCTTACTTAAGTTTAAAACTTCGTTTAATTTACGATTCTTGATCAACGAAAACGGAAGAGTAAAAATCATCGAATTTCAAAGTGATTCTTCTGACTTGAAAAAGTACGAGAACAATATTTGAAACCAAACAGCCGTCGCGCACTGACCACAGTCTTAATTCATTCGAGCTACGAAAGTAGTATGTGTCGGATTGGGTCTAAAGTTCAGTCAACACACGCAAGCTCTACCGGCGTGAATCACGAAAAATTGTCAGAGCTCGTTGTTAGGACGTGACGCCAGTAATGGCAAAACGCGATAAAAAATGTCCACGAATCGATGCAAAATTGCGAAACCTCTCGATTTCAATAAAGAAAAAAAAATACTTTTCTCTGGATAAAAATACGGTCACTGCACATTTAAGGTTAAAATACGCGTGACGTTCAACGTTGAATATTCTAATGACACGATCCACGAATTTTATTTGCAGAAATTTATTTTCAGAAATTATCCATCGAATGATAAAATTTACGATTGAATTATGCGGAAATTTTATTAAGGAATAAATTGATTTATATCGCTGCTATATTAATTTATTTTATTTTCCTTCTTTCACGAAATACATGCGTACAGTAATGTTATCGATTATTAATTAATTTCGTACATGGATCGTAACTTATTATTTAATACAGATTTAGATATATTTAACAGGATAATATATATTAATTTCTTGCAATTTATATATAAATATTTCTATCACACGTCGTTTCACTGAAAAATAGTTTTCACGAATGTAATGCGCATGCGTAGAATGCACGCGTATATTAAACGCAACATATTCGGGTATGTGTGCGCATGCATGTCATTGTGTTTGTATGAATAACTACACGCAGAAATCACGTGTATGTTTCGACTTTAAATTAAATTTGTAAAGAGAAATTTTTCATTATCAATGAAAATCGATACAAAACAATGTAATGACGTTGATACGATCGAAACGTAAACGTATTATTTTCTTTCCAACAAAAATGTATTATACGGACAAAGTAAAACATTTAAACATTATTGTTTTATGTATATATATATATATGTTTTTGCGTGAAAATATAAAAGCGATGTCATGAAACTAAGACTATATTTATACAAATTTGATCGATATAATTTTTAATTTTTTAAACAAAATAACTAAATATTCACGTATCACGATACGAAAAATCGATAATTGTTTACAAGTTAATTCCACAAGGATTGATCATTAATATAAATCGCGAAAAACGAAATACGTATTGTACGGATTACAAAGAGAATAAAGGTTTACCTTTGAACGTATTCCGGACGAGAGTCATGCTCATATTCGCGTGAGCGCGAGCCAATGCTCCCAGAGGTACGTCTTGCGTTTCTTCGACGATTCCGCCAGGTTGAATAATTCCGTAGCCGCGTCTCGTGATCCCGCTCAAGAGTTCGTCCAGCGTGATCTGTGACGTATCGAGGTACAGGAACGCATGGTTGTGCTACTGCTTTCCGTTTTTCCGTTGAATCGGCCGATAAATAATAGGTCGTCGATACGAAGTAACCAAGTAATCGGCTGGTCTCGTATCGGAGAGCATTAGATACGAACGGGATATACAGGTGTTAACGGTGGATCCGTTCGTGCAACAGTTTAACGATGAAACAACGGAGAGAAATAGGCGAGCACGATGCTGCTCGTGTGCCGCTTTCGAAACAACAAATCCAAATGTTATTTCACATCCACCGTTCCAGTCCACGTTTGTTTAATGTCGTCTCTTGTTGCCCGTCTTTCTTTTTTGCTTTTAGGTTACGTACAGTTATGACCGGCTGCTTCGTACGGCTGGATAAGGATCAAGCGAATATTATCGTTGCGTCTTCATCACCGATGATTGACTATCGGTCTCGAGATATCCACACGGCTCCGGTGAACGGCTCGAATCATACGACGAGCACGAACGACGAGCATTTGCTGCGACCGCGATCATCGAAAGCAATCGTATCACCGCGCGCACAACGAGTTCAACGAAACACAGGAATGTTGATCACGTTTCTTCTCTTCGATGCGAAATAAAGGCGAATAAGCCGAGTGTTAAGTATGGAAGAGGCGGAAAAGGAGCGATAGAGTGATGATAATAGGGACAGAGGTGAGAGGTGGTGAAGAGAGCAGCCAAGAGATGAGGGAAAGAGAGAGGTTATGTGCAGACGACGACAGGAGAAATTCCAGCGGGCGGCAGCGCCGAGGTCCACGGATAGTTCGTTCGTTCCTTCGTTCCCCTCGTCCGATAAGCGACGATTCCACGACGATGATTCGAGAGAACCGATTGGGTGGGACGCGTTTTAGCCTCGTTGGATTTTTCGACGTCCGTTTTCGTCGTATATATGTCAAAGGTCGATAATTACGGCAATCTTGAGACTTTTCGAAGGACTTTTTGCAAACGGAAGAAGAATGGATGGCGATGAAATTTTACATCCTCGTGTATAGCGTAGTATTATCGTACGGTTAGTAGATTTATTTGGATAGATAATTTCGCGTCCATAGAAAAAAAAAAATCTTCTCTTTCCGATTATCCTCTCGTTCGTATTTTCTTCTTCTCGTTGCTCGTTGTTTCAAAGTGTTGCTCGATGTCACAAACAAATATGTCGAAGAACGAATTTGTAATGATGCTGCGATTGACACTAAGGATTTCCTAACTGATTACACTGATTAATTACACTCTCTCTCTCTCTCTCTCTCTTTCTTTCTTTCTTTCTTTCGATATAAACCAGGATAAACGAAAAAGAACGAAACGAAAACTAGAGGAAGACAGCGTGCACTAGTTATATCCTTGGAAACGATTTGTGCGGAAAGCGATACGCTGCTCTTCTTCTGCCGCTTCCTCCTCCACCGCCTTTTCCTTTCCTACCGATTCTTTTCATTCGCGTACGCGTTTTCCCACGCACCGAAGCAAAAAACACACACTCACCGGAGAGGCAGACTGGAGGGAAAGAATAGCGGGAAAAAGACGGAGAGAAGAGAGGAACGAGGGAAGTGCGATGGTAATCGGGAGCCGATGCTAGGGCATCGTAGAGAGCGGGCAAGGCAGAAATGTCGGTGTTACTACCAACTTGGAGTAGCAAGCACCGGTAAAACACGGTCCTAACTAACACACATGGAGACAGATTGGGGACTGCTGCTTCGGAGTTTACTATAGGATGGGACGGATGGTGATGGCGGCCGTAGCGGAGCAGCCACCGCCCCCATGCTTCTTCTCTCTCTCTTCGTCTCCCTCGTCCGTTTCGAACGCCCCCACCACCGGATCTCTTTGCTACTTCCCTCCACTCTCTACTTCTCTCGGTAACCGTCCCAACCGTTCTCCTATTCTCCCCTCTATGCGTTACGATGGACACGCTGGAACTCCCCTCCTCGACGTCTAACTCACCCCCTTTCTCTCCCACTCCCTTACCACGTTTCTCTCTACTTACATACATTTCCTCCTCTTCCTCTCGCGCTCTCCACACGTTTACTCGCCTTCCCTGGGCTACGAGATGTTATTCTCAAGCGATTCGTGCATACTATATACTTCGTCTACCCGTGTCGTCGCCACATCCCCTACCTGCGTCGCATCTCGGCGTGTGCGTTGGCCGCAATCAAGGTCAGGAATGTAACCAGCCAACTACGGCGCCCTACGCTATCGATTCGCTGTCGCGAATTTCTTCGCATAACGAACGCGAATAACGGAAGAAACTAGCTAGAAGAAACTTGTAATTGTGTACGTATTGTTTTTACTGTAACGTAATTTGATTTACGGATGCGACGAAGTTTCTTATCGTGGCTCGTATTCGTTCACCGGAAACCTGGTATCTTTTGGCTCATTGGCTCATGGACGATGATTCCCTCGTTATTTATCTACCGAAAGGAAGGATGCGTGTTGCGTCGATATTGTATTTTCTTCTATATGACTTCCTCTTCGCGTATTCCTCGAACGCGCATCCTCCAAGATACTCGTCTGAAATACTGCTCGAATAGGATGTGTAAATCTGCGAGGACGTTGCCTACGAGTATATTCGCGTCCAATAAATTTCCGTTAGCTATTTCGCAAAGGAAAATAGCTTTCGAGGAAAAATAAAGATAAAAATGATGAAAATGTTTTTTCTTCTTCTTCTTCTTCTTCTTTTCTAATCTTAATAAAGCGATTTATCAAACAGATTTTCAGTTTGTGAATCGAAAAGTATAAGATGTTTTGCAATCACGACTCGAATACCTCGAACTCGACTCGGAAACGAGATAACGTTCGGTAGCGCGTGCGGTTATCTTGGTCGATTCCCTTGACTTTTCACCGCCATGAGGTATGTAATACGTTTCAAAGTAGACAAGAAGCTCTTATTTGCGATGCAACTTAACGACGATACAATGATATCAATAAAATTTTCCACTCGTTCTTCTTCCTATTAAGAATAGTGACCAATACAGTGACGAACGATCGAATAAGCATTCTGACGGGAACGTTGATCGTTATAATGCGATAATGTTAATAATAAATGTATCGATTATTAGATCAATTTAATCAATTTAAAATAGAAATATATCCATTCAACGTTCTTGCGTCGATCATCTTTGCGTCTTCTTCGAAGAAGCAAATAAATCTAGTTATTACGTAGTCACGTGAAGAAAGGAAGAAAGAAAGAGGCGAGAAAGCGAAGTTAACCTAGCATGGAGAGCTACAAGTTAGCTTATCATTGAAATTACGATATTGACGGTTAATGTATATGTATAGCCGCGACGAAAGCAGAGACGGCAAGCAGTGGCGGCAGTGTCCGATACTATTATTAGTGTGCAGCTGCCTGCGAATTACTGAATGAAAGGGAAGGACCGCTTCGAAACAATATCCGAAAGAGACGGGAGGCACGTTGCATCGTTTAACCGACAGTCATCCAATGATTATTTAGAGCCAGATACACGCATGTGTGCGCCATCCAACGAAAATCGTACGAAAGTCGTATGAAAATCGTGAATCAATTTCTAGATCATTGATGCATACTGGATTTAATTGAACTTGAAAAATTCTTGGATCGATGAACGAATGGAAAATTTGTTTTTTCGAAAGGCCGTGGTATATTATTTTCAAAGTTATCCGTTACGTATCACGAATTTGCATGAGCGAAAGAATAGTCCGACAGGGAATCTTCTCTGATGACTATAAACGTTGATTCACATTCACGAAGAGAAGAGAAGAGAATTGTTTGTGAAATTAATTTGTGAGATGGTCATACATCTATTTTAGTCCCGAGTCACATGGAAGAGTAAACATATACGTTGTATACGTCGCGTATACGTGTATACTTCGAGCTCGAGAGGATTGGAACGACTCGAGAAAAATCTTGCGAATAATTTGTACGTACTTTCTTCATTGATATTACATTATCGTTATGTTATCGTATATTATATTCGTATCATATCATCGTATTCCGTCGTGTAACTTTAATATAAAAGAATCGTTTAAATTTCTCACTTTTTTTTATAGATTTATAAATTTTACGTGAAAATCGTTGATCTCGGTCTCGAGGAAAATAAAGAGATAATTATTAACGACGGAAGACGAATAAAAAGAGATCGTACACAATTTTCTTGCGTTCGAGTGTTAAACGAGAAGCGTCGGACTGCGATCGTTTAAAGCCTGACTTATATATCAGCGAAAGCATAGTCGGACCATCTCCATTCAACGAGTACTGGCAATTAGAGGCAATAGTTGCCGACCCTTTCTCCCAAAGGTCTTGTCTCGAGGTGTTGAATTTCTTGGTATCTCATCGATCGAAGTTCGTTCCAGTCATATCATGACGGAATATTATCTAAAAACTCTTTCGATCTCCTATCCCGTGTCTCTTAAATTTTGCCAAAAGAATTGGTAAAAAAAAGTTTGCAACAAGAATCGTACGATTTTCTCGCCGCTTGTTTTTAAATCCTCTTTCAAAAATTGTTCCACTCCTTATATTCGCTTCTCGATCGAAAGTGTTGCATATAATGGAGATTGTCGTTATCCTAACGATAAGAAATCAGTCGAGTCCAAACAGGAGATCTCGTTTCGTGGATACGGTACTGCACGATCTCTGGCGTGGCGGGTCCAGCAATGACGCGGAGATCACCGAGCGTGTCCGAATTCGGCCGATGTTAATCGAGTGGGAGTTGAACGTACCGCGTGGTGGGGGTAACGCGTCTTCTTCGAAGGGGAATTCCCCGATGCTGGTGCGGTGCGGTGACCACACCGTGTCCCTTTTTGTTGCCGCCCATTAGGCGCCACCGCGGCGTGATTCGCAACCGTGTTTCTTTATCTTTGCCGTAGCTAGACTCTGCAAACGTAACCGATTGCACGCGTTCTTTCCTATCTTTCCACCCTGTCTTTTTTCCGTCCTTCCTCCCTTCGGACAATAGCAGAGTGATTCACCGGGCGTAGGTACGATGTTTCTCTGTATATACGCGCGGAGATAAGTCGCCGCGTGCCACGTTTCGAGTTCCGCCTCTCCCCACGCGTTACGATCGTGTTTCGACTTTTGAATTGTAGATAAAAATATGGGAACTGTTCCGAGAAGTATTTAGGCAAAAACTTGGGAAGGAATTCGCCCTTACGACGAAGCGAAGAATATCGTTATAAAGATATTTCCGTCTCTTATCGTAAGAATTTATTTCCGAAAAATATACCTTTCCCCGTTGCTTAAAGTTTATAACGCGGGTCTCTTTTTTTTTTTTGAACGATACTTTGAGAATTATCTCGGTTATCACGTCTTGAAGATTGATATCTTTTAACCGAGTACTATCATTGTCCTCGAAAGCTTTTATCTCGAGTTATAAATTAATCGACAACGATAGGAATAATAAACGTCCGACGCGAACGTTTTTTTCCCGTTTGGTTCGCCCCGATCGAAGATAATCTCTTTTTTCTTTTTTATTCGATATTTTTTTCACCGCGCCATGGGATCACATAGATTTTTCATCTTTTATGGACGGGAATGCGGAGACAATGTGACTACGCGGGGCAGATTAACTGGATAGAAAAGCCGGTCCACGGTTTATTCGCTCATTCGCGGGGAACATCGGTCAATCGTGTTTTACCAAAGATTGCTTTCTTTTTATCCAGACAACACGTGCCTCTGCGCTACCATCTTTCACGGATGACTGATGCGTTGGCTCGCCTCCTCGCTTTTTAGCTCGCGCATCGATGAGTTCATTGCGACGGATTGAATTCTCTATGATTCATAACGCGCAAGATGATCGCGAATTTTAACGATCTCGAAATAATATACCGATTCAAAGTTAACTTTTATTAAAATATATCGTGTCATATCACGTTGACGTAATAAAGATTTCAATTAAGCATCGAAAAATCATAAAACGATCGTTCTCTTTTCTTCTCGATACTGGTATTTCGAAAAAGGTGACTTTGGTCGTTATATCGTGAGATCGATGTTCTTTATCGTTTCTCTCGGAAAACGTAATGTTTTTCTCTCTGACCCGCTCAAATTTCATCGTATCTTACAACCTTTAGCCCGGCCACCTATACAAAACCTAACATAAATGCCAAGGTTCGACAATTTGTCAGAACGAATGGAGACTAGTGGTTGCATATACGTATACTTGTGTATAGGGTGATTCATATGACTGTTTACGAAGCATGCATGCTCAATCTTGAAACCACAAGAAATATAAAAGATTAGTTTCAAGATTAGCAATATATATATACGTATGTATATATAACTTGGAGAATAGATAATTAAAATAGATTCTTCCCTGTTCAAATTTGTTTCGATAATTCTTATCATTATCCTCCAAAGATTATTAAACTAAATCCCACATACGATTTGCAAAATATATCTTTCAAAATTTTCCATGTTTCCCCAGTACTTTAACTTTGCGTTTATATTTTATACGATGAAAACAACGAAAAATTATACATTCCTCTAGAAATAACGATATGTTCAAAGGTAATTTTAGGAATTATTTTTCGATCGATTCGTATCAATTGCAATCTCACATGTACAACGTATTCACCGAAAGCTCGTGACGCGCGATGGTTCTCCACATCCTGTCGCTGGTGTAAGTCGAAAGGGCCACAGTTACAATCCTATCGGGGATGGAAATCTCATATTACGTGGATCACCCTGTATATAGATATAGAGACATAGAGAAACTCGGCCGGATCTGTAAAACTGAAGGCTCGTGGACAAAAACCTGACCTCTCGAACAACTGTGCACCATGTGTGCGCCACTTGTGCGCCTCTCTTCTCCCATTCTCTTTCCCTCCAACGATCCCACTCTCTCGCGTTCTCTCTTCATTTCGTCCCTCGCCTGCCACTTCTCTCTTTTCGACCCGCTTCCACGAGCTTCCCGATCGCGATTAATCAGGTATACATACGGCGAAAAACTGGAATGGAATCCACGGAGTCTCGTTCTATACTTTTGTTCCTTCCTCGTCGTCACGAAAATAAGAGGCGTTCTCGAGAGGAACAGAATCGCCGCTTTGTACCTTATCTCCTCGTTTTCATCTTCCTCCTCTTTGTTTTTCTTCCTTTTCTCTCCTACTCACTTTAGACAAACTTCTTTCTTCTTCGATCACTTTTTCTTAGCTTTTGGATAATTAATCATCGCAATGCAATAACTATCCTCGTATTCGATGATAAAAATAACATCAATGATTACCGCGCTTTATTCGAAAATTGCGATATGTGTCATATTATATTATTAGGAATCAGAACGTAACGATACATCGAACGCAATTTTACTATCAGAAAGAAATCAGAAACGAGCACACTGTGGACGAATACGCGTTATCGTGGCGATATAACAAGGGTAGCCAACGTTTTTAATACACGTCATGGATAAGTCACGACTAGTATGTCCGAGCACGAACAAAGTTAAGCGTGTAATGTAGCAGGGGCAAGCGTGTAAATATTTGTTACGTTCTGATTTCTGTAAGAACGTCGCTTGCAGAGTAAGATAGGCACGAGTACTGTTCCCCTTCTATTTTACCGATCGGTGATACATTTTTGAACGAATGCAAATACGTTTCTTCTCTTTCGGCATATCGTCGAAAAAGTAACTGATTAAAAATAAAGTAATAATTAGTTTTGCTCTTCGCATAACCTCACTTGTTCGATGTTATCTTCGGTTATTGGAATAGAAATTCTGTGCACGGGATTATACGTGTATGATAAATGAAAAATATAGTTTTAAAAAATTGTGTAAAAGTGTGTTATTCCAACAAAATTCCTTTTGCTATTAAATTTGAGAGAATAAACGAGTTTTAACGGAGTCTCGGGTGCAACTCGAAGCTCGGCTGAGTGTAATCAGATCGGTTTTCATAAAGTAGCCTTTTCGTAGCAACACGCAGCCGCGTGTCCAGGTTACTCTGTGTAACCTGTCAGCCCATAAAGAGCGACATATTAACAGCTCGACCTCTGTTCACGCCTCGGGACTGCGTTCTCTTGGTTTTATTTCGACCGCGCAGGACTTTGACATTCCACGCTTTCTCGGTTATGATCGGTTTCTCCCACGATGCGACAAAAATTTTCTCGATGAAAATAGCAAGGAAGCTTATCGATGCGAGATTTGAATATAATTTAATCGCGATTGCTCGAGTTTGAGATGCTTTGTTGCGACATTTTAAATTTATTTCGCTACGATAATTCATTTTCGAAAGTTAAATCAATCTAATCTGAAAATTTTCTGAAAATTTCTCAATTTACACGACGCTATCGATAAATTATTAGTCGACGAACGGAAAGAAACGTAAAATTTTTTGACGATCTTTGAAATTAATCTTTGTAGTATTTAAGAAAAAAACAACGAATCGAAAAGTTGCAAAATTATAATTAACAGGGAGTAAAGAGTATGTTATGTCGAAAGAAGGAGCAGCAAGGAGTAAGCTGGAAACTTTACTACCTGTATTTCGGAGAAGAGCTCTCCTGTGTGAGAAGAGAGGGGCAAACTCTGATCAGCACCGTGTCGAGCAGAATGTCGCAGGGAAGGAAGGTGGGACAGCGCAAGCTCGGTATTCCCCTCTCTCTCTCCCTCTCGAGACAAAAAGTAGAAAAGTGTATTCGCGCAGTTTACCTATAGCTCGACGCGGCAGTGACGATGGTCGCCATATGGGCGACAGCCCGGGGGCCCACCAAGAGCCGCGCACCTTCCTCTCTTTTCTCTTTTCCCTTTGGGTGCCCCTGATGCGGGCCAGATTTCATGCACCGCGTATGTGCGCGCAAAAGAGCCGCCGCCACCGCGAGTCCCCTTAGGCGGAACGATTCTGCAAAAACGTGGCGGCGACGCGAGATCGTGCGCGTGACTCATCGATAAATTCGACTAGCGCGGCCAGTTCCCACGAGGAAATCTCGCTCTCCCACCTAGCCGCGTGTCTCCTCTTCGGGCGTCGTTGTCCCCGTTTTTCCCGCGCGACGAGAAAAATTCGATCGGATAATGGCGTATTTTATGTACGAGGAGGTTAGGAGAATCTGTCGATTAAGTGAGGTTATCTTTACACGTAGGAAAACAAATTGGGTCAGACGCAATTACGTTCGTGCATGAGTGAAAGGCAAAAGAGATAAAGTCGAGGTAAAAGTTGGAGATTCGTATTCGTATTAAAAAAGTAATTTATCGTGAGCAAAAGGTATAGAAATTTAAGGATAAAATGGGGAATGAGATGGTAACCGCGTGTTCGAAATCTGCGTGTCGAGAGGAGGATTTTACGATTGAACGAGGTGCGAAGTGACCATAAATCCGTCCATTAGCCTTGTTGCAATGGACACATGGGTTGTGTTTTATCGCGTTGGACGGGTCCCCGTCGCAAAATAGATTTTTCGCCGATACGTGACGAATCGCGGCTACGCGTATCGCGATAAACCTGGATTTCCTCGTGACGCGCTCTATCGCTTTTCCTCCGGTAATTTTATCGTATTTCCTCCCACGTAGCATCCATCGATACGTCCCACAACCGGTTGGAACATCGATATTTCTATATTTTATTATCGTAATTAGTATTTTTCGTACTTATTTATCTAATTTCACCAGCTTGTCGATATTTGTTGTACAGAGATTAATATTTATTAATTAACACCTCGTTCAATCGGATTGTTTTTATCCAATTTTTAACAACTTTGTTTCAAATATATGTTTAACGAATGTTCAAAATTTCTAGTTTGAATTTTAATGGCCCGACATGCACGATTTTCAACATCAGGACGACACGTGTCTCAGGTGTGCGGCGGGCACAGCACGTTTCGTGTAATGAAATGCGAACGCGTGCATGTGCATCCGTGAGCAAACTGCTGTTTATAGTGAATGATTTGCGCTTGCACGCTCGGTCGAAAGATAGATTTGACAAATATTTCATAGGTTGTTTCTCGGTGAACCCTCTGATTTTTCGACCGGTCACGTTTGTCGAGTCAACTGTGATAATAAATCGTGCGATCGATTTATCGCGAATATGCATTCAAGTAAAATATTGTTTCGATCATTTCGACAGTGATGCACACGAGCAAACTTTGCATTATTTGCAATTTTCGAAATTAACTAAACGTTCACAGCATTTTTATATTCGTTCACGATAAAGATTTTAAAAAGTGCAATTTATCTCGTTTTGATAAATATTTTATTATAATTAACTCGTAACCAGCACGATGAAGATTTTAAATTTTTATTTTTCTATCTGCGTTGAGCGTCTTATTTTATTATATTAATATTTTGCAAAATAAATTCCATTGAAATATGCAAAAATATAGTTATTTTTTGAACGGAGATTGTGAGTTATATTCTTTTCCCAAGCAAAATTTGTTTGATATCAAATTCTTTTTTCTTGAATTCTATTTCTATAAAAACTTTCAAAGTTTAGACTGCAAAGTTCATTTTTCATTTCCCAGATATAATTTTTTTAAAAGTTTAGAATAATTCTTGCGTCGAAAAATATTCAGAGACGGAGACTCCGTAATTCAAATGTTCGAAGAATTTATTGCTTCTAAAAAAACTTTTTTGAAAAGAATATTTTTTCGTTTCAAAGTCGAAAATAATTTTCGAAAAAAATCAAAAGCCATCTCGTATTTTTCTTTTTTGCTTTAATAATTATAAAATGTTTGATGCAACAAGAGGCATGATATCGTAAAAGATTTAAATCGATACAATCCGATACGAATATCGGAAGTGAAACTCTTTGGAAAAATTTCTCGACACTGAGAAATAATTGAACTTTCGTTCTTTCCATTTTTTCCAACAATTTTTTAAAACTCATCGAAATATGGCGTAAAATAAAAACGAAAAGAAAAGCAAAAGAAGCGATTAAAAATCATCGATCGTGCTTACTTCTGGATTTTCCAGTCGTGAAATCGGTTGTGCCGGCGAATCGGCAAACAAAAGGTTAAAGGGATTGCGGTTACGCGTTCTGGGAAGGTGCGCGCTGCAAAATGCAGCCACGGTGTCGATGGATATTGGATATGGACGATGGGGTAGCTACGACGTGCACGAGCTGTGGGGTAGCAAAGCTAAGCCAGTAATGCAATAACTTGAATAGATGGCTATGCAGGCGGAAAGAACATAACCTATCCACCCCTCCTAGCCACCCCCTCTCTCTCTCAACCCTCGAAACTTCCATTCCTGCTTCATCCCCTTACGCGGGGGCCTCTCCGTTCCCTAAACACGTACGAATCGGCGCACGTACGTAGCGGCCGGACTGTGCCAGGAGGGTGAATCCAGGGGTGGTTTCAACCCTGCCTCCAAGTACCCCGAATACAGTCGGTTACGTTAAAAGGCTTTTAATATGCACGCTCGACGTCGGAATCGAATCCTCGATCGCGGAAAACGTGGGAGTATAAACAAATTTTCCCGACCTGATCCCTTTTTTGGTCAAGTAGAATTGATTTTATTCGTTTAACGAGGCGATACGGTTCCTATTGCTCGATAATGATTATATTCGTTCGATCCAAAAAGGTTATTAACTCGTAAAATAGGTAATGATTAATATCGCAAAAGATGGAACAGGGAGCGAGAGAAAAGAAGGATGAGAAAAAAGTCGCGATCAAGAGTCATATTCCGACACACATTCGGCTGTTTACGGTCACGTGAGATCGAAGGCGAGTCGGGCGAAGGAAGGAAAGAAGGGGTCTGGACGCGACTGCGGGCGCAGGAGCGGAGAGGGTGAAATTCACGTAGGCGCGTATGGAAGGGATGGACGGAGCATGCTCAGACGCACATATTACGGCGCACGTCAGTATTTAAACACGCTTGATGGGAAGGTGGTGCACGAGGGTGAAATCGGGATCCCATTGTGCTCAGGTGTGAGGCGTGTGCGCGCAAGGGGGTGGACGGAGAGGCTGCTGGGGAGGGGAGGGGAGGGGCGGGGGAGGGTAGATTTGCACACGCGGCACGAGCCGCTTTCACAAAGGGATGGAACAGATTGGAAGCCATTCATTCATTCGGTTGCCCTGTATTTTTTCCCCGTGTTTGACTGGGAGAGCATCGTCGACCACCCTCCTCTTCGCCGCTTCTCCTCTCTCTTCGCCTTTCCCTTCTCTCTGTCGCATTCTGTGCCTACAGGTACGCTCAATTACTATTTCTTTCCCTTTTCTTTCTCTCTCTCTCTCTCTCTCTCAGATCACATTCTGATAATTATTTCAATTTTTTCAGAGAAAAATTATGGAATATTTGAATTCGTACGTGTCAGACGGGAATGGTAACAAACGATGTTTTAGAGATAGATCTTACGGAGAACGAAATTTTGAGTTGACGATTCGATCAAGCGTTCGAGAATAAAGATTTAGAGGATGGACCTCCGGTAAGAGGAAATGTGATCTTTGATTTGATTGGAAAGATTAAGATTTTATTTTAATGGAGAGAGAAATAGTATTTTTAAAAGATCGCGTAAAATTAATTTAAAAGATGGATTATTAAAGGAAATGAATTAACCCGGACGTTTAAAATTTGTTGATTTTTCGTTACGAATTTTTAATTCCGACTCTTAGTTTTTCCCAATTCACAGAATAATGGATTTCCGCGATATTATAAATACGCACGACAATGAATCCGTGCAAGTCTTGGTCGGACTCACCATTGGCTCGTGTTTGACCTCACGAAAATCAATATCTGTCGGGAAACTTAAGTGCGTTACAGGGGGTTTATCTTTTGATATTTCGTATCTGAAACGAATACACGAATTTCTTTCGCCATTCCTATATTTTTCTCCCATCGTTGAATGCGTGCTTTCGCTCGAGAAGAGTTATCGATCGATTTATCACCTTCGTTTTAATTCTTTCGAATGAAAAAGAATTTTAAATTTTACAAGGAGCAAAGGAAGACGCGTTTATTTGTTTTATTTTACGCTTATTTAAGTTTCTTTGCTATATTTAATTTTTAATTGAATAATCTTTCGTTACATTAATTGAAATATTTACGAAAATATAAATGGTGTAATTTTAAATTAATTTAAATTAATTTAACAAATTTTTTAAATAAACATGTGTAAAATATGTGTAAAATAATGTAAAAAAGAAATAAATAAATAAATAAAGTACAATTTTTTTTAACATTATCATACGAGTTCTACAAATTCTCAATCTAATTATCATTTACTTCTTATTATTAACTTATCGTCTAATCTAATCTAATCTCTTTTTTAAAAATAAAAATAAAAAATATTTCCAAGCAATAAAATTAACAAATATAACATATTGACGAGTGAAATTATTTCTTATATATTTAAGAATATCACGGAGACATGTAAACATCATTGTACATATTTTTCCACTTTTTTAAATTCTTAGAAATGTTTTATTTTTATTTTAAACTTAATAAAACTTAAATAATCTTGTAAAGACGTATAAAAAAAACTACTTACATTACCGAGATAGAAAATATTAATTACATTCGTGTATGTGAGTTGACAGGCAGAGATCTAAAAGTATCTTTATGCTCGTGACGCGATAAAAACGAAGCGTAGACGTAAGATCAAGTTGCCCAGTTATAATAAGAGAACAGATGAAAGGATGTTGTGGCCGACGAAGGAAATCGAGTAAAAAACGATAGCGCTATCGGTAGACCAAAACTCGGTTAAGGTGAGGCCATTCACCTAAATAAATATTATCATCGATCGTTAATGTTGCATCGTATACCTCGTTGCCATACGTAAATATATTCCTTTTCACAGACACAAATAATCTTGGCTGAAAATGAACGACTACTGAGAATAATTACTCGTATTCATCGAATATTTTTTTCAATTGATGGCAATTGATCGATAAAAAAGGAAACTTTGGGTATTATATTTTCTTAATTTGAGCTGGAGAAAGTATTTTATTTTTTTACATCATCGAGAGATCTTATTATAACGATAAATATATTATTTTAGTTTATCGACATTGATAACAAACAATCGTGTATTTATATACTATAATTTATATATATTTCTCAGTTTTTTTCCTTTTAAAGTTTATTCAATAAAGATGAATTATTAAAATATGCAATATAATGATAGTAAAATTGAATATATATATGCGAAATAATAAATTATAGTGGTTCAAATTTTACGATATTCGTTTATATTTATAAATGATATATATATATTTTTATTTATAAAATGAAACTAATATCATAATAACGCGAATGAAAAGAAAGATATCCTTTTCCGCGTGTTAGAAGTTATTTTAAAAATTATTGCATTTAACAAATTTAAAAAATAAATTACATCATAATGATAACAAATAAATGAAAATAATTAATTTACTTTAAAATAAATACAATATAATACTTAAAATAATTTTAAAAGTTAAATTTAAAGAAATATCTGAAACTGAGAAACTATAATTGAAAATTTCAAATTTCCAAGTTTGAAATTTCGAGAACGAAACTCGAAAGTTCGGAAAACACGGAAATTGAAATTCACGAGTTTATCATCTCTTATGTCTTCTCTTATCCCCTCATAAAACCTAATCCTTCGCTTAACTTCCAAAACTCTTAGGAATTATTGTTTCACGTAAAATGGATTCGACAACGTCTCGATATCGTTTCCACGAAACGATTATCCACGATTCTAAACGGACTTATTTATCGCAAAGAAAACTGTATCTTTCGTTCCTGCTGGAAGAAAGTTCGTTCAAGGTATTACGAATGATCCCTTGATTGAACGCGTCAATTCACATTAAAAGCGGCGGAACGGCCTATGGAGAATTAACCGATGACAGAGGCTCCAATGGAATCGACTTTATCACGGGTCTAAATTCCGTCTCATTGTCGTGACTCACAATTCCCTTAGATCGAAATATGTGGGTCCACGTGGTACCTGATCAAAGCTCGCACACACTCTCGGAGCCACCTTCACGCAGCATAGGTAGAGCAGTACACGTATCGTTCTTTAACGAGCATGCGGGCTCAACGTTGGAAATTCCGCTCGATTTAACTGTAATTGTTTAATTGAAGATCCTCCTCGTCCGGAGATGCTACAACAGCTAATTGCTGACGTGAATGCATGCTCTTCCACCCTTTTCCATTGCAAAAATTCACGAGATGTTAGCTGCGCGAGATAGATTATTTTAGGTTAGATTCTATACGAATGATTGTCGAAATTGAAAATTCTTTTGCTTGATATGTGGAAAAATTCTATGTATAATAATAACATTGATACGATAGTATTTTTTCGAGTCAATGTGTCGTGAAAATATCTCAAGTGCATTGTGAAAATATATCGATAATTGATATAATTATGTATAAATATGTATAAAATACCAAAATATTTGATATTTATTAATATTTATGAATAATGTTGGAAAGTGTTGAAAATAATGATGTGGAAAATAATTGATTGTTAAAATTGAAAATTCTATGCATAATAATAACATTAATATAATAGTATTTTTTCGAGTCAATGCGTCGTGAAAATGTCTCAAGTGCATTGTGAAAATATATCGATAATTAATATAATTATTATATATATAAAATACCAAAATATTTGATATTTATCAATATTTATGAATAATGTTGGAAAGTGTTGAAAATAATGTGGAAAAATTGATCAATGCGATAATTAAAAATCATTATTATATTTAAAGTTATAGGTTAATATCATATATAATAAATATATGTTTTTAAATGAATAATAAATTAACGAACGTGTTATTTACGTGTTATTATAAATATATTTCACGTAAATAAATGTGTTTACAGATTTAATGTAATTCAAAATTCAAAAAGTTTGCGAAACACCATTTAATATATTTTTGCGATTTATTTTAAATTTGATTAAACTTAAACAAAATTTTAATTATCAATAAAATATGATTAATAATGATGTGACTCGTTACAGTTCTGAAACGAAATAAATGGATACATTACAAGAGTTTTAAAATAATAATTCTTCGTTGATGTTTCGTGATAAGCAGTATTATATTTGTAAGAACAAGAAAGGATAATAACTTCATTTCAGTGGCAATTCAAAACGCGTGTAAATTACAATGAAACGCGTACCAGAACGAGAAGAATCGTAACACATTCTCAATTAACAGAACTCGTTGTAACACATACAAATATAGCATGTGCTATGCGAAAGTAATTTGTGCATCGATATTAAAATTATCTTTCCGTTTATATCATGACATCATTTATATAAAATAATTTTTCTTTTTAATCTACCAATTTGACAATTCTGCATGAGTATACTGTACCTTCATTATTGTACTATTATAGATTAAATCTATTATTATAGATTACCTACTATTATAGATTATAGGTTAATTTTTTATACAAATTTATTAATATACCTTCTTTTTAATCTACCAATTTGACAATTCTGCATGAGTATACTGTACCTTCATTATTGTACTATTATAGATTAAATCTATTATTATAGATTACCTACTATTATAGATTATAGGTTAATTTTTTATACAAATTTATTAATATACTTTCTTTATATTAAATTTAATACCTAGTAAATTATTAGTTCTTTCATTCTAAAAATACGAGAAAATGAATAATTCAATCATAATTGAATAATATAATTGATATTTGATCAAATAGAAAAATAAATTTACGGGACAACAAATATAAATCAAATTCTTATTTTCGAGTAAAAGAAATTCAATAATAAAAACTCGATTTATGCAAAAATATAAGAATTATTTCTAATTTTAAGAATTTAAGGAAAAAAAAATCATGAGTATTATCTTTCGTTTCCAAACATCGATTATTATTTGCAAAGTGCGACGTTATAATTATCTCGAATTATAAAAACATTGATAAAAATTTAGAAAGATAAAATAGCAAACAACTGAAATTAAAATGTTTATATCTTGACTTTTACAGACTCCCATAGCGAAGCGGAAAATAATTAATAAAATTTCACTCTTATATAATATAAAGATTTTTGAATTATAAATGTCCGAGTATATTTAAAAGTATTACATTTAAAACAGTTATAGCTTTATTCAAGAAGATTCCATGTGCGAAATTGTCTCGAACGAGCGATCTCGATCTGCTTGGACTGGCAATCGGTTGTACGGGGGTGAAAATCGTGGCACGTGACCCGCGGGTACTCGCTCGTAGGGGGAAACTGGCCCTCTTCTCTGCGAGTTACCTTTACTGCGTTTACTATTCTCCATTGTACACGACTACCATACGGGACCAAAGGAGGCTGCGAGAGAGATCGCGTGAGTCATCCGTTCTGTACCCATTGGCGTAGAATAACTCTGAAATATTTTTCCTCGAATGTCAAAATTTTGCTAGAAACGTCAGAATGTATTTGTCAGGACGTAAGGATAATTTGAATCTTTTATCCATATCTAAAATGTGCAATACAGAAGTAGAAATAAATATTGAAAATCGTAGACATGTTTCTTGGAATTTTAACGATTTCAATTTCGATTTATAGATTTTTTATTATTTATCATTGTTCTTATTTAATAGCTTGATTTTTATAAAAAGAGAAATTGGAAGAAAATTAATAAAAATGTAAATCGTTATGATAATAATCGAAAAAGAAATGAAAATCGGAGTTAAAAATCATTACTTTGTATTTATCCATTTTTATTTAAATAAAAATAATTAGGAATGAGAGAAGAATGAATGAGTGATTTTAAATTGAAACTGTGAGGTAAGATAATGAATAATACTTATACTTATACTAATAATTATTGAAAAATCTATTTATGGGAAAAAGTATAAATTTATAAATTTATATATATTTATATAAGCAATATTATATAAGCAATATTAAATTTAAAAATATAGATAATGTATTTATAAATATTACCATTATCCATAAATAATGATAAATTAATAATCCATTTATGGATATCATGAACAAATATAATATGAAAATAAAAATATCCTGAATTCGCAATTCTTCTTCATTTCTAACGGATCAATATTCGTCTAATTCTTAAATAAATTTGAATCTTTCGAGTCAAACAAAGAGTGCAAAAAAAAAAAATTTTACCAATAAAGTTTAAGACATGACACTCTTATTAAATCATCTTATTATATCATTGTCTTATTTAAAAAAATTACTCTCTATTATAAAATACATTCTCTCAAAAAAAGATTCCTCGATATCATCTGCGAAACTAGTGTACGTAAAGAGAAAAGAAAATAAAAGAGGAAAAGATTTTTTATGAGTTCCATTTTCTCGAAGGTCTGTATAAAGTTGTGTTGATTCGTCTCTTCACGATTTCCTCCGATATTGCTTTGTTTCATCGAGAGATAAAAAAACAACTCGTGACCACCAAAATGATGGTCCCCGCGTGATCATGACGCGATTGTTAAGAAAGCTCTTCGCTAGTTTGTTCACTCGGTTCACACACGCCGCTCTTCACGTTCAATCGAATTAATTCGTTGCTACCGGTACCGATCAGACTAGATATGCGGGCGCTCTCTACCAATTTTTAGTGGTCCCGTCATCTAATGCGATTCTCGTGATCAATAAAAGATTTTCTTCGTACATATTTTTTTATATTTATATAAATAGATATCGTAGAATGTATGAGTGAAAGAATTTTTTGCTTTTCTTTCTAGGAATTCTAAAATTAATTTTTTTTTTTTATGATTCGAAGGGATAATCAATTCTTCCTTTTTTTTTTCTTGTTAAATACGTGGACATATAGACGGAGAAGATTAGGACAAAGGTAAAAGATAAAACATGAAAAAGTTAAGGAGATAAAAATTAATCTAATCGTGATTGATAAAATAGATGAACAACATTATAATTATTGTTTAATCATTCCAACGAGGAATGTGTTTTTCTGAAAATGGAGTTTAAAATAATAGAATTTTTATAAAAAAGGAATAGAAACTTGGCAGAAATATCACAAATAATTAAAGACTAGACGCTATTATTATTATTATTATTATTATTAGAGGTTGCCAAATTATTTACTTCCATTTGTTAAAAAAACAAATTATTTATGGATAGACCTAAAAAAAAACAAAAAAGCAAAATAGCCTATTGTATAAAATTTTCCAAAAAGGAAGACAATTATGAAATATATTTTACATCTATATTCTTTATAATATAAATTATAATATTCTTTCTATATCGAAAAAAAAATAATAATAATAATTCCATCAAACACAAATATCTTTAATACTTTTAATTTTTTATGAGATAAATCGCAAGAATATTTTTCAATTTCTAAAAAAAGGAAAAAAATATCTAGGTCGATATCACGCGAAGGGGAAAAATTTAGTGAAAATTCTCAACTACCTACGTCATTGTGTCCGGAGCTACGATGCATCAGTCTGGCTTGCATCTGTATGTATTTAAGCTAGGGGGAACCCCTATGTGACATCATCCCCCTCCATACGTGCGGCTGATTCGTTTCGCTGGCTGACTTCTGTCGCCTAACTCGAAAACACCCCTGAACCCTGCCACCTCCCTTTACCTTTAATCTTTATCAATCCATCCAGCCGAACCGGAATCGAACCAAGGAACGGACGGCGCCGCGCATTATTCACGCCCGATAGCTTCTCAACCCTCCGCTCGTCCTTCGAGCTTTACCTTCCACCACCGATACCACCCCTTTTTCTCATCCCTTCTTCTGGCTAAATACTTTTCGTAGAGTTCACTAACCACTCATTCTAGCGATTCGATTCGTGATAAGTCGTCGCAAGTATTTCGAGATTGAGAAATAGACGATTTGTTTGTTGAGATTTTTCCATTTAAAAAATTTGAAATTCATGAATACTTTTGATAGGATGAATTTGATAAAATGGTGATTTTTTTCGTTTATAATAATTATTTATGGTAATAATTATTGTTAAGAATTTCCAAGAATTTGTTAAGAATCGTTTTTTCTTTTGAAAAATAAAAAACAAATTATTTCTTTTTAAAATAATATTATTCTATGTGTTCGATACGTAATAACAATTTCTCAAAAATTCATGACTTATTTTGTAACATAGTAATTATATTTTTATGAATCTTTTTTCTTTATCTATTAACTATGTATTTTGTTTTTAAAATATTTTTGTACATAATATTTTTTTTTTTTAAGAATCGGTGAATTATATTATTAAATATGATTATATTGAAAATAAAAAATAAAAATTGAAAATAATTAAATAATAATATAGAAATTAATTAAATAAAAATTACGATTATTTTTAAATTATTTTTATTATTTTTTCTTTACTATCTTTTACATAAGAGATGTCTCTTACAAAATATTCTACATTTTATAAAATATATTTATTATAAAATATTTTTTATATTAGTATATATATTTTTTAAGTTAAGTAATTAATTCATTCAATTTTTTTATTCTGTTCTAATAATATCAGAACTTGTAAATAAATACTTGTTCATTTATGGATATCGGAGTTTAAAGTAGAAATAGGCGTACAGGTAGGTGGAGTCTTATATACAGGGATAACCAATAATAGCCACACCTACTAGTCATCATTTGCTTCCGTTTCTTTACTTGAAACAGAGATAGTTAGATTAACAGATCATAAAGAGAAAATGAGAAAAGACAATCGTAAAGATAATATATACGTATAAATTGTAAAATCATAAGAACTATCTCTAATTTATGTTTTAATTCTTCTTTAAAATAAAAATAAATATTTTTTTTCAAGATAAAATTAATTAATAATTTAATAAAATTATTAATTATATTATTAATAATTAAAAATTAATAATTTATAATTATTATATTGAGATTGACTTTTAATTAATATTTTTAACTAAAGTGTCAATATATATTTATAAAATATATAAAATAAAAATGATATTAAATTGCGATATACATGTCAAAGTTTAATTATGTTAAATCAAATTTTTATAATTTTTATAATAATATTGATTCTATATGATTCTTATATGTATAATATACAATTCTTATATCATATTATCGTATGATCACGGTATTAGCATTGTTACGTTGTATTACAATTAAAGTGTAACATAATACAATTTTATATCATTATATTATAAAATATTCTATCATTTTCTTTATTCTTTTTAATGTTCCCGCCAAAGATTTTTAAATATTTTTTTAAATTATGTATAAATGAAAGAATTTTATTTCCGGTTATTGCATTGTTTCATGTAGTCGATTCACGTCTGTGCATTCCGAAAAGCATCCATATTATTTCATTTATATAGTCTTACTAGCAAAATCACATTTCCACCAATCAGATACATGATCAACGGTAAACGAATATTTCTTGAACGCACTTGGAAACTACCAGTGAGAAATTTTTGCAAATTTTATCCTTGATTTTGTTTAATTTTTATATTTTCACAAATTTTATTCTTAAAACGCTATATTTATAAAATTTTAGAAATTTGTATTTGAAACAATTCAAAGATATTTTTAAACAAGCCAAAATTAATCCCGTGAAATTAGAAAAGAATTAATAAATATGACTGTTCTAACGGACCTATCAGCATTTCGCAAGTGCGACCCGTGATTCCTTGCGCGTTGGAGTTCAGATCAAGGTTTTCTGATCGGTCATAGTTTGAGGAGGTGAAAAGTGTGGCGGTGCTTTATTCGATATTCTTTATGAGATCTTATATTTAACGGTTGGCTTCTGAATTTCTTTCGCAGCCGTAAGTAATAAGAGTTTGATTATCTCATGCCGTAGGATCTTCTAGGAAAATTATACTATATTGCGACGTACGCAAGAGATCGAGATGATTCCAGGCGAACGTCAATCTTTCTGTTCCCATTGGTGCCAAAATGTCTAATCTAGCATAATCTATTATAGAGTATAGAATATCTCGTAAACAAATACGGACATCATTTGATCTTGCGATTTTTATCGTATTTTACTTCCAAACTAATATCTTCGAGACTACACCCCATCCCCAATATCGTTGCTGAATTTTAATACCTAACCCTCAATAGTCCATTGTCAAATAGCTTCAAGGTATTCCTAGTCCCCATTGACGACTTGATTATATACAAAATAATTTTTATGCATTTTTGTTCAATTTTATCTTGTTCGTAAATAGATATATTTTGATCAAATTGTTTAATCATATTAATATTATAAATGTTATTTTTGTATAACATGTAGTTTCATTATACTATATATACATATTTAAATAGTACTGTATGTTATATAGTAACGATTTTTTTTATAGTAAAATATTGTAAATATTAATTTGAATAGGTCAAATATATTTATAAAAGTAAATTACTATATTCCAATAAATTTATATATTCCAATAAAAAAATATATATATATATATATACACACACATATATGCACATATGTATATGTTTGTACATATACACATTTATATATATATATATATATATACATATATATATACACATAGATATTTATATGTGCATTTAGTATCTAAATGTATTAATCATTTATTACAATAATTATTTTATAAATAAAATATATATTGTTTTTAAATAATTATTCATAAAAAAATTTAATGATAAAATCATAATATGATATATTAATTGTGCTCAATATGATTATAATTGTCTTGTTAATTAATAAGTTTTATATTATTTCCTTTGGTTTTGATTATTTAGGGAAATTGGAAATGTTATATAATAAATGTGAATTTTTTTTAGGTACATACATCATTTTATTTTAAAGAAAGTTTAATAAATTTTTGAGATATTTCTATTAAATATTTATATATAAATATTTACAATTTCTTAATATATTTTCTTTTATTAATGTATTTAATGATATTATTAATATATTATTTTGTTTTTGAATAAATTTTAGATGTCAGCCGCAACTACACATAAATATCGTTATAAAAATGTGGGTCTGGACTCACAAGAACTGAGAAGACGTAGAGAAGAGGAAGGTGTCCAATTAAGAAAACAGAAAAGAGAACAACAATTATCAAAAAGACGTAATGTTCCTAATATGGTTGCTGATGATGATAATGTTACAGGAAATGAATCTGCTTATCCTGCACCACAATCAGTAAATTTAAATTTTTCAATATAAAAAATATTTTTATTTAAAATTATTATTTAAATGTATTTTGTTTATTTTACAGAAAACCTCCATTATTGTACTTGAAATGGTGCAAGAATTGTATAGTCCTAATCCAGAAGCTCAATTGGCAGCTACGCAAAAATTTAGAAAAATGTTGTCTAGAGAACCAAATCCTCCAATAGATGAAGTTGTAAAAACTGGAATTGTACCTAAATTTGTTGAATTTCTAGAGAATAATGCAAATTGTACATTGCAGGTTAGTGAAAAATTATTTTTGAAATATATAATATATTTTCGTATGAATATATTATATATATTTTTAATATATATAATGAATAATTTAATATATATCTATTTAATTATAATTTAATTTAATTATAAATACACGTATTAAATATAAAATAATATATTATATTTTTGTATAATAATAAATGCTTAAAATGACCTCAGTTTGAAGCTGCTTGGGCTTTAACGAATATAGCGAGTGGAACGTCTCAACAAACGCGTGTAGTAGTAGATGCAGGAGCTGTACCTATTTTCATATCATTACTTGGTTCTGAATATGAAGATGTTCAAGAACAGGCAGTTTGGGCATTGGGCAATATTGCAGGAGATAGTCCTGAATGTAGAGATCATGTATTAGACAGAGGAATCCTCACTCCTCTGTTGCAGTGGGTTTCAAATTTTAAGTTTTTTGATTTTTATTTAAATAATAGAAAATAAATATTTTCTTTATTTTTTTTCTTTTTTTTCTTTTTTTTTTTTTTTAGATTACTTTCTAAAGCAACACGTTTATCAATGACACGTAATGCGGTATGGGCATTATCCAATCTTTGTCGAGGCAAGACTCCACCACCAGAATTCACAAAAGTTGCACCATGTTTACCAGTTTTAGCTCATTTTCTCAATCATACTGATAGTGACGTTCTTGCCGATGCTTGTTGGGCTCTTTCCTATTTAAGTGATGGTCCGAATGAAAAAATTCAGGCAGTTATTGATGCAGGTGTATGCAGACGTTTGGTAGAATTACTTATGTAAGTAATTCTATGATATGAATTGAATTATACCATTTTATTAAAATATTTATAACAAAAAAATAATATATCATATTTTTTAAAATTTATTAGGCATCAGCAAGAAAATGTTGTCAGTGCTGCGCTTCGAGCAGTGGGCAATATAGTTACAGGTGACGATGTACAAACACAAATTGTTCTTAATTGTTCTGCGTTACATTGTTTGTACCATCTATTGAATTCGTCTCAAGAAAGTATTCGTAAAGAAGCTTGTTGGACAATTTCTAATATTACGGCAGGAAATCCTCAGCAAATTCAAGTTCGTATATACTTTTGAAAAGCATAAATTTTAGCAATTAAAGTTTTTCTTATTAAAAAACAGATGGATTTTATTTTAACAGGCTGTCATTGATGCCGGTATATTTCCCGTCCTAATTGATATTTTAGCAAAAGCAGAATTTAAGATCCGAAAAGAAGCGGCATGGGCGATTACTAATGCTACAAGCGGTGGTGCACCGGAACAAATACGTTATATTGTTGTTGAAGGATGTATTCCACCATTGTGCAATTTGTTAACAGTAATGGATCCTAAGATTGTTCAAGTTGCATTAAGCGGTTTAGAAAATATCTTGCGCGTGGGAGAACAAGATGCTGCCTCGCATAATGGTATTAATCATTATGCAGTATTAATCGAAGAATGTTTCGGTAAGTCTGAAATTAAAAGAAATAACTGCGAAAAATATTATTATAAATTATATTGCAATGTTTCAGGCCTAAACAAAATAGAATTTTTGCAATCTCATCAAAATGTAGAAATATATCAGAAGGCCTTCGATATAATTGAACGATATTTTGGTTCTGAAGAAGAAGATACTCGAGTGGTACCTACTATTGATGCACAAGGACAACAGTTCCAATTCAGAGCACCTGATTCATCTCAATTACCTGTCCAGGGCTTTGAATTTTAATCGATTAGTTTTAATCGAATCTCCAAATGTATTATCTGGTTCAATCTTGTTTTGTTCCTTGTGTTTACATCTATTTTTCGTAAAAGGAACTTATCCAAAATGAAAGAAAAATATCAGTCAGATGCAAAACAGTGGTATATTTATACATATACTTTGAATTCGTTTGTATTGATCAGAATATCAGCAAAAAAAATCTTGAAGTGATCAGTTTTTTGCTCGACGATAAAGATGAGTAAAATGTTTATACGCAGTTATTTTAAGTGGTTTTCTCTTATTATTTTAGCTACACCATATGCATCATTCTAAGTTTATTACAAAAATGCAATTGTTTATTATGAATCTATATCAAATTGTGACAATGCTTTTACTTCTTAAGCTTTGAAACAATTTGGATAGTTTCGTATTCATATTTGAACGCATAACATAAATCATATTAGTATGAAACATTTAGTTTATTGAAATTAACAAAGTAAACACTTTAGTGCTTAAGTAGAAACAAATAACTACGGAAACAATGATCAGGACAATTTACTATTGAGGTAGACTTATACCTCAAACGACGTATGACTGACTCAGAATTACGAAAACTTGCACAACTGGCAAGACATAAATGACTGAAGTACGCGACTACGTAGCCAACACTGACAACTTATGCAACGCGTTACTCACATCCTTACTACATTAGGTAGGAACATGACCAATTAAACTTTTTTACTGTAAATACGTATCTTGTAATTTTAAGGCTATTTTATACAGAATGCCCTAAAAAAGAATTTATGTTATATTAATGTGATCTTTAAAACAATCATTTTAAAATACATATAAATGCATGTTTAACATTTTATTCAATATTGGCAAAAATATGTTAGAATATTATAATTATTCAAATTATGAAATTTTATTATATTTTTTTCATTTATACGAAATATAAAAATATTTAAATTGTGAATATAAATGATTATATTTTCAACAACAATTTTAATAAATAAATATTTTACAAATATTTATATTTTTCAAATGAAAGTAAATTTTTAGTATAGTATATCATCAATATCAGCAGTATTTGTAATTGTATTAAATTTTGGACATTCTGTATAAAAGGTCTGTGACTGTATAAAATGTATTTATTATTTAGGTTTGACGGTACCATGCTATATTATGCAAAATATATAAATATATATATAAATATATATTACCTACTTTTAGTTACGGACTTGAATTATTACGACAGAGGAGGACTGTATTATAAGAAATTCGTAAGCGATCATTTTGCTAATACGATATTTTAGCAAAGTGTATACTTATGAGTATTTGTTGCCAATTTATAAAATGCTTATTAAATAAGATATAAGCATATTGAAAAGAAAATTTACCATCTTGTGTTGCACATGCTGTTCTGAGATAAATAATAGTCAAGATATTTTGAAACGTTACTGTTGAAGAAATTATATACAAGTATTTGTTTTTATGAATATATCATTCAATTTACTTGATCTTCCTCGAATATATATGTAAATGTATCATTTATATAAGCAACTAAATTTTGATACTAAATAATTATCGTAATTTATTTCAGTGATATTCGATTTTGTAAGAAAAGTTGTTAAAAAAATTTGTTTATGAATTTGCAAAAGTACATTTTTTTCTAGTATAATAGGAAATAAACGAAATAAATTGGTTTTTCTACTGATGCGATTCCATTTATAATACATAGGAGAAACGCATTGTAAATTGGCAATTTAAGACAAGAATAACAATACGTGGACGAGGACCGACATGTTACACTATTAAGATACAATTACAGTATGACATGTATGAAGTGAATTTATTCATTGTACTTTATTTTAAAGCTGCATAAACATGTCATTCAAGAGCATAATTGAAATCATGCCAGAGGCATTGATCTTGTTGTTATATTTTTTGAAAATTTGTAGAATCCACCAAATCCATTGGAATCTTTATCTATCAAAATGTTGATTTTCTGTACTGTCATTTGACGTAATAAAATAAAGTTGAATATTAATATACAAAAATGTTTATTTTCTTCAGTTTTAATACATAAACAATATTTATATTATTTATAATATTCTACAATTATATATGTTATTTTTATACTATATATATGTGTTATAAATATTTTTATACTAGTTTATTATTACAATATAGTAATTAATTATACTTGTTAGGAAATTATATTAAATACTTATTTAAATAGAACAATCTGCATAATTGAAATTTATATTTGATTCTGAACGTATTGGTACAATTATTCCATCTGTAAGTCTAGTTACTAATGGATCTAAAATATCTTTATCCATATATTTTGATAATCTTCTAAATATTTGCTTTTCAATAAATTCTAATTCCATTTGAGATGATTTATATCCATCAACAATTACTGTTATTATGTATATAGCATGTTCAACTAAAGGTTTTTCTCTATCACAAAAATTATGAAAAGCTTTTAATGCCTCAGTATTTATGCTTAATAAATCTTGTACTATCTAAAACAGATTTTTTTCTAATAAAATTTATTTTTAAATATAATTCTATCTATATATATATATATTTTTTTTATATTTTATACATATATTTTATATTTAAAAAAAAAAAAACAATAAGAAATTATATATACTCACTACTGCCTTTTTTTGTATGATTTGAATTTTCAAATTATGAATAGTTTGTCCAACATCATTTGGAAAATCTTTTGCTGTTAATATTAAATAATCATTACTACCTAAAATTTTGCCACTCAATTGTCCAAGTGATTGAGCTAAGCAATTCAAAGTTTTAGTTTCATTTCCAAACAAAATAATAATTGAAGGTTTTAATGGAAATAAAACTACATCATATATTCCAGCTGATATATCATTCCAAATGTTGGATTTTTGATTATGAAATCGCGTTTGAATTATTTGTATTGATTTATCTAATATATTATTTATCTCAGTTAAATTTACTTTTTTTGTTTCAATAATTGTTTCTGGATTCTTATGAGATTTTGTTTGAATATTTAAGAGCACAAAAAGAAGTAGAAAACATAAAATAATACCCAAAAGCAATTTGAAATTATTTGAAAAAAACCCTTCTACAGGTTGTTTTTGTTCTTTATGAGAAAAAGAATCTTTATTGATATTAGAACATGCATTTGATTTATGATAATTTCGTCTATATATTGTAGAAGGAGAATTTTGTGGAGTAATATTAAAAGATTGATTTGCAGTTGAATTATGTGAAGTATTGAAACATTCTGGTATAATATCTTTTGAGTTATTTAAAAATGTATAATTATTTTTTTCAATATCATCATCAACCTTATCATCATTGTCATCATTATCATCATTATCATCATCATCATCATCATCATCATCATCAGTATATTGAAAATCAGAAGCACTACGAAATTCTTGATTTTGTTGCTTAGTTTTATACATATTTACTAATAAATTTTTAGAATTTTTAAAAGAATTAATTTCTTCACTTACATTAATACTTCTTAGGGGTGGACGTGCTTTAGGAACAGGTGGTTTACAAAGTTCTATTTGATTATTTGGCTGAAAAGACCGTATTATTTATATTTAATGATATTGCAAATGCATGTATAATATTATATTTTATATATTCAAATTTTTATATTTATTATTTAATAAATTTACATACACTAAATTTTTTCATATTTTATATAAATGAAATAAATTCATTATGATCGATAAAATTAAATAAATAAACACTACGAACGTTATATATATTTTTTTACTAACTCTCAAGTTTACTAATATTCTATACTATCTTATTAATTTAATTCAAATAAAATGATTATTTTTCAGAAAAACTATTCTAAATTAGTTAAAACTAATTTAATAACATTTTCTAATTATTTAAAGTTAAGAAGATTATGATTTAAGTTTTTTATAATGCAATTTTATATGCATAACCTATAAAAATATATATTTTAAATTATATGAAAGTATAAATAAAATAAAATTTATTATAAATATAAATAAATAAGTAACTTATTTATTATATAGTAAATTAAGTATTTTTCTAGATTATATTGGTAAGCTTGTTATCAGATACCTTCATGGAATAAAAAAAATTTTAACGTGATTTATAATAGAAAAACTATACATACGTATGAAAATTAAAATTTAATAATCATTTAAATAAATCAATTATTTAATTTTTCTAAATGAATTAATTTTTAGTTAAGTTCACAAATAATTTAATTTAATCAATGAAATTTCTATGACACCAGTTTTATGAAATTATTTAAAATAATAATAAATAAAACAACAAATATTTAAATTTTAAATCTCGAAAATGTACAAGTACAGAAGTTTAAATGGTAATATTGCAATAAACTTTAATTATTTAAATAATCATTAAATATTTTTCATCACACTACACTATTTATTATTTTAAATAAGAAATTAAAAAATAACTATTTATCTTTTATTTATATTATATACTGCGATTAAAAAAACATATTGATTCTTAATATATCAAATCTATAACTGAGTTTTCATATATCAAACAATTTATCAAAAAAATGTGTATCGAAGTGATTTACTAAAAAAAATACATATACATATGAATTTTCTATTAAGTTTTAACAAATGTATTATTTTATATGATAATTATTAATTATTTTATATGATATATTTTTATTTATGAATTATTATAATATATAAAAAATTATCAACGTTAACAAATTTTCGACATTGGTGCCACCATTGATATGCTGTGCCAACATATATAAATTATTCCGGGATGTGTTGTCGAGAGGAATACATTTTTACAAATTTAATAAGCGATCGCAAGCATTGTTCGTTTGCAGACGTATCAAATACCTGATTTTCAGGATTCAAAGGATATTTTAGGATAATTTTATGGTGACGGCATGTGTGTTGATCCGTTAAAGAAAATATGTCATTGGGGTCCACTTACTGCTCTTGGTAGGTGAATAAGAATAATTTAAATCTGTATTTTAATAGAAGGCAAACAAAAGAACATTTTTTGTTATTATGCATTATTATATGTGATAACATACTGTTCTAAATACTAATATATTTTAATATTAAGATATGACTAAGAAATTGATTGTAGAAATGTTATACGAATAAACTTGACAGATGAGTGCTTCCATTTTGTTTTATCATATCATGATAAAATGCCGCGAAATTTGAATGTATTTTTATAATTTTAATTACTTCTCATAATGAATTTTGTAACATATAATTATTGAATATATAAATACATTATTTAAATCAATTCATACATTATTTAAATTAATTTATTCATATTTATATTAATATTTATATTAACATTGTTTTTTGTAATATTGTTTTAGGAATTATAAAAATAATTACTTTAATGACAATACATTGTAGTAGACAATGGTGGCCGCCACAAGAGAGTTTTTTTGGAGCAGTTAATTTTATTCTTTTTTTTTGTCTTAGTGGATCCACTCTCTTTCATTTTATTAGTGCTATTTATGAAGGACCTGGATTTCTTCCATTAAAATGGATACCGGTATTATAATATATTTCTAAAAACAATAATTAGTATGAAATATAATAGTATGAAAATATAAATAGTATGAAAATAAAATTTGTTAACATAAAATTTAATGATGCTTTTTTTTACAGGAAAAAGCAACAGATACTCAATATTTACAATATTGTTCTGTTTGTGAAGGATATAAAGCACCAAGATCTCATCATTGCAGAAAATGTAAGATTTTGTATGAATTTGATATTTTATAGTATTTTGAATTTATTTTTTATTTTCAGGTGCTCGTTGTGTTATGAAAATGGATCATCATTGTCCATGGATCAATAATTGTGTAGGACATTATAATCACTGTCATTTTACAGCATTTTTAGCAAGTGCAGTTGCTGGATGTTGTGTTTCTACTTTTACATTAGTTTCTTGGGTGATGACAGTATTATCATTAAAACCATTATCATTTCCACCACCTTCTATATTTATTTTAATATTAGTTATCTTCAGTATTGGTTTGTCAATTGGTGTTATCCTTGCTGTTGGAACATTGCTTTATTTTCAAGTAAGATTTTTATATTTTTTATATTATATATATAAAATTATAATTAATTAATAAATATATAATTATTATATAATATAATATAAATATATAATTATAAATATAAATAAATATAAATATATAATTATAAATATAAATATAAATATAAATATATATATATATATTATATTTTAAATATATTTTTTTTTCATAGCTATTATCTATAATCAAAAACACAACAGAAATAGAAGCTTGGATATCAGAGAAAGCTCATTATCGACGATTTGGAACTAGAGATAAATTTATTTATCCTTATTCAAAAGGATGGCGTTTTAATTTGCAACAAGTTTTCACATGGGATTGTACACCAATAGGTGATGGAATTCACTGGCCTGTAATTGAAGGTTGTGACCAATATACTTTAACGGTAATTTTATTCATTGATTTCTAAACTGATCTATTTTTTCTACTATTTTAAATTTAATGAAAATTTAACGAACATTCGCATTTTTATTTCAGCGAGAACAATTAGCTCA
Source organism: Apis cerana (assembly GCF_029169275.1). Classification (NCBI taxonomy): domain Eukaryota; kingdom Metazoa; phylum Arthropoda; class Insecta; order Hymenoptera; family Apidae; genus Apis; species Apis cerana. The sequence continues at coordinate 133,089 of NC_083855.1, forward strand.
AAAGAAAGATAAACGGAAGAGAGCTAAAACTTATAGAGTTATAGAAGAAGCATCTGGATCACGTTTGCCATTAAAACATGGTTGGGGTGTACTTTGTCATCCACCTTGCACTGATGAACCTCGTATTAAACTTAAAGTTGGAGATATTGTAATCGTAACTCGATGGAGAAAGTACGTTCACGCAAAAAATTATTAACTATGAAATTATTTAATTGATGAAGGTTTGGATTTAATTGATGATTTATAGGTACTGGTTATTTGGAGAAAAAAAAGAGAATGATGAAAACTCAAAGCAAATACGAAACAGAGGTTGGTTTCCACGGCCTTGTGCCATTGAAGTGATTGAAAACGAAGTATACTCTTTTGCCTTAACAAAATCAGATTGAAACATTCCTTCTTTGTATAGAATTTTTATAAAATATTTATGAATGTACCAGTGAACGAATGCTAATATTTTTACGTTTTATATATAAGTGTTTATGATAAATAAGTGTTTTTAAATATTTTGATAATTTAATATGAAACAAATTCTCTTTAGAATTATTTAAAATATCATTCATTATATTTATTATATAAAACAAAATTTTATTGTGCTTAATATAATTTGTATAAAAACAATTCCATGATATTTTTTATTTTTTCTTCTTTTTATATATATATATATTTATAATAATGTAAGTATACAAAAGTATGCAAATATAAATGTTTATCATATTTTTATATGTCGAACTTTAATAACAATCACTATTTATTGTATGATCATTTGTAAATATGACATTATTAATTATAATTCTTGTAAATAATATTTTCGATAATGTTACAACGAATAATGTATTAAGTTATGCATTTTTTAATTTATTTGATAAAAAATTCTAATAATGTAAATTCATATAATATTTTTATCTATAATTTGTTATTTACAATTAATGACTTATACAGTTAATTATTATATATTAAATCAATGCATTTTATTGTGTAAATTTTTATTAATAATATTTATAATTTTTATAATTAATAAATAAATTTTTCGCTGAAAATTATATTTACATGATTTTTATTTCAATGAAATCAGTCATAAATAGCAGAATCAATAATTCCAAAAAATAACATTGATTTAGGAAGTACATCATAATTTTACAAATATTATAATGTTAAACAAGAACGCGTGATATTTTTCCACAAATCAATTTAACAGAATACAAAAATGACATGCAATGTAAACACGTACCTCTCGTACATTTTTCTACATGTATTATTTCTTTTAATCGATATACAACTCGTAATGCGACTCGAATAATATATCGCATGCAATATTTTTAAATAAGATTAATTAATATGTAATAATATGATACATTTTTAATTTAAATTAAAAAATTAAAAATTCATTCAACTGAATGTTATCGAATTTAATAAAATAGTTTTTATATTAAAAAGATTAGAAAAATTATGATTAAAGTAAAAAAATCTTAAGTTTTAAATAAATACAACTTTATATTAAAAGAAAGAAGAAGTACATATAGTTAGATAGTTTTTCTATAAAATTTTGAAAATTTAAAATATGTCTTTTTTGAATATTTTTTTCAAAAATGAAATAGAGATTGAAAAACAAAAAAGGATTAAGGAATACCAAAAACACAATTCACAGTTAACTGTAGAATCAACGAAGGAATCAAAGTGAAAGTGACAATTAGTAAAAGTGAATTGTGCCAGTCTTTTATGATTACATGGTGGGATCTGAACACAGTTTGACTTACTCGCGGGAGGCCGAGTAGTACAGTTTCCTTCGAATCTTTCTGCCTCCAACACGATTATTTCAAATTTTATGTTTTTTTTTATTAATTTAATTGTAAGTTCTTTTTGTTAATTGTTTATGTTAATTTTATTTATTTATTTATTTAAAAAAATTGTATTTTAAATGCTCTTTTATTTTATAATAATAAATATATTTGAAATTAATTTTGATTTCTTTGATTAATTTTAATTATATTTGTTAATACTTATTATTTTAATGACAAAAGTTTTAAGTTTTTTACAATTAAAACAAGAGTAAAAATATCTAATTTTTTTCACATAAATTCATTTTTAGATATATTTGTATGAATGATTTTGGATCGATAAAGTCAAATTTTATGTTTATAAAATTGTGTTTTTGAAAAATATAGATAAATATTTCTATTAAATTCTGAAAATTTATATTTTTTAAAGCTGATCATTAGGATTAAATTGATTTTTTTTTTAATGACAGGTCAGGAAAATAAGAAGAAATAAATAATATGAGTTTGACTATGAGGAACGTGGCATTCAGTACGCTAATTGTGGTTTCTTCGGCATTCTTCGTGAACAGTTTTCCGGATGGAGCACCAGTGGACACATGTGTGAAGCCATCAAAAGCCAACGAGCCGAATCATGGTCAAGCAAGGTCACAACCTGTGCAAACGAGCCCTTACACATTCATTGCTTCATCATCGCAATATGGTCCTGGATCTCAGATAACTGGTATGTCGTCTTTTTTACCATTTTTTGTTTGTTAAATATTAAAACAAATACGATTTCATTTCATTCGTAAAATATTTCGCTTTATATATAAGATAATTTTAGTAATATTTGATAAAAAATAATATTTAACGAATGCATTAATAGTAATCGATTTGATATAAATATTGATATAAATATTTTAGTGTGACGTAAAAATTAAGCATTAATTATGTAACAAAATTAAATTGTGAAAAGAAATTTATAAAGAAGCTTTTAAAAATTTATAAATAATTTATAATTATTTTAAGACAAATGAATAAATTATTAATTAATTTTAAATTTAAAATGATTATTATAGGAATTCTTTATAAATTTTTTAAATTTTAATATCAATATATTATCATTATATATAAATATTTTTTTAATTTTAATAATCGAAGGAATCGATATTTATTATCGTCAATAAACAAAAAAATTAATTTTCTTAAAAAAGCTTTATTCAAAAAGGAAAGATTATATTCTCTATTATATTCTTTAAAAAAAAAGAATTTCTTCGAAAAGAATAAAAAAAGATGATTGTTGGATATTTCTTCACGAAGAATATATCTTTTTATATATCTTATTTCAAAATTAGCAATCGATAAATAAGAAAAAACAAAATAAAATTAATTTTCTTTTTTGAAAAAAAAGGAATTTTTTCAAATTATAATAATTTTTATATTCTTTCATAAAAAAGTGCTTAAAAAAATCCATGAATATTTCATGGAAAAGATCTCTCATTTTTTGTCTCGAAAATAATGACAGTCATTAATAAATAAAAAAACAATAAAATGATATTCTCTTTATAATAAAGAAAAAAATTAATATTAAATAATTGATATAAAGAAAAAGATTAATTAAATCAATAAATATTATAATATAAAATATTGTAATAAATATTAATATTGTATAATATTTGTTACAACAAATTAAAAATTAAAATTAAGTCATTTTTTTCATATTGGCTATGATAATTTTTAAAATAAAAAACTATATTTTTCTGTAAAAAGAGAGTATACATTATTTAAAAAAGAAAAAAGAGAAGGAAAAAAAAACGGAAGACGAAATATTTTGTTCCATTAAATTTTGTATCTATTATATTTCGTCTCAAAATTAGCAATAAAATAAAAATAACGGAACGAAACCACTATGGAACAATCGATCCAATCAACGTGGATACCGCATGATTCGGAAACGTGAACTCTAAACCTTAACAATTGCGTATTCTGCGATTCGCCCATTTCTACATGTTCAATCATTGGAAAAATCGTCCAGGAAAAAGAAATTCCTTTCTGTTCTATAAATTTCATTGAATTGAAATTACTAAAATTTTTGTTATTTATCACTTGCCATGTATCAAAACATTTAGATCAAACTCTCGATACCTGAGTTGTAATATTCAGGTAAAAATTTGATCCATGTTTGCACCATGTTAAATGTCATTTTCACGATTCAATCTTTGAATTTTTGAGAAATTTTTGATTGAGAATTTTCGTTCATTCAAAGAAATGAATTTGGATTAAAAATCGTATGATGAATTGTAAACGTTATATTTTTATTGTATAATACAGTAATAATAATTAAAGATGAGTTGAAGTATGCTTCTTATATTCGTGAATTTTGAAATGAACTTTTCGAAATTCGAAATGCTTATTTTTTTTCTTTTTTTTTGATACTTATTATAAAACTCTTGATGTTACCAATAATTTAACAATCAATGCAATTTTAGTTTAATATATCGATTTTATAATTATGTTATTTTTATGGATATACTGTATTTATTTATTATATTTATTCATCCATAGTTTTCTAATTTTAGTAAATAAAAATTTCTTTTTTTTTTTTCAACAAAAAATAAAAAGAAATTTCCAATAAATCTAATAATAGGGTTGAAAAATACCTATAAAATCTGACCTTGGATGACATAATCTAATTTAATTTTCACGAAGACATAAACATATTAATAGGATCAAATTGATAATTTAGATGAAAAAATACGTAATAAAAAATATAATGATAAATTAAAATTTTTCATAATGTCTTTTAATGTACAAAGATCTTTTATTATCTATTTATTTATTTATTTTTAATCTGCATTAATAATTCAATTTGATTTTTAGTTTTATTTATTTATAAAAAATAATATTTATAATAATCTATTTTTTTTTTAGCTAAAAATTTTTGATGCGTTTATTTGTAAAATAATTTTGTATATGTAGAGAAACAATATACTTTGTAATCACGTAGCTCGATAAATGGGCCGGATTAACGTTTGTGAAGTTTTCAACTGCATTTCCCATTCTATTATACTTGAAGCGTTTGCTCGAAAAAAAGATACATGTTACCTAACTTAATTCTAGCTATTGTCTAAAGTATGCATTTTCTAATAAAATGTGAGTAATTTGCTTATATAAATATATAAATTATATATTTATATATTTAGAAAAGCTTCAATTATTCATAAAAGTTTTCACTTATCATATATAATTATCAAAATTATAAAATGTAATTTTTAATTTATATAATTAGAGTTACGTTCAGAAACTTAGATCGAGACATGTAAAATTCATATAAATAAAGTTCCATTGTATTTAGTATTATTTATTTCTCATTTTTTTTAATTTAAAAATTGTTTTTAATAAAATATTTAATAAAATATTTATAGTATTTATTATTTCTTTAAAATTATTTTCTACATTATTTAAATTTGATAATTCTAAATAAAATAAAATTGAAATACATTTGATAATTTTGATATGATCTACGAAACAATATTTTTCTTTTTTCAATTAATTTTTGTTATACATTATAAATTATAAATTCAAACTTTACCAAATTAAAGCAAGTTCGTTTTTTCTTTTAGGTATTTTTTTAATTCTTTATACAACGATTCGAATCGATTAAAAGCTAAAAAAAGAAACTATATGAAATAAAAACTTATCGTATTGATAGGAAGAGAAATTACTTAAATTATATTACTTACAAAGTATGTGCGATAATTTCGCGAATCGACATCAATATTGAAATTTATTGAATTTATCGAAAATATAGTTATTAGTTTTAATAATCCATTTTACTTGTAACTTTACTATTTTATTATAAATTATTAGATTCAAATAAAAAAGAATTAAATAATTCCATACGTTTTTAATTTGAATAAATATGAAATTTGTAAAAATTTATTTTAAAATTTCATAACTAATTTATCAATTTTGAATTGTTTAAAGAAAACTATAATTATAATTAATCCAAAGAAGTTCAAATTCATTTTAAATTATAAAAATGAATATTTCACTTTTTATTGGAATTTTAAGTTTGTAAAAAGAAAAAAGCATTAAACTTGATCATTAAATAGCGAAGAGAGATTTATCGTTTAATTGATTTAATCAAATGTTAATTAAAATATATTCGTCGAATTAAATATTCATCGTTATTTTCTAGCAAAAGACGGAAATAGAAGGAAAAAGAAAACAAAAGAAAAGAAAAAGATGATACAAATATAGTTCGCAGAGTATCGACCTTCTCTTTTATCATAAAACTCAAGGCGATTGACCTGTGATCAAACTGGTCCTTTTCCAATGCCTTGAAACATTGGACAATAGGGAAGCTGGAATGAAATAGAATGGTGTGAGGGAAGCGTGAATGAACCTCGAGGTTTACATCCTGTTTACGTTCTCGAAGAAAATGAGCTTCGTACTGTTGGAACTTATTCACGCTTTTTTTTTTATATTTTTAGACGATATTCTTGTCAAAGTTATTTTGTGTACTTTTTTTTATTTAGCTTTTAAACATTAATTACGTGCATCAAAATTAAATGAAATAAAATTGTAATTTTTAATTTTTTCATTCGTGATTCTCAATTTATTAAATTATTTAATTATTATAATTTATGTATAATTTATATATAGTATAATTGTTAAATATTTATTATTAATAAAATGTACAAAAATGTATAAAATATAATATGTAGAGTTAAAATTTCTAAAGTAAGATGTTCAGATTACAACATTTATTAACCATTGCTTTGTAAGTAGAAATAATTTATTTAAATTTCATTTCATTAATTATATTAAAAAAAAAGAATAAATATCTTTTACTTTATATATAAAATAGATAAATACGAAATAAATTTTCAAGATTTTCTTTCTCAAAATTTCATATAAGGCTAAAAAAATTTATTTAAAAAAATTATTAAATTATAAATTACAAATAAATCAAAGAAAAGAAATTGTATTCATTTCATTTTCTTTTTTTTAATAATTATAAATCATTAATGAACGTATAAGAAAAAATTATATCACAAATTTGTTCAACATCTAAAAAAAAAAAAGAATTTAAAGAATAAATTATAAGGTTGAAAATCGTTATGATAAAAAATTTAATCAATTAATGGAATTATATTAATATATTTTTTTAAGTTATCCATTATTTTAACTATTTCGATATACCAGATAAAATTTAAAATCGATACGATATTACAATCGGAAAATATAAAAATATGCAAAACAAATTCTGTTTTTGTCTCTTTAAATATAAAAAATTATTATATAAATAACAATTTTCGGTATCTACATTAAATCATAGAAAAATCCACAGATAAAATCTTTATCTAAAAAAGTACATTCTCCGATACTCATGTCAACAATCGTCCACGACTCTTTTTTACTAGGTTTATTTCCGCATCACAAGATAATTTCAATCGAGCCATCCTCCGAGACTGAGATTTTCAGTGTGAAACGAATATTTTTCAGTGACTATCAGCGGCTCGTCGTTCAAGGGATTCTTCTTGCAAGCACGTGACCCTGATACAGATAGTTGGATCGGTTCTTGGGCGCAAACCGATAACACGAACACTCACCCCGAATGTAGCGCTGTGACACATGCCGATCCTTATGTGAAACAACATGCTACACTTATCTGGAATGCACCGCCGAACGCGCGTGGACGCGTGTACTTTACGTGAGTACCGATTTTATTCTTTTCGAGAAGATAAAATGCAGTAACGTGTATCGAATTTAACATTTTGATGTAATTTTAAGAAGGAAATATTTCGTTTATCGTTATTTTCAAAATCCTGAAAATTTCTAGCAAACATAAACTGTAAATTAAAAATAACTAAGTAGCTTTTAACATTTAAAATGCTATATCCAATTTTTATTTCTATGTTTTGTTTATATTCTTTTATATTTTATATATATTTTTTAAATATTTATATTTAGAATATTTTACATTTTTTTAAATTTGGAATCTTAGAAAAAAATTTCAAATTATCAAAATGTTATGTTGCAATAGTGAAACAATTCATTAAAGAAAGCTTTTTCTCAAACAATAACTAATTAAAATTTTTTGAGAATTTCATTGATCATTGAAATATTAATATAATTTCGGGATAGAAAATATACGTATTTTTTATTTTAAAGGTAATTCTAAAAGCAAAATTTTTGATAATTTATTATTGACATATTATTGCATTTCGGAATAGAATATATAAATATTTTTAATTTAACAATTAAGAAAGAATCTTAAATAGCAGAATAAGTAAGTAGTGAAAATCATTTTGTGACGATTAATTCAATGTTATTATGATTTATAAATAAAATTTAAACATAATTTATTAAATTTCTAAGAAAGTTCGTAACTAGGAATATTTATTAATCGTATCTTCAAGTAAGTTGTAAACGAATATATAAATTTATAATACATAATTGATCGTATTTTAATGAAAGAAATAAATTCTTCCCCGTAGAATATGAATCTACTTTTAAAGTTGTGCTACTCTTATCGTAAACGAGACGATATCATTTGTTGCGCTTGAAATGAGAACGAGTATAATCTGTTATAAAATAGTTACAAAATAACATGATCATTTATGAGACCAATTTTATGGTTTTTGAATGTTTCTTCATTTACTTAAAAGCTTTATCATAAAAATTTAATGAAATTGTTTATTATTATATATTATTTCCGTTTGTTCTGTTTATTTTTTATTATTATAATAAAAATCTATTGTCTACATTTATATCATCTGATAATGAGAAGAATTATTATTATGTATAACGACATAATAATTATGGATTGTTTTTGATTATATAATAAAATCAGTATCATTAAAAATTATCAAATATAAAATTTCATTTTATTATCAGAAGTATGAAATTAATGAGTAACATGACAATATTACTTATATGATAGTAAAATATATATATATATATATGATATTTTTTTTTAAGTGAGAATAGTGGAATACTTTACAAAAGATTGAAATTACCAAAAAAATGTTTTAAGGAAGATATATGATACAATTTATTTTTTTTAAACAGTAAAGATTTTAAGGACGATTTCATTTTTTTAAAATGATAATATTTTATATTAAATATTATATTAATTGATTCATCTGATCGCACTTTATAAAAAAGTTAATTGCATTTTCAGAAAATTTTGGAAAAGTATTAGGTTTAGAAGATACTTTGATTTAAATATTGCACATTAGAATTCGAAGATAATAATCGTGATTAGCTCTAATTCAATTAACTTTACAGACTCTACAGACATATAATATGCACAGATTTCTCTGATGAATAGTTATTATATTTATTTATTGTTTAATGCATATTTTATTTAATTAGAAGTAATAAAAGAAATACATATATTGTAAAAATATATTGCATTTTTATATATTTACAGGCTTTCCATTCTTTTGCAGAAAAAAAATAGTATTTATTTTTTGTGTACAGCATTTATAAATAAAATTGGGGCAATTCTATTTTTTATTAAATGTCTCTAATCTGGTTTCATTATACGATTATATTATCATTTAATATTATAATGTATTTACAATTTTTACAATTTATAAGAAAAAGTAATTTCCTGTAAATATGTGATTTGAAATAAATTTAATTTGCAGAAAAGTGAAAGTTTGATCTGTAAAAGGATGAATTTGAAATGCAAATTCTATTTGTAGAGTTTTGTAATATTTAAATTGTAATATTTCTTAAATCAATAGTTTTTTTAGACGTAAGTAATATTTTTTTATAGGGATAATTTCGAGATTAAATCCAAATTGTATTCATGTTTTATTCCAAAAAAATGAAATTATATCTTCTTTAAAAATCTTCTCTAGTATTTATAAAAAATAAACAATCAAAGAAAGAATAGATAAATTTTTAATATGAATAATCAAATAATTGCTTTATAAACTTTAAACAGAGAAAAGTATGCAACATTTTTATAAAATAAGCTATATAGTTAGTTATGATATCAGTATGACAATTTAATTCACTATTTAATTCATTAAATTTTAATTATTCGTAAATTATTCTTTAAATCCCCTCAATAATGTACATTCGTCAAATAATTATTATCAATTCATTAATTGAATTGAATATTATTGGCAAATTTTAAAAAAATATTTTTCTCATATTTATTAAATTATTCCTCAAAAAAGATACATTGAACAAATAGTAATTACTTCATTTTTTCTAATTCATCTGAAAAATTGTATTTATCAAAAAATTAATTAAAAATAACAATTTTGACTTTTTTATTCAATTCATCAAGAAAAGTGAATAAAAATTGAGTAAATCGAAGAAAGAAATAATGCAATAAAACTAATTGTACGTCGCTGGTCAGTGGAAATAATCGTTCTTGCGATTCATTTTTCGTGCGATTGCTCACGAATACGCGTGTACGCGGTAGGCTTGCTAATAAACCAACGAATTTCAAGGGATACACAGGGGAAAGAACGAATCATTTATACTCATTGCTATCCCTCATTCGAAGTAGCACATTGAACAGTTTTGCTGTGCATTTTCCCTTTTTGGTCTTTTCATACATTCGAAGGAAAAAACTTCTCAAACATGGTAGTTTTAAGTTGTTTTATTTCTTTTCTCCATAAATAAAAAAAAGTGAAAAAAATGTTTGCGCGATAAAGTTTAAAAAATTGATATTTATTTAAAAGATTCTTCTTTTTTTAAAAAATTTCTTTCGATCTTTTCCTTTAAATTTCATTCAATTTTAAATTCGTGAATGAAAAAATAGATGGTAAAATGCAATATTTTTTTTTTATTATACATTTATTATTTTACATTATCTATATTATTTTCAATAATTTAATTAACGTTTGCAAAGAATTAATTAGTACTTGAATTACATTTATCATAGAATTTCTAATTTTTTTGATTGCAGAGGCACTATTTTGAAAGAATATGCGAAATATTGGTCCAATTTGGTTGCTGCGACGAAGAATTGAGTTCCCATACTCGCATTCATTTCAAACAATCTTGCTTTCAAGAAAGTATGCATCGTGATTCACGAATGGATGAAAGGAAGTTGCAACGCGTCGATGGAAACTCTCGAGAATATCGCAAAATGAAAACGTACATATACTTTGTATTATCTTACATGTTGATTTATTTTTTTATAAGAAGATTTTTATAAGATGATTTTAAATATACAAAAGTTACAACTTGATATATATATATGTATATATGTATATATATATACAATTTTTCTCTTTTTTTCATACAACATTCAACATTCGTTTTTCACGAAATATTAATGATGCTGTTTTTTTGCTTAATTTATAGAAACCTTCTAATTTTATTTGTAAATCAGTCACATTTTATAAATCGTGTTATTAAGCAAAGTTTTTGATTTGTCGGAAACAGTTGCATAATTTAAATTAAAAATTCTACTTTTTATACTCGAATTAAAACTCATTGAAAAATGTTTTAACATTTTTATTACGTTTGAAAAAAAGATTTGTCTTATTTAATATAGAATAACTTCAATGTTATATATTTTATTGTGGAAGAAAAATATGTATAATATTTGAAAAATATTAAAAAAAAAATTATTTTTTTTTAAATAATTTCGTAAATGTAGCAAAAATCAATACTTTTTATCTATTTGAGTTTTAAACTTTGTACTTTTAAATATTACACACAATTTTTATTTTTTAACCAGATTTGGATTCGACACATAAAAATAGAAGAAATTTTTCCATTCTCAAATAATAAAACTTTGATTTGATTTATTGCTACCTGTGTTATTATTTTCTCCCAGTTATTTTCTACGTAATGAATTAAATTTATGAATTAAAATGTAATTACAACCGTCTTTTATTATTATTAAGTACGAGATACGTTACACGTGAATGCACGTAAAAATTTTAAGATATTATATATTGTGTGCTATGCTACTATTTTATCGTAGAAATGTATTGATTAGTTTATCGTAGAACACGTAATATAATTAATTATAACTTTCCATAGTCAAACTAGGTCATTTATATCCAAGTAACTTTTCTTTCGTAGCGGTTTTTAAAAGTTTTTATTTTTTCCGAATTTTTAAAAATATTCCGAAAAAATTTGCAACGAATGTCTTTGACTCAAATTACTCGGAACTTTTTTCAAGAATCGTGAAAAGTTCGATATAATATAATATAATTTTAATATATTATAATAATAATATTTTAAGAAAATTTAAAATTCAATATTATCCAATATAAATCAATATTAGATAATAATATCAATTCGTCAAATCTTTGAACTTTTCAAGATAGCAAAAAAATTTTCGGTTTGAATAATAAACGATCTTATAATAAAAGATATTACGTAAATAATTTCTCATTATTGCAAAATATCGTATAAAGTTCATTTACCATCTTCCTTTAAACAGTATTTAAAATTGATCACTGGTAATAAAGAAAAATATCGTTAGAATTCCTTGATACATTATTTCTTGATCTCTCGCAACAGCTCATTCATCAAGCAAAGCTTCCAGATTTCTTAATCTTCAAGTTATCCTAACAAACGATCACGTTGTGCGAGAAACTTCAGCCTTCGGAGAAGTGATTTGCAATAAATTCACTTTTCCAAGGCTTGACACCAAATTTACGCAACATTCTTTCCCACAGGAATTCGCCTAACATGATCCATTTCGACATCTAACGGAGTAAGATTTTGTTTATTCGCGAGGAAACATTAGAAATGATTTCTTATTTTTATTTTTTTTTTAATTAAATATATTTTAATTGATATATTTTCTTCAATTCTTTAATATTAAAATTATAATAATTGATATATTCGAAATATTTGACTATTTGTCATTTATCATTTTTTAATATTCGTTAATTACTCTAATATTATTCTTCTTATCAACATTTTAAATTTTAAAAATCTTCCAGTTACTTCAATTTCATTATAATTCTGAAAGAAATTAAAGAAAAATTGAGAAAAAATTATGCCGTACAAAATTTTTTTTATATCCATGAAAAGTTGAATAGAGAAAAATCCTACAAATTCTCGGGTAGATGCGAACGTGGAAGGCGACTAACGTTTAATGTATCGGAAGGGAATTCTTATTCCGATGTTTAAGGAGCCGCGATTACCGGCCACATGCTGAGACACGTAAACTGATAGAGAAACAGAAACGATTGCCACACGTATCCAAAGAGGGTTTTGTCGTTTTCTTCGCCGGATGCCGTTAATGGAAGCGAGCACGCCTTAGCAAAAGGATCGTGAGATATGTGAGTTACGTAAGTTAGTCGCTCGGTAAAAGTGGGTCGTCTCTGTAAGGGAGGCTCGATAACTTTCAAACAGATCTCTCAATAGAGTTCATGATTTTAAATAGTTTTGGATTCGAATCGATTTTCAACTATTGGATAAACTATTGGTCGCAGAAGTAATGGAGAACTATTTAATGGATCTGAATGAAATGAATTTTCAAGGAACAAATTTATTTTATAATTGATATAATTGATATTGATAATTATTTTATAATTAATTTTTGGTAAAACGAAATCTATTTTTATTGATATTATGCAAGTTTGGAAAATTTTTAATCGTTGAATTTTCACTGCTTTTCCTTTTAAATTAAATTAAATATGGGAGAATTAAATTAAAGATTTATAATTAATGAATATAACGGTAATATTTCTTTTAATTATAGTTTTTTTTAATAGCATAGAAATTTTTAGCAGTATTCTTTGATCTTTTTGAGTTTGATTATAATTGTTGAAATGAAAATTTTTAAGAAAAAATATTTTAATGCTACACTATAACTTATTATTTATTTAAGAACAAAAGATACAGAAATTAAATATGAAGATATTTATAATCTTAAAATATATTTTAAGCGATAAAAATTTGTTATTATTGATATAAATGATATATCAAAAATATTAAATATTTTTACACGTGTATTCAAAGAATTTTCAAAATTTATTTTCTTGAAAACGAAGCCTTAAATGAAAAATCGTTTCGGTATTTTTAATTTATTTTTTGATGAAGATTTTTGAGAATTATTTAAAAATATATATTTTTTACAAAAATACGATAAAACATTGCCCAGAAAAGATATTTTATTTCAAAGATTATTTCATAGATATTTTTGATCAAAGTTCAATCGGCTGCATCCTATTAATTTTTGTATAAACTTTGACAAAAACAGGCAGTTTTCATAAAAATCAAGATTTATTATTCGATGTTACGAAATTGAGACTCTACGGAACTGATACGATTTTTATCGATAACTTTGATAACTGACAAGTTTGATCGTTATATTTTGCAAGCTTTTCCATAGGGAGTAATGATTGATGCGAGTCGAGAACCAGGGACAAAAAGAGAAAAGCGACAACGATAAAAAAATGTCGACGAAAACTCAAAGTTCAAATCGAACTCAAAGAGATTAAGAAACCTTTTATTATATCGAACAACTGACAAACGGTGTGAAAGAACGTCGATTCATTGACCGATATGTATATATTAGAAAGATACCTTGAACTATAGAAATGGAGATTGAACAATGGTAGATACGTGACACGTGCATGTGTGTTACATGCATGTGTGAAAGATTGAGCCCTGCAGACAAGAGAGTACGAATTCGTCTCTCACGAATTTTTTAAGCTTAAAGTATATATAGGCTCGACATCAAGGAATATTTTACTTCGAAAGATCAAAAAGATCAATTTTTTTCAATCTTTGTATTATTCAACCGTATTTTCTTTGAAAATTTGAATACGATAAAAGTAATTCATATGATAAAAAAAAATCTGTAATTTTTCGCATTCTGCATAATTTCTAATAAACTCTTTCAAAACAGAAAATTTCAATTTTAAGAATAAAGTATCACACTACTGTTAAAAACACGAAAGAATAAAATATTATATCAAATGTAAAGATAAAAATAAGATATATTTACATTTGTATAAAATTTCCATTAGAATTAGATTTTTGTTTTATACGATTCGAAAAGTTCTTTTTAAACTTAACCGATGTACAAAATATATTTCTATGATATTATAATATCTATAATTATCATATGTGTAATTTAGTTTAATTTAAAAAGAATTTGTTTAATATCTCACTTTTTAAAAAAGTCGACAATGAATGATTTCATTTTTCTTTCGATGTAACATAATCTGATCTGTATAAGAAAAAATAGAAAAAAAAAGAAAAGAATTTTGTATTGTTCTATCGTCATATAACGCAATCCATATTTATAGTCAGGTCCGCGTATCTCGGCTTGCCGGTAATCCATGACGGCGTCTCGGATAGGTTAGGTTTTCGGCACGTTTTCAACACAGCGTGTACGACATAACCTCAGCGCCTCGACGTCTCTGGTCGAAGAATCGTGCATATTTACGTTGCGGTGCACGAAAGGAACACACATCGACGTACGTTTTACTGGTTGTTTCACGAGGAATGACTCAGGGGCTCTGCGCCCCTGCGACGATTGCGGATCAGGGGTACGAGGGGTGCGAAAAGCGTGCTGGTTCTCGCGTACATTGCGCAGGACGTCGGCGCCCTAGCGTTACGACCACCCCTGACCGATTCGCTCGTTGTTTGCCAGCTCCATATCGCGAAAGTCCGCGTGGAGAGAAGACGGGCGAAGCACTCGCGCGGTTGTTTCGTTCGATCGGAACCACCGTTTCTCTTATTCCAAACCTTAAAGAAAGTTTTTCTTCGACCGTCGTATCTCGTACAGCAAGGAAACGAGAAGGAAGAAGTCGAAGGGAGTAGAATTAAGAATCGGTGTGCCTCTGTTCCCATGAACCCGTAACGTTCAAACGACGAGGAGGAGTGGTGGTGGTGGTGACAGTGGTGGTGGTTGCGGTAAAACGTGTCCACGAACTCTTCCCCTCCTCCTCCCCTCGAGTCCTCCCCCTAGGAGCCGGTACAACAGGACGTAAACGGTGAATATAAGGAATATCGTCGATACTCGAACGAGATTTCTCACATTCTCCCGGCTATTTTTTCATATTTCTTTGCCAGTGGAATTGTGCCCGCAGTGAAACGTGTGGAGATATGCGCGTGCTATCGATCACGCGACCTGATTGCGCGGATATGTGATACCGGAAGTAGGTACGGCAGGCTTGACCTGCGTGCAGGTGCTCCACAGTGCGTACCACGTATGCGTACATACATAGGGGCGAGCAGCGACAGAGTAGAGAAGGGTGCGCGAGAAGAGGCCGCGTGTCAGGGCCAGTCGTGAAGATGCACGCCACCGACGCCGTCGACGCGACGGCGTCCCTGCCGTCATCCACGGCCGCTTCGAGGAGCTTCGGACACGAACTCAGCCTCGTCCTCGTCCTGCTCGTATCCTGCTGGATCGTGCAGGATCGGTTGGTGCTTGGGATGTCCGAGCCACCGCCGGAGCTGACCACCGCCGAAGGTAAATTTTATTCACTTTTCTTTTCGAAATGATTCAGAGAAGGAAATTTTGATTTTCGAGCGTAGAAAATTTTGTGAAAGAATCGTATTTTAGGAAGCAATCTTGCGATTGGTTGGGAATATTTTTTTGAAACGCGCAAAGTTGTTGGTAATTTTCAGGGATTGTTAGGAAAAACAAAGGAAAAAATTAATTATAGGTTAATTCATTATTTTATAAAAGTAATTAATTATTTACAAGAATCGAATTATTTAAGAATTTTTTCTAATACAATTTTCTCAGAAATATGAGAATTTTATGGAGCATGTTTTGTAAAAGACAAATCGAACTTTCCGCGCACAAATATATACGTATTTAATAATTTGTTAAATACACATTTCAAATATAATTAATCATAATATTTCTTTAAATACAAATAAATCGATGGAAATCTTTTTTTTTGTTTCTCCGAAATAAAGAAAAAAAATTTATCAAGCCGCTGTTTAACCGACAGGTTAAATTGATCCGAACCGACTGATTACTTTTCTTCCACATCTTACGTATCGCTTTTTACTGCCGAATCGATATCCAAGCAAATATTATTCCAACATTGACGAGAAACTACGCGTGGATCGATGTCAAGATCTCTCCGTGTTTTAAGCCTTCTCGTCGGAGCAACGAAACACGTATGCATATCGGATATACAATAAGCTTTTCGCACGATCGAACACGAGTTATTTATCTACAATTGACCTATATATGTATATATTTTACGAGTTTTCCAACTATTCAACTCCTCTTTAATACGTCTTTACGAAATCCGGATAACTGTGCTCTTAAAACAAGTTGAAAAATGTATCGAACGAGTAATTTTCATTCAAAAATTGTTTCATATATTCTCATTTTTATTAATATGGGAGAAACGAAGCCCAAATAGAATACCATGTATTTCATATATTTCATATATATATATATTCTGCACATTTAAATTTAAATATATATTTATTTATTCGTATATGACATAAATTTTAACAAAGTATTAATAGAGAATGGATAAAATTACGACCCGATTTTATTATTTAATTTATCTTGATTCATTATTAAGATATATTATTCGATGTATTATTTTGCATTGTTGCTTTGTGTTATTTGGATTGTTTAAAACGTTTCGCATCTATTTGTTGTCTATAAAAAATGCAATAATATTTAATTATCAAGTTACAAGATAATAATAAGAGAATAATGATATCGAAATATAAAAAATTTACTCTACTTTAAAAAATTTCAAATTTTATACACTTTTTCTTTCTATATATATTCTTATCAAATATTTTACTGCAATCGAATCAACAGAATTATAATATAAATCGAATTTTTGTACTCGATTCTTTTTATTTTTCAAGTTTGGAATCGATATATCCCCTTTCTCATCGTTGATTAAATATTTAAAAAAAGAATTATTTGAAATTATGATAAAAATCGAATCTTTATCTTTCTATTTTCTTTAAATTCTCCCAATTGATGTATCTCGCTTCTTGAACGAGTCCAACGTTAGGCTCGAAAGTTCGATCATCAGTTCAAGAGGCTCAGTTTATTTCCTTTCTTCCACTTTGTGTTCTCATTTGCGTCCTTATTTCCTGGACGAATAAGCTCGAGTTTCCTCTTTCCAATCGTTAAATCCAAGCAAATTGCACCGGCAATATCATTCCCTCAATTTCTTCAAGATCCGTCGATCTCACGTTAATCTCTTAATTTTTAGCCTGAAATTTATTTTCCGATTGTCATCACCTCTCTGAATTTCTAATCTATCAGTTTAATTCGTTTCTTTTGGAACAACAATTTGAAAAATGATACCGGATTATCTCATGATCGTTAATTTTTTTTTATTTTTCTTTTTTCGTCGACAAATATCGATCCGGTTATTTGATATCAATAACAAATATTTTGAATTAAAAATATTTCATTTTTATACGTCGTATAATTATGATGTGATAATTATTGGTCTTGAATAATAATGAATAATTAATCATGCAAATTATTTAAATATGTGCATGAACAAAATTTGTTTGTATCGAAAATATTACCGAGAACTTTATAAGGTATTATTCATATGGAATTTATAGATTTTATTAAGCATCAAAGAAAGGAATAATCGTTTTACATTATTTAAATTTTTATCCAAGTTGAACACTTTAGAATACCGGGACAAGATAAAAGAAATATCCACTTTTATTATTAGGAAAAGAAAGAATATTCGATCATTTTGTTTGATCAACTTGTGCAGAGTAAAAGGGAACAAAAATTAAAAGGAATTGGAACGTGGCTTATTTTTAATTAGCATATTAATATTACAATAACGCGAAAATTTTATGATTTCTATCGGAGTAATACAATAATAAATTAAATTATGTTATACTAAAAAAATTTCCAGATACATTTCGATAACGATAAGAGAGGGAGGTCGAATAAAAGTAAAGTTGTGATCGTAGATGTAATAATGGCAAAGATAACATATTTTCCCGAAAAGTGTTACAAATTTCACAATTTGTTCTCCCTAACTGTTCAGTTTGAGTCCCGACACTAAGAAAGTTATATCGTTTCTTAAACAAGGAGCACTTAACTATGCTTATTGCATCCAATTTCTCCATTCTTTTCTTCAATCTTTTATATCTGTACGTAATATCGATGTTCATTTCAAAAGCGTGTCGATTCAGTCCCGATTCGTATTTCTCTCTCTCTCTTTTTTTTATTTTTTTCAACAAGATATTCAGTTTTTATAAAAATTTTAAACTATATTTATATAAAAAATTATTTTAAATGATTTTAAACGATTTAAGAGACTTGATTTACAAATTAAAAGTTTTTTAATAGAAATAACTTATAAATTCATACGTAAATATCAATTTCACAATTTTTAAACGAACGTTTTACGTTAATTTCTTAACACTTGATATTCATTGTAACTTCACGTATTCGTTTTTCTTCTCGTCGAGTTCAAATATCAGGATTTCTCTAGAAAAGATCGAGATAGAATTTTTTTTACGATTTTACAATTTTGAAAAAAACACATCGGTGGAGAAATATGTCGTCGTCCGGGAGAAAATTTTAATAAAAATATCCCCAGCAAAGATAACGAAGAGACGAATAGAATAAATCGCGCCTCGTTGACTCTCCTCCGTATCGATTTCGTGGAAAACCGTTTCGCGTAGAGAAACAGGCTTCTTTGATTATTCTGCAATGCGCAATAGCGCGATATAAATTCGTTTCTCTTTTTTCTCTTCTTTTGTGAAAAGGTCAACGATTTAACATCAGTTTTCGAGATCCCTTCGGTCGATTCGATAGCGTCGTTCGATATGCATTTCCAATCAAAATATAGTTCTGCGTGTGCCCGGCTCTATTGTGCCAATAGCAGTTGCCATTACATCGACACATGGTTTTGCGGAGTTTCTAGTACATTTGCAAATTGCACAAGGACGGGTTTGCAGTCTGCGTTGCGGTAAAATGTTCGCTTCTTCTTCGTGCTCGTCCCACGTTATTAAATCGCATTGATTAAATTTAATTTCGATTTAATTTACTTTGAACCGAAAGGCTGAATCTTTCGAGAAAAAAAACACGATTGTTATAGATTATTTATTAAATTGTAGACGATTTGTGAAAAATTTTTTTCATTCAAGAATTTATAATTTTGTCGAATTATTTATAATTTTTATAATTTGTAAAAAATTATTAGAATTGATTTGAATATAATTATACTTTATATTTGTACGTAACATAGAAAAAGATATTTTTTCCTTTTCTTTTGTGATAAATAGAGAATGAAATTTTCATTTTTCAAATAAACGAAGATAATGAAAAAGAAAAGATTAATGTCATTTGAAATTTTCATATTTTTGACGATTATTGATGATTCATATTTTTGACGATTATTATAGACTCTATGTTTCATGGAATTAAAAGGAGAACAATTGAAAAAATGAAAGCGTCGAATATTAATACAGAAGATGTTTTTTATCTTTGCGAATGAAAAATGAGCAAATAAAAATTATTGAGCTATCCATCACTTTTATTTATTGGATATTGCTCGCATTTCAGTCTTGAAACTTTATAATATTTTTTAGGAAAAGAGATTTAATATTTTAAAATCTTGTAAAAACTATCTTATCTTGAACGGTTCATTTTCAGTAAAAAAGTTTTTCTCAAATTAAAAATCACGAAATTAAAATATTAAAACAACGCAATAATAATCCGCTGTTACTTATATTCCCTTATCTTCTTGCTTACGTAAAAATAGCTGAGTTTTTATCTTCCATCTTTCTAAGTCTAGCCAAATACGATCGGTATCAACATTCGATTCAACAACGATTTTAAGATGAAATTCGATTATTGGGCAGGTGATTTCGCGAGTATGGCCACAGGGGATGTCTCCTCCGTATAATAATCTTGTTCTCAAGAGTGGCTTCGTGCCAAGTGAGGCCTAAACAAATCCTAAGCAAGTTCACATCGAGCTTGCTTGGTTCAAATATCGATGCATGGGAGCATCAGGTTGTGAATAAATATTCCATGTCAGCCTTTATGAAGCATTCCGAGAGACTTGTGTCGTGCGAACTATTTAAAAACTGGAATTTTATCGAACGGCGAAAAATCTCATCAACGCTAAATACGCGGTCGTACGATCGGTGCCCTACATAATTTAATCAGACGATGAAAATATTTTCTCTTATTGTTCATATTCTCTTTGGAAATGGTAACAGAAAGAAAAATTCGTCTCTACAATGATCGAGATAATTTAGAAAAAAAATATTTTGATCATTACAATTTCGAGTAGACGCTTTGAGATAGATGCTATCGTTTATAGTTTCAAGCTAATGGAACACGTTGGTAAAATATTAACGCGAACATCAAAAAACATAGAAATCGAGATACCATCGAGATACATTCGTCCTCGTATTTTTGTTAAAATATTCCTCGTTTTATTTATCAAACACGGTTGTTCGTTAGTGTTTATTTATCAGCAATGAAGTTTCGAAGAAATTGTTCAAGAATTTCAAATATTAAACGGAACGAGCGATGTACAAGTTATTATATGCTGAAAAAGTATAAAGAATAAGTCATTATGCAGTAATTACTATGCTCACTTTTAGAATACAATGACCTAGATACGTGGAAGATACCGATATTGTACTCTGGATATTGGATATACGGAATATTATGTTTTATGTTCTTTGTTGTATTTTTTATTTTCATAAATAAATTTTACCTATATAAAATTTCATTTACACTTTGCCTCTATTTGTAAATTAATCGAGCGAACGACGAAAATTCAGAAAAAGTTGTTTAAAATTATATCATATAAATTAAAATTTTTATTCTATTTATTATAATATTTATCGATTATTGCAATATTATGTATATTTTATATATTAGAAAAAACTTAATCAAATTCAATTTCTTATTATATATAAAATTTATAGTTTTTATTGGCATTAGAGTATTTTCACAGTATTAATCATATGAAACTTCGACCTATCTTATTTTTTTATTCTTCGTAGTAAACTTTAAAAAAAAAAAAGATATCCTTTAATTTCAACTTTTTAATCATAAACAAAAAATTACAATTTCACAGCCGCTGCAAGAAGTTGCGACAATGCTAAATTGAAAGTTGACGATTTAAAAACTCAGGATTCTATCAGGGTAAAAATAAAAGAAACGTAAAAAGTTTTTTATTGAATGTGAAATAATATAAAAAACAGATTATAAATCATGGTAATGTAAACGAAAGGTTCTTTTTCCATTTGCAAATTGTAAATCTTATAAATCTCAAGTAATCTTTTTCCCTATGTTTCATATTGGCAAAGGTACAATTGAAGCTGTTACGTAAAATACAATATGCGGCAAAATTTATCGTGGAAGCATTTACTGTAAGCCTTGTTAAATGTATATATATATATATGTGACACTATTCTATGCAGTTCAATTAAATAGATTTTCAATTTTAATCGCACAGAACATTTAAACAGCAGCAAATGTTCCGTACTAAGCTCGAACAGAGTACGCGATGTCACGGTATCACAAATATATTCAAACTTGTTCAAATATCTATAAGTTGCATTTACCTTAGATTGCAGGAAAATTGTTTGTGAAAATTCTTAATATCGTAATAAATAATTTCTATTTTTCTTGCATATCATCCGCGTTTTATAAAAATATCAATTTTATTTAAACCTTCTATTAAATTATAATCAGATTTTTAAAAATATGGATAAATGAATTAGCGACGATTAATTGTAATACGATCAATTACAATCACATTGTGAAAAACGTAAACAAACGTATTGTATAAAAAAAGAATATTAGAGCAATAGTTTACCATATTTATCGTCCAAATTTAAAAAGAATTTCGTTATTAAGAAATGCAAATTTACATATCGACAATCAATTATTGGAAGGATCGTAAGCTTTCGTTTAACATTATATAAAATCAGTAGGTGGTTTATGCACATAGAAAACGCAGGCTATTTACAAATATGCACAAACTGATCTATGTGATTACGTGCAAAGATATAGAGAGCCACTTTCGTGACATTCGTGCGTGCAAGGATTACCTTGGTAAGAATCGAACCAGCCCGTCATGTAATCGATATAAAATGATATTATATCGCCAACTATCGCAAAGCTGGCACCCTTGAATTTCCGTGACGCAGTTCGACGCCGATGTGTCGCGCAGTGCGTTCATACGGACAATTAGATGAGTCACCTTTGTGCATCGTAATTGCACGGAGAGCCACTACTCTTTCCGATATCTCCTGCCGAAGCGAACCATATAAAAAAGATGATAATGATGAAGAGGCCGTGCTCGTACGTGACAGTATATACTTCGTGCACGAATCTCTGCGTTTTTTTTCTTAATTAACAAGTCGCTTAGTGCTTGCTTAGAAGGACATTTCTTTTGTTTTATCGTTCGAAATTAACCGTTTAAAGTATGAATATTTGATTCATCATCTTGAGTCCAGTGGTTACAGTGTTGACCGATTTTGTAAATGTTTTCAATTTTCATTATATCAATTGTGATTTTTAAAAGCGATTCTATTTCCATTTCGAGTAATTGCTTATATGTTGAAAAATAATATGATTTAACAAATAAGGCTTAAGTGACATTTTTATTTGTTTTTGAATCGATTTTTCATATTTGTGAATTTATGTATACAATAGATACAATAAATCTCTGTATATAAATATGTATCTATAGTAATATAATAAAACGTACAATGCACCATCTTTTTTGAATCGATACATATTTATTTTTGAAAAATTATGAAATATAGAAAATAAAAATTTTTATTGTTGTTCCGAATCATTTTATATATCATTTCTATAAAATAATTAAAAAATCGAAAAATAAAGATTAAAAGAATTATAATGTCGTAATTTAAACTTTATTTTATTTTTTCACTATTTAATTTTTCATTTCGTTTTATCAGATATTTAATTATTATATTAATTATTATATTTTATAAATCACATAATAAAAAAATAATATATAAATATATCTCAATTTAAATATATTTTTAGTTTAAAATCACGAATCTCGAATCCCATCTCAAAACAAAGTATCTTCATTTGATTTTATCTTGAATATTTCATCCAACTCATCGGCCAAGATCGGCGACTATAAATTATGAATGTCGTTATTTCGAGGAAACGGTTTACAGTGAAAATGTTTCGTGAATAATTCGTATGCGCTCAAACTAGCAATCTTGTGTCACAGATTTCATACTTTTCTTATTCCACCGTTCTCTTCTTTATTTTCGAAACAACCTCGAGTATAAATATTTTTTAATACGAATGTTTCTTAACCTACTCTATTTGTGATATTTTGAAACATATAAACTGTTGTTTTTGTTATTTTCTTTATAACTTTATTAATAAAAATAAAACAGATAACTTAGACCTATAGATTGTTATCAATTAAAGTTTTGTTGAACATTACTTGAATAATATTGTTTCAATCGTTTTATCATATAATACATATATAAAAAGAAAATTGTGTATTTCAATGAAATTATAAAATTGAAATGCTTTTTTTATATCGGTTTAAAATTCAATATAAAATAAAAGTTAATAATATTAATATAGTTTTTGAAAAAGTTATATTAGAAGCAAATAATCTCTCGTGAAAAATTATTAAAATATAAAAAATAAAAAAAAATAAGTTAATGAAATATTTTAATTATAATATAATTAAATTTCTTTTCCATTTGTGATTAAAATTCTTTTCTCTTGATATTATTTTCAATCGAAGCTATGAGAATTCGATCATTTTATTTCAACAATTCAATAGATGTTTAAATAACACATTTTAATCTTATTTAAAAGTCAAAGAGTGTATTGAATTTTAAATATTATCTCGAGAAAAAAGATGCAAAATATTTTAATTGAAAGGGTATAAGAAGGATTCTTTCAAAGTCTAATTGTAAGCAATGCACTTGATACTTTCTTTATTTGCATATTGAATTTTTTGCGAAAACTTGGCCACTTTTGTTAATCATCGAATAAATCTTTTTTTTATTCATTTGATTGAATGGCAAACGATTTTAGTTTTGCTCTTATCGATAATATTCAATTAATAACATCCCTTAAGTAATTAATAGTGGTCATTTAATTTGATTCTCCATTAATCATCCATTATCATCAATTAACTTGTATTATCTTACAAGACTGAATTAACGAAAGTTATAAATTATCGATATTAATGAATTCTCTTGTACAGTCCAATTTATTTATGCAATAAAAATGTAATTTACAATTTATTTGTTAATCCATTAATATCATTTATATCATAAGAAAGAAAAATATCTTTTGAGAGAAAAGATTTCTTTTTTACTAATTTAATTGACTGGAGACAATTGACGATTCTTTATGAAGATTTCACAAGACTTAATTAATTAAGGTAACTAATTTAAATTCGAAACTTTTTTTCAGCATGAAACATTTGCAGTCTTAATTTTGTTTTAAATTTTTAATTGGAATTATAATACATTATCTATTTAGATACGTTTAATTTACTCTAAAATAATAAAAATGAGATTTATAGAAAAATTGTTAGATATAAGAAATCTTTAAAGTATTTTAAAAATCTAAATATTCATATTATAATTATAGAAGTTCTACGGGTAAAAAATTGATTGCAAAATCACGCGGAGAAAGGCTATACAACGTATGCGAATTGCTTACGAAAGAAGTATGATATTTTCGTGCTAAACGTAAGAAAGTATATGAAAATATACGATGAAATGACAGAGATATAGAGTAATAGCATTATATTTTTATTGATAACTCATTTTGTTTATATTTTAAAAAATTGTTTTTGATAAAAAAAATTTATATTCTCTAAGAGGAATTTTAGAAGAAAAACCATTGTACAAATCTAGCGAAAAAGATATATTATAAAAATTCAAAAATAATATTTTTTTATCTCTCTATAATATTTTTCCACTTTAGTCTTCCAATATTTCAACAATTTTAAATCTATAAAAGATATCAGACTCGAAATTTTTGAGCTTTGAGAAGAAAAGTACATGTCGCTCGTTAATTGCATCTGCAACCGAGCAGAAAACGAATTAATTTAAAAGCCGGGCGTTCTTCGATTTTCGTGTTCGTCAATGAACTTGTGCTCTTACAGTAATGCATTACATAACATTAAGTAATACATTACGCAAGAAAATGTATGCCACATTAAGTTGCATAACTTGAAATAAATGCATTTTAATGGACAACACTCTTTTTATTCGAAAATTTAAACATTATATTTTCCATTTATCGTGATTATCGATTATAAATTGATCTCTCAGCCGTATAATTTAATATTCGAAACATTTATTTTTCGTAATTTCGAAGCATCCTGGAATTTCGATATGAAATTTTTCATATGAAATTTGCATACGTTGCGATTGATTTATACGAAGTCGACGAAGACAGTATTCAAGAACTTGTTACATTGGATAATAATAATAATAAACCGCTAGTTTGCTAGTTTAAAATTATAAGAAACTAAAGAATTTAATAAAAGAATAATACATGCCATTTATATCAAGGTATTTTAATAATGTTCATATTTATATTTATATTAAAATGATTTATAAAAGAATAATAAAAATACTTGAATTTTTTTATAGAAGAATTTAAATTTTCTTAAAACCTATCCAAATATTAAAAATTTAAATTATACATTCGTAACATTCTTCAAAAATATAAATATTATTAAATTGCAATAGCATCTAATTTAAAAAATGATCGATGAAAAGTTTATTCTTTTTTAAAATAAGAAATTGTTATATCATTATATTTGTATCAAGTTTGAATTATTCTTTTCTTCGTTATTTATTCCATTACTATAAAAATTTGAAATCACAATTACAACCACGTATCGAAAGATCAAATTCCATCGCGAAATTTTACATAATGGTTAATTCTGGAATCAATGGGACTTCGTAACCATCATTGTTTGTTATCACGTTGAATTCGTAACTGGTTCAAGTCTACTCAGAAGAATGTTCCAGAGAATGTAACTACGGCTTCTGACTTTAAGCGGGAAGTTTGCTTGTGCACGTGAGTCCGCAGTGCAGACTGCAGTGTCTTTACGTTTTTTACTTCTCGACCATTCACCTTTCTAACGAATAGCAAACAAAAAGCGAATGAAATGGAACGTAGAATAACGGACTTAACGAGGTAGTTATTAAATAAATTAAATAAGTTTTTAACTTCGATAAGAATGAATTTATTGAATACATTGAGCAAAAGATAATCGTCTCTCATTATTTTAAATAATAAATGATACATTTGAAATTAGTTATTGCATCTAATATTGAATCTTATATTAATTTCGTTATTCGTTCGATATTCGAATATCTTTAATTGTTTTAAAACATTTTCTACTTTTTTTCTTAAAGTCTTAGATTATATAAAATATATCGATAATTTTAAATCAGATTAATATTAAATGCCAGTTAACTATTATGTCAATATCATACCTTTCATATCTGTTTAATAATAAAACTTTAATTTTTTATCAAAAGATTTTCAATTTTAAATCAGGTTATCATTATATGATATATATAGATTTAAAATATTATTTATACCATATTTTATTCAGTTTATATCATGTTATAAATTTTGGATATCGACATAATTTTAGACATTGACTCGAATTTTTTAGAAATAAGAGAAATAATAAATAAAAATAAATTTCATTTTATTATTAATTATTAATAAAAAAAATATAATTCTTTCCAAATAAAATGTAATAATTTACTGCAATTTTTTGCTATAATTTAAGATTCGTTTAAAAAATAGATTTATTATATTTTTTAAATAATAAGTATAATAACAATAACAATTATCTTTTATTTAATGTATTTAATAAGTTCATTCTTATCGAAATCAATATATAATAACAAATTAACGTTTATATACATATATTGAATATACTATAGCAATAATATTTTCCACGCGTTTTTTTCTTCTGCTATTTTTTTTAACGTTTTAATTTTCTAATTTTAATTTCTAATTCATTTATTTCTTTTATAAGCACAGCATTACCAGATATTTCATAAATAATCCGCAAAACTTTCTCTCTACGAAACGATCTTCTTGTCTCTTTATATGTACAATATTGATCACAAAACGATCAAGTATAAAATGGTTAATTATCTTTATTAATAATTACACATTAGAAGAAAGTTTTAACTGATGAAAGAAACGATTTAATTAAAGTAAGGTACAAAAATAGATGAAATTCGAAACAAGAAGAAGAGTTTAAATAGTGACACGTTGTGTTTTTGAGCCAACTTGAATTCAAGTAATAGAAATTTTTGAACTGGATCGGTAAGAAAACACATCATGCATAAAAGATCAAAGCTTTCGACATTTCGACATTTGCATTTATAAGAAATAAAGCATAAAACGTTTAATTTAATTTATAAATGTATATTTATATATAAGATTTATATATAAGAAAGAAAAAGGAAACTTCATGATTGAAGATAATTATTACGATAACCGAAATATAGCAATTGCTCTTAGAAACTAAAATCAAAACAAATATTTCAAAAATTTTAATTCGATGAAAGAGTCATTTCTGTAAAAAAATTCATGTATTATATTACGTATATATTTATATATTTTAAAAATTTTAATTATTATATAATTTACATGTAATATATTTTTATCTGTTTTTCACAAACTGAAATATATTAATGATTACGAAAAGAAGAAGAAAAAATTAAAAAAAAAAAAATAAATTCAAGAAATTCACATTTCTCATATATTAAAAAATTATGTTATAAAAATAACATTTAGTTTAATTGACGAAAGAAAGAAAAAAGCAATAAATTTTGCAACAAATTCACTTTCTCCCATCAAAAGAAAATTTTTATTGAAAAAAATAAATTCTTGAAAGAACCAGAAAACTTTTACTCAATCTTATACATTTTAAAGAAAATTTTTCTCCAAATCGGCCATCCAAATCATTCATTTACAGTTATTAGTTTAAGAAAAAAGAATGAAATGAAATAAGTTGTTTTTATGAGTCGACTAAAAGATAGACGAGAAATAAGCACAATGCATATCGAAGTAAATAAACTGTGAAATAAGAAGCAATCGAAGTGTACGGACAATGTGCTTTTAATTACACCCTACGATAGTTAAAACTCGTTTTCCATGCAGTAAGCAAAATCTATATATATATATATATCCATCACCTCCTGGTCTGAGATCCGTAAGAATTTCAGCGGTGTATTTTAAAACGAAGCAACCTCGGGGCATGTTCTAATTACCACTTGATAAAAAGTGGAAGCAACTTTTATGTAATCATGGGGATATCTCGTGATTAATTAAACGTTACGACATGTTTTTTCTGGCAAATCCTTGTCCCAAAATAAATCTTTCTTACAATCGAAGCGATTAAAGGCGAACAAAAGAAAGCAACCTCCTCCCACGCGTCAGACACGAAAGATTAAAAGATTATTTGAGGATCAATGATCTGAAGTATTGTAATTAATGTAATTGATATGTCGTGTTATTACGAATACGTAGTAATATTTATCTGTATCTTCGAATCAATATGTCAAACTTACATTTCTTCTTAAATAAAGACGTTGTTCTTTCTTCATGAGATTGAAATATATGAAATTCTTTTGATTTCTTTAATTCGTGTTTTTATTTTTAATTTTTTTTTAATATATTCTATCATTCCATTAATTCCATTCTTTCACTTAAATCTTATTAAATCCGTATTAATTTCGTACACAATTTCGTTGAAATATAATATTTTAATTTTCATTCGAAAGAAAATCAGTTGTAAAGCTCTATAAAGATTTTTTCGTTTCTTTTCAAGTTTGTTTTTTCTTTAAAAAAACTGCTCTTTTAAAAAGCCATTTTATTGTTTATTTAATTTTTTTTTTAAAATTGAATCACTCTTTTGTTTTTTTGTTACCAATATTAGCTCTATAATTTAGAAACGTATTTTTGTAAAATTTTTATAATAAATTTATACGGTATTATATGAATTTAAAAATTTTTAAAATCTTTTTTGTTTTATAAAAAAAAAGAGATTAACTTTTTTCGATTCTTGTGTCGATATTAATTTTTTATATAAATATAACTTTAAAAAATAAAACTTGTTAAAAAATACATAATTTATTTTTATTTTACAGTAATTAAATATTTTATTTATGACGTAATTCTTTGAAGCAGCGAATAAATAAATTTTTCAAAAAAACTGTCAATAAACTGCAATAAAAGTAAAAAAACACATTTGATTAGACTGTTCGAGTTTCACAATCGCATTTTATGACGGCGAAACTCGTAAAAGGCGTATACACTTGCATATATGTGCTTCAACTTTTATGGAAAATCAATTTTATAATCCAACTAGTCGAGTTCATCAACTTTGGTTACATCAAATAATTAACTTGCGATAATATCAAATTTAAGAAGAAGAAAAAAGTAAAACACAATGGCATAAATCAAAAGTAAAATTTATTCAATTATAAATAATTGTGATTAAAATGTAAAAAATATAAAGAAAAATGTGAAATCCATAATGCAACTTTTCTTGACAAGTAACAAAAAGAATTGAAAAGGACGTGTATCGATTCTTTTTATCCATAGTATAAACATGACTGAATATTACAAAGAGAGGGAAGGGGGGAAAAAAGAAAAGTTTGCGTTCATCTATGCCAGAAATATGCCACCATATTCGAAGATCGATAGACGACATAAAAAAAAACTTGGCATAGAAATCAAAGCAAAGAATGAATGACTTAATCAGTTCGTCATAAATTCGAAAAAAAGGAAAGAGAAGAAACAAGAAATAATAAATATATCGTAAACTTTGATTAATTAAAAGTTTGTTATCTTTCGAGATGATTTCCATAAAAATGGAGGAAGAGTAATTTACATATAACTTATGACGTAGAAATTTCATAAGTTTTGTCATTTTCAACAAAGTTTAGAACAACGTGATTTCGATCAGCTCGTCATTGAATTCGATGTGTTAACGCGTATTAAATATCGATATTATAATACTTTTATATAATATTTAATAAATTCTCATATATATTAGATAAATACGAATTTGCGTCATAATTTTCATGTATGAGAATTTTCACATAACACGAATAATAAAAAGTAAAATATATAAAATGATATACATATAATACATAGATATAATATACAATATAAATAAGATAATGATAAATAAAATCGTGTTATTAGTTTAAAATTTATTTTAAATTCATATTAAATAAAAATACATTTCATATTTTTTTTAATAAAACAAGTTTTGACGATACATTTTACGATGAATTATGAATACAATTAATTTTTTACTGTATTAAATTAAATTCAAAATAAAATCAATTTTAAATTTATTTATTTTAAATTGATATAAAAAATATAAAAATCAATCTGGAAAAATTAATATATTAAAATGAGAGAATTTTTTTTTATATAATAAGAGTAATAAGAAGAAGAAGAAATTGGCAAGAAATACGCAACACTTGTAAAGAAATACTGTTAAGTGTACATTTATCGAGAGTACTTATGTCAAGATAAAGGTTTTCTGTGTGAAATAAATATTGTTCTACGTTTACCTACATCTCGAAAGAAATAGAGAGAAGTGTGAAAATTTATTTAAAAAACATTTCGAGTAAAATCGCTCGCTATCTCTACTGATATTAACTTTTTCTCTGCAAATATATCCATTTTCTCTGGAAATCCACAAGTAAATCGAGCGAAGCGATTTATCAAAAAATTGATAAGTTTTTCTTTCACAGTTCTGTAAAAACTTTTGCTTGGTTTAAATTAGCCCTCTAATTTCTTTTCAGATGGGAAACTTTTGTAACATTTATGTAATATTTATCTTTGAATTTGAAAAATATTGCTTACAAAAATTTTTATAAAAAATATATTCTTTGTCCTTAAAAATATCATTTTGTTATTAAATTTTTTAGAATTACAATTAAAAAAAATTTTATTACAAATAGTTTTTATTACAAATTTATTTTTATATATATTTATATATTGTGTATTATTATATATCATAAAAGCTCCTATGTCAAAAAAATAACACTATTTTCATATCAATTAATGTTTTAAGTTTGAAAAAAAATTAAACTTTTATAAGCATTCAAAGAAAGTTTATAAAATATTAATATATTACTGTAATATATCAATAATATAATAGTAGTCAATATCAAATTTTAATTTTTACAAGAAATCAATCATGTTTCCTAAAAACACAAGGGATGAGTGAACATTTGCCTGATGTGCGATGTCAAACCGCAGCTATCTGTTGCATAAATTGCCATTAATGGAATATTTAAATAGAATATTTAGACCTTTATATAGAGATATATATATAGATGATATTTGAAAATTCTATAATACTAAAGGGATAAAATCTATTTCCACAGAAATCCATTATGTGGTAATTAAATACTGTATGTCTTGTAAGATTATCTGCACGCTCGTTAAAGGAAATCTCTAGCAAAGTAAACTCATCTTGTTATCACCTTCTGTTTCTCGGATCATTTAAATCGAGTTGTCTTGATCCAGAAAATTTAATTGCAATCAAGGACGAGTCTTTAAATATGAAACCGAAATTTTATTTTGAAAAAAGGCTGAAGAAAAATTATTATTGGTAAAAAAATATGTAATTAATAAAATAGAAGAAGATAGATCGATGTAATGATTTTTCGATTAACGATTAACGAATACGTTCTTAGAAAACGAATTATTAAACGATACTGCTTTAAAATTTAATAAGTTAAAAGTAACGATTAAAAAAGAAAATTTTACTTAAACTTATAAAACATACATTTATAATATAGGAAAAAAAATATTTTTAATATTTTTTATTTTTTGCTGAAATCGCCAATTTTTGATAACAAAAATCTATTGTATCGAATCATGGAATATTTAGAACTTTTTTTATTCGTAGAAAATTGCTTTACATCCAATCAACGTTAATCGATAACATTAAACGAAATATCATTACATAATCTTATTGTATATAAAAATTTAAAACAGAAATAATTAAAAAAAATTTTATCTTTTATTCGACAATACTTTTTTTTTATTCGACATACAAAAAAAAAGAAACCAAAATAAGAGCAAAAAGAACAATATCGATCGTAACTTATTAGAAACCATTCCATATCAATTATACACTTTTTATTTTCATCTTTCAAACCAGCTATTCTTAAGCGAGAGAGAGGAAATTTTCTTCTCTTCTCGAGTATAAAAGCAAAAATAGAAGACAAAAAGAGAAGAAGAAAAGAAATAAAAAAGGTTGCGTAGGAAGAAAAAAGGATTGAAAATAATTCTAAGCAAGAGAATCACATCGTTTGGAGAAAGGGGGTTGTTTTAAATGGTGGCGTGACAGGCGCACGACGATGATTACCGTTTCTCACGCAACATTGTAAACGCTGGTTGCACTTTTTGCCATTATCGTTATTATACGACTTTTCACACAATGAGTCGGCCCAGCAACTGGCCGTATGCACCAGTTTCGCGTCAATCGGGGCTAAATCGATCTTCATGGAAGCCAACCTGTCGACTGCGACACTATCCGTGTCCCGTGTCTCGTATAAAAAAAAAAGAAAAAAAAAGAGAGAGAGAGAGAAAGCGTGGAAACTGATTTAACGAGCTATGACTCCATTAACAAAGATTTTTATCTATATTTACCAGAGTTAGTTAACTCTTTTACAGTGAATCTCGAAAAAGACTTGAACAAACTGTTGAGGATAATTATATAAATTTTATCTTTATCTTTCGAGAGTTAGGATTTGAGGTCACATTCCATATTCGATGATGATACAATTTTTTTGTCGTTATTATTATATCATGTTATTGTGATATTCAAACGTTATTATAGTAATTTTTTGCATGTTGTATGTTTTGTATTTTTTTTTATAAGATAACTTTTATCATGATATATATATATAAAAATTTTTAGATAAAAATCAAATTTTTAAAGTATACATATTTTAATATTATTACTTTTTCTCGTAATTATGTGAAGATTATTTTTTTTCTAAATAAATTTTGTTATTTTTTTATAAAAAAGGGTTAATTTATATAAAAAAAAATTTAACACTTGCTATTTAGGAGATAAAAATAACCACTTTTGATGTTTTACAAAATTTAAATTAAAATATTTCTTTAAGAATTAATTTTTCGATAATCTTGATAGTTAGTAATACTTTCTAAAAAGTAACGAATTACATTCGTATATATATGATCTCTGTCGATTTGTAAAAAATTCATAATATTAGAAATACATGCTTTCTTCAAAATTATATTGATATAAATTATACATTTATATTAATTTTTATTTAAAACAATTTTAATATTAAAACAAATAAAATATTGAATTGAATGATACCGAATAATATTCATTTATCGACTATAAAGAATATGTTCTCTTTATTTGATCAAAACTTTTAAATTATAATAAAAAGAAAAGTAATCATTTTTTTAAGTAACTTGTTTTGACTTTTTCATAATTTTATACATTGTCAAAAATTATTAGAATCGACATATGAAAAGAAACAAATAAGAGAGTAATCATGAAATTATTATTTAAAGTTTGCGATAATTTGAGAAAGGAATTCAGTTCAGAAAGGTAATAAAAAAATAGAAATGACAAAAAATAAAATTATTCTTTAACTTTAATTTTGTTATATTCATTTTAACTTGGAAAATTTGTTATCCAATCATTTGTTGTTAAAAACTTTTTTTAATTTTAAGAATATATATATTTCTAAAATAAAATTATTTATGAAAAATCTTTCTCTTATTTCAATGGAATAAAAAATTTTTCATGAAATTTTTACATGAAAATTATTATATACAAATTGGAAAAATTTAAAATGCCACTTTGCATATTGAATTAAAGAAATTATTTTTAAAATAAATATTTGCTTTAATATTAATTTAATTTATGGGTAAAATATTCACTGGAATATCTATGTAATAAAATAACAAAGAATATTTCTTTTTCAGCATGAAAATATTTGAATATCTAATTCGTGCATTATTCTGTACTTTATAAAGTCAAATACAAATGCTATATTCTATGTAAATGTATCGTCTGTTATGCAAATTAACACCTACAATTTTTTTTCTTTCCATATGAGATTTAAATACTTTTTTGAAATATATATATATTATAATATTAAACATAAAGTAATTATAAATAATAAACAAAATATATATATATAAATATAATAAATAATACTTGTTTCAAGTATTTATCAATATTTTCATCTTCTAAAAAAAAAATTAAGATGTTTGCTTTAATTTTAAAAAAATTATTCCACTTTAAACAATGTGCGAATAGTTTAATAGTTTTATCTTATTGAAAATTTTATTAATTCTAAATCTAAGAAAGTTTTTTTGTCCAAGACCTAGTTATATTTTCTTTTCTGTATTTTTATACATTGATATATTTTAAAATTTTAATATTTAGTTTTCATTTTTTTTTATGGTTATATATGATTAAAAAAGGTCTTGCAAAGGCAATACGTACAAAGGTTAAACCGAAGACTTCTCTAATCCTGAACTTGACCTTCATAATTTTACGGCTTAGTACACAAAATCTCTAATACCAGTTCTTGTCCGAGGAATAGAAATATATAATGGTTGTCGTAAAGAAATATTGACCAAGTTTAGCTTCACAACCTTCACCGATTTATTTGAAAGTTCATTTACATATCTGAGAACGTCCATACAAAGATACGTTTTAGATTAAGTATATTGTCAGTATATGAAATAATGAATTATTTTACTCTTTTAACCCTTTATTTTATCGAAATTAAGTTTACCTATATTTATTGATCAAAAATGAAACGAAAAATAAAACAGAATTATTTCATCATAAATTTTTAATACGAAAAATTTAGATTATTCTGAGATATAACATAAAAGTGGAAAATAAATATAATTCTCCATGGAATTTTAAATTTACGCCACGTTGTTTTTTCTCTTTGAAATATTTGCTAGTAAAGGCATAATTTACGCCACCCTGGGGAAAAGAAAATTCCACGAATGGAAAGATCATTGAGCACTTAGTGTCTAACCGTTCGCACCTATTACGACACGATAAATTCTCAATCGTATAAAGTAATATAAACATCCCTTGAGAAAACATTGAGTATTTAAGTTATTTTACGACATTTTCTTAAATAATATATTGTCCTTTATTCTTGTTTTTGTTTTATGTTTTTTGAAATGGAAGAAATTTTGCTAAATTTATACGAGATTATCTATTATTTCTTAAGTTGAAATTTCATTGCAAAAGAAAATGTAAAAACGTAGATTTAGACTGAAAATTATGAAAAACCGTACTCTAATCATTTCTAAATCATAATTCAATAATTGATTTCGATAAAATAATGAGATTTTTTTAATGTATGTTTTAAATCTTTATTATAGATTCAAAATTAAAATTGTGACCTTTACTTTTTTCTTCGTAATTCGATAACAATTTAAAATATTTTTTTAAATATTATCTAATAAATTAATAATCTTTTTTACGTATAAAGATTTAGAAATTAAAAAAAAATACTATATCTCGAATAAGAAAAAAGTATTTAAGAATTCGATTTTTTTTTGTTTCGACATTTTAATAAAGAATAAAAATAAATGGTAAAAAAAATGATAAAAATATGTCAGCTTCGAACATCGACCAATTATTAAAATAGAAACAGTCGCTTAAATCTTAAAATGGTAGCTCGAATCGCGTGCATATGACCAATAAAAGTTCATGTTTGAACTTTAGATCTCATCGACGCGAACTATATACGTAAAACCATCTATACACCAGAATTTTTATACTTTTTTATCATTTTTATTGTACAACATTCAAATCTGTTTAATACTTGGGTCTCTAAAAATTCTGTTTAATGCAAGGATACGTAGTTGATTGTTGATTTTTGTTTAATAATATTTTTCATTAATTTCATAACCGATTAAAAAATGAAAATAATGAAAATAAAAATAACGAAAGTAATTATATTTCCTCTATACATCTTTTAAAAGGCGAATATAATCAATATTTCGTTTCGTTCGCAATATATTTCATGCGCGATAAGAAGAATTATATAAAGAATTTCTCATAACAGATATTCATATTTAAATAAAATTTTTGAACAGATGTATATTTTTCAACAAACATAAATGTATATAATAACACTAAAAATATCGGAATAAACACATAACAAAGGAAAAAATTAAGAATAATAAAAAAAATGGTGGTTTAATATTTACATATGAGCCATATGAGCCAATTCTACTTCAATAATATTTCACGCTTCGCGTCGTAAACAGGTGACTGAATTGAATTATTGAGTGAATCTTCTGAAAATGATGGATGGCCCCCTTTGGCATTCCGATTCGAATTGAAGAAAATTATTCGTCCAATAACAGTTTGCAGTTTATCATTTAAAGTTATTCGAAAAACGTGACAGAGACTGAAATGATGATAGAATTTCTTCTTTTCACAGATATTCGTTACTGACTTGAACAACGAAATAAATGAAAAAATAATAAAAACATGGAAAACCGAAAAATACAAAAAATTTCTTTTCTCTCGTTGCATTATTATAGATAATTTATTATAGAATTTTTTTTTATACTTTTATTCGATGTGGCCTTGTATTAAAATAAAATTGTGATTTTAATTTTATACATAGAAAAATTTTATATCGATCTTTTTTATTTATCCATTCTTTTTTCGTTTCTCTTTTCTGCGCATAACATTTAATATCGATACATAAAAATACAAACAATACGAACATGAAAATATTAAATCAATAAATTTAATATGGATAATATTCTAAAAGATACGTATGTATAGATAGAATAGATAGAGTATATAATTACAATTATATTTGAATTGGATTTTAAATTACAAGTAATTAAATAAAAGGGGAAAGATTAAGAAATTATAAAAAAAATAAATAATATTAATTTTTACAAAAAAATTTTTATTATAATATAATACTTTATTTATTACATCATGTTGCCACACGATGTAGACCTTTACCCTTAATAACGCTACATTCTCGCATGATTATCAAGTCATTCAAAGAAACGGAAGAAATTTAACTGTGATAATAATCTGTAAAAATAATATCAACACGAATTCAAAATATGAAGAATGGTATTTAAATTTTCCATTTAAACGATCGATATTCACAATATTCAAAACTACTCTCCAATTATATCTATTTTTAAATTTGATCGTACACGAATAATAATCAATTACAGAAATTTTAATTAATAATAATTGGAAGAAATTTTATCTAATTATTACATCAACGAATTCCCTCTAAAACGATCAAAATCGATAAGATTCTACTGTCTAATAGGTACCTGACTACCCTGTTGTTGGGTCGACCGTGTCTATAGGTGGTTGCCAGTTTCAAACTGCAACGGGCGTGAGACGGTTCACATGTGAGAGCGTTGGCAGTGTGCCACTGCAAAGTGACCCACTTTCAACGCGTAGATTGACCCAAGAGTCGCCATTTTTACTGAGAGTTGCCGAGCAGTTCTCGTAGCGCGGTCACCGCTACCTTTTTCCTCCTTCCCCTCCTTCTTTTTTCTTCTTTTTTTTTTTAGGTCGTAGTAAGGAGGACAGATCGTTAACTGACCACGCAATTACGCGCCAACAGCTAGTTTCTTTGATGTTCGAGTCTTCAAATTTGCACGTTTTCCCGTATCGCGTAGTCGTTTCAAACCGGAAATTGCAAGCCGCGATACCTGCCAGCGTCAGGGAATGGAGAATCGTTTCAACCAAATGCACGTTTTCTTTTCAATTTGGTGGGATCACCGTTTTAATCCATTTATAATTATCGTATACAAAACGTGGATTAAAATGAAATGTTACATTTTATGTAAAGTTTTGTAACATATATCGTTATTTTCTAAGCGATGTTACACGATAGAGTAATGAGATTATCAGATGTATCACGAAAGTCTTAATGTATAAAATTTTAATATAAAAATATCTAACGTTTATATAGTAATTATAAATAATGTAAAATAATAATGAAAGATATAATTTATGGACAAATCGATGCAACAATTAAAAAATGAGATCAATTATAATTCAAATATATATATATATATATATATATGTATATTTGAATATATATATATATATATATGTATATATAATTAAGAAATACATTTTTGGAAAATAGATTTTAAATAAATTTCATATATCAAGGAATAAATTCAATTTCTATATATCATACTTGTACAAAATGATTTTCTGTAAATTTGATGTATTTTCCATAATGTTTTAATTTTGCAAAAATATATAAATGCTAAGATAAAACATATTTAAAACAAATAATTTTTAAATTTTAATTCTAATAATTTCTCATCGTCTCATGATAATGCATACTATATAAATTATCTTTTTTATTAGTTAGTTATGAGTATTAGAGAATAAGTTATCAAATATATAAATAAAGTTATTCGATTTTCTTTAAAAATTCAAATTTTGAGATTTGTAACGTTAATTAAAAAAAAAAAATTGAAAAACAAGGTATATAAACAATCGTATCGTAAAACCACGAAAAATCGTGTCGTAAGATAGAAATAAACGTCCTCGTTGATCATCTTCTTAAGTATAATT
This sequence comes from Apis cerana, assembly GCF_029169275.1. Classification (NCBI taxonomy): domain Eukaryota; kingdom Metazoa; phylum Arthropoda; class Insecta; order Hymenoptera; family Apidae; genus Apis; species Apis cerana. Next base: position 172,459 of record NC_083855.1, read on the forward strand.
CGACAAATAACGGACTGAGTAAGAATGGAATACTGTCCGCCCTCAACTTGCCTTATTCTACTTGGCCGCAATGGAGATGGTTTTATTTCGCTCAGTAGAATGAATGAAAAATACGGACTCGCAGTCAGGGAAATCTTAATTAACGAGTCACCTCTTCTCGGCAGCGAAGACGGTCAACTTCGCGAAAAGTCTCTAGGAATTATGCGAGAAACTTCTTTTTATTCCGAAAGTACTGGAATTTTATTTCAAATTTTACGCTTTTTGGAGCAAAAAATTTAACGAACATGAATATTTCTGCGGTAAGATAATAAAAGCTAGTACGTTAATTTTTTTTGAAAATTGAGATATGAATTTTTTTATATAAATAAATGAAATTTACAGAAAACATCTCATCGAAGATTTAATTTAACAAAAATCAAAGAGAATAAATTGTATATTTGTTTAAATATATTACGATTTTTCATAAACTTTAAAATCGCTACGTTTCTAATTAAATTAGAAATCTGATCATAGATTATTTTTAATATTCTAATACAATTTAATTAGATATTTTATCACAGAATATTATATATTTTTGATAAATCTTTGAAAAATCTTTTATAAATATTTTATAAATAACGTTAAAAATAAGATAAATTGATAATAGGAAAATAGATTAGTTGATTTGATCAAAGCGATAAAACAAACTGACATTTTCTAATTACATAGTAATTGCATTAGCACTGATTCATCAAGACAAATTGTATCCTTACTTATCGATCTAATTTAATGCAATAAAATTATTTTTATTTTTTGAACTTACTGTAGTTCATGTAATTAACAATAATTTGGATAAATTTGCCATTTTCGTTGTTTGCAATGAATTATATTTCTCTCTATAGATATTATGTATACTATTTTAAAAATAATCTAAAAATATTTTAATACTTTGTATATAAAATATAATAAATATTATTTCAGAATTCTTTAATAATTTTTCTAAAAAAAATTTCATGAAAGGATCAACTAATTTTAACTTTTTACTTGTGAAATACTATTATGATGCTTGCCTTTACAATAGTTTCTTTTAGTAGCACAGATCAATGCAAACGCCTTCTCCATTTCTGGAAATTCTTTTTATGGGCACTCTTGAAAATCAAATTTATATCACTCGATATTTTTCTTTATTCTTTCAATCGGTTAGAAATAAAATGTTTCCCGAGAATTGTTTAATAAATATGATAAACACGTGGCAAATAACTATGAAATGAGTTTAATGAAATAGAATAGCAAATAATATCATAACTTTTAATATAAATTATCTTTCGATGCAAAGAATCGAACAATTAAATATTTTGTCATTTATTTTCGTCTTTAATTATTAAATATTTAAATGTCTTTATGATCGATGTAATTTTTCATCAAACGTAAAATTAATTTTGAAAATTATTTCTTTTTTCATGAATAATTCAAAAATCAAATTGATTAATTCTACCTTCTGAAGTACTCTTAAGTATAATTGGTTAATTAATAATAAAAATTTCTTATTATTTTAAAATTGCAAATACACATAACTACGACTTTCTAATTTTATACATATTTTAATTAAACATCATTCTTCTTTTCTTTTACTCCATCCCAACTTTCATCTCTTTCTACTTTTATTATAAGTACAAATAGTATTTATTATAAGTATTGTCACTAAATGACTTCCTGATTTTATGTATTATTTATTCATCTTCTCTTTTATATTGCATCCTAACCTCATTATTATTTATATATTTATTATATTTGCCATAAATTAGAAATACGCGACATAATCGAAGATCGAACGAGAATTTTCTAAATGAAGATTTAAATGCAGAAAAATTGCATTAGATATAGTAGAGAACAAAGTTAACATTTATGTTAAATAGTTAATTAATTACGAGACATACCGGCACGATATCCTCTGTCGGATCGAGGATTAACGTTTACCATTGAGAGTGGCGCCATCGTGGCGTCTCGATGATATCACGAAACCACTTTGCACGCACCTTTCTCGTTATTTGACATATCTATGGAATACTGAGAATATCGTGATCATTTTTCTCGTTTCGTATGCAAGCTTTACGTGTTATCGACCGTACATCATCCAGTACGTCTATTTCTGTATATACCCGCTCTATCTTTAATTCTCATACACGAATATCCTTTGCAAAAAAGGGAACTGGCTCGAGGATCGATCGTGCGTATCTTTATTTATCAGTTCGGAAAAATTGTTAAAAAAAAATCAAAACGAATTGTCACGATACTGCGAATGTCCTTAATTTTTGTTTCTCCGTTAATTAACAATTATCGATAGAAAAATGTCTATAAAAAAATGAAAATAGTTTTGGAAAATTATTTATTTGAATTTATTTGTTGATATTTATTATATGATGATTCGTTTCGTAATGAATATGGATAACATTGGAAAATCATTCATTATAAATTAATTATTATATCAATTATTGTATTTTATTTAAAATTTATAATAAATTTCGTTTTTGAAATATAATCGTAAAAAGAAATCAAGAAAAATGAAAACAATGAAGAGTTAAAATAATTATATATTATAACTTGACAAAAAAAAAGATTTTATATAAAATTGTATTTTCTATATGTAGAATAAATAGAGTTTTTAAAAGAATTTTTTTAATTTAATTGATAATTGGTAATTAATAAATTCAATACAATTAAAATTATTTATTCAATTTAATTGAAAATTTATCTAATTTTATATAAAAAAATATATTTTACATAATATAGAAAAAGATATTAAGGAAAATAAAGAAAGCAGAAGTAAAAAAAAGGATGAAAAAGAAAACTAATTTTAAACGATATTTTAAATCGTATTCAAAAGATCGTTTCAAGACAGGAGCAGCAAAAATATTCTCTGTAATTATTATGTACGTATTACAATATAATCAGGCAATTTCATTTCAAGCTTATTAGATTTTCCATCAGGTACGCTTCTACATCTTTGCGTCATCGTACAATATAATCACCCTTTAAGAAAGCGAACTAGCGAGTTTCTATTGTCCCGCATCCTAGATCCTAAACGAAATTTTCTTTTCATGACCACATAGGTAGTTGAACGTATCACGGAAAAAAGCTTTCTGGTTACATTCTGTTCTAACAAAAGGAACCGAAAAAAATATCAATTTATTTTATACCAAAGAATATATCTTTTTCTTTTCAACTTTTCCTTTGACGATATTTATGGATGAATCGAGCGATTTCTTTACAACACCTTCGGTGTTGTAAACCGCACGATATAGATTGCAAATCTATACGAATATTTTTATTATAAATTTTTTGAAATTATTTTTAGATATTCTACTGACTTTAATGCTGATGATTTTATGAAGGCAACTTTTATTCGTTATCGTATAAATTATAGAAAACGATCTCGTATTTTGTTCCACATTTTTGCAGTAATTGCACATTATTTTCAATTCCATAATTTCATTTTTCCCAAAGAATAAAATCATGAATTCATCTTATTTACCTTTTCACTTCTTCGTCCCAAACTGATCTCCCAATTGCTAACAAACGAGTTACGCGAGAGTCATCGTGCATTTCTCTAAATTGTGATCACCGAGTATTTCTCGACCGATTGAATACGATCGTATTTGCCCCAAGTGCTATTATGCGATGACAATGCAGTAATCAAGCTCGTTCTCTTTGCCTTGCAAAAAAGGATTCCTTCCTCGACTTTGCCTACGGGCTGTCAACGTCTTCGTGGCGTTACCCTCGAATTCTTGAACGCCTCAACGTCTGTTGAACTTCGAGGAAGAGAGCACTTGAAGAAAAGCATTAATTGCACGGACAGAGATCCGAGTATACCAATCTTCCAATTCTCCAGCTTTTTCTACGCCTCCCGAGTATTAATTGACTGAATTTAGATGGAGAAATGATCATCGATGAAATGAATCGCTTTCTTAGGGGATATCGATAGCATTATATTGATAGTTTTTACCCAAGATTTTGATATTGTAATAGTAATTTATGTCAGTAGTGTCTATTGATTAATTATCTTTAATTGGATCACGTCATGAGTGAAATATCGTAATTCGATCCTTGTTTCAAGTAGGGTTAATTGGGTCGATATAATTTTTTTACGTGCAGAATAGAATGCGTGACTTATTTTACGATTCTCAATTTGAAAAATTTTATCACGTAAAAGTATGAGTTTATCGATTAAAATTTTAAAGAAGAAATATGTAATTTCTTAAAAATGATTAAATTATTATTTTTTCTTCTTTCTTGTGAATTTCTATAATTTACCAAATCATATGTTTATAATATTACGAAAACAAAAACGATATTACATGATCAAAAATCGACTCCACGAAGTTGAAATTCATGAAACTAAATTATAAATTTGAATAAAAAATTTTGTTTGAACGATATATAATAATGATAGTTTTATTTCTCATTTTTATTTCAATAATCACATAAATAAAAATCATTAAAATCAGAAATTATATTATATAATGCAAGAAAAGGAACACTATGTTAGAGAATTAAAAAATATCGCGGGATATCGTGGCTCAAACAAAAGTTGCATTGAAGATGAATTAATAATTATGCGTATAATTAAAAAATTAAAAAAAAAATAATAAATGAATTTTATAAATACAGAAAGATTTCGAATTAAGAAATATTTATTCAAAAATTTATACACATTTTACTACGAAGTAAATTTAATAAAAATTTTAATTTTAATATTTTCTAATAATTATTTTAGTTTCCTTTTAATTAATTTAATTGAATTAATTTTGTTCAATTCGATACAGTGATTCAAGAAAATTGTACAGTTTCTAATTTATCGAACAAAATAATTTTTTTTACGTGCATTTGTTCGTAATTTGTTCCCATCCAACTGGAAATATCAACGAATGGAAATCGTAAAATGTAAATATACACGACACCTGCAGCACAATTACGAAAATCAGACCAAAATATTTCGTCATGAATGATAGGGAGTTGGAAATACCGAGGATGATATATTTGCCTAGAACGTACAGGCTGGTTGAATTACAGCTGTGGGATCTATATCCGTCATTGGTTTCGAAAGTGATTTATCGGCAGAGATTCAATAGTTGATTACATCTTGATTAAATTATTCATATGCAGAAATTTCTGGTTTATATTTCTCGTTTCTACTTTAACTTTTAGATTTTTTAATTTACAAATTGTTATATTTCAAAAGAGATGAGATATTGGCTTAGAAAATTAAATTTTACCATCTGTACAATTTGCCAATTCTTTTTTAATTTTTCTATCTCCTTTCCAGAGAGAGAAATTTATTTTAGAATATTATAATTAATTATTTAATATTATATATATAATATAATAAGCAGATTTGTATGCATCTTGAATATACAGATATTTTTTATTATATTCATTATAATTATATAAAAATTGATCAATAGAGATGGAGATGGAAAAAGAGATTCGGTGACAAAAGAATTAATTTTAAGAAAAATATTTGAAATTAAATATATTTCTTAGGATATGTATTATTAAAATAAAATATATTATTTCAAATTTGTTTATTATATTAAAAAATTATTAAAAAATATATAGAAATAATATATTTTATATATTATTTTTGTCGATAACTGAATTGTATAATTTAATAAGATAAATTTTAATCATAAGTTAATTATAAGTTTTTATTGCGCGAAATGATAATATATAGTGAATTGTTTTTTTAATATTATTCCGTATTATTCCTTTAATATTTACATAATATTTGAAGATAAAATATTATTAAAATAATATAGATAAAAAAAACGATGAAAATTTATTATTGTTTTTCAAATTGTCTCATTTCGATTTTGTTAAATTTAGATTCTTCAAGATATTCTGTCTCTTTTGAATTGTTTTTAAAAATCAATCTATTTTTTTAAGAAATGATAAGTTTTTCTGGTTTCAAGTTTTGCTTATCGGCGATAGAAATTTATATAGTAAAAAGTTTTATTTATTAAAAATATTTATTCGAAAAAATAATGAAAAATAGGATCCATAGATTCCAGAATATTAAAGCGATTAAAATATTAAAATATATCATGTATTTAATTCAGGATTTTGATTTTGATTTTGTTTGAAATCTTGAAATCTCGAAATTTCTTCTAGATATCTTGATACGTATCTTGAAGAGATTTACTCTTCTCTCGTTAAAAATATATAATATATAATTTTTTTTTGACATTTTTGACATTTATATAATGTAATTTCGTAGAAATAATATGTTAAAAGAAAAAAAAAGAAAGAGTTTATAAGATAATTGATTCATGCTGATTAATTCTAATAAATAAATTTAAAATTTGATTACTGATTAACTAGTAACTAGTAGCTTTTTTAATAGATAAATAGAAGATTATTAAGTATTCTTTTTTTTAAAGGAAAAAGAAAACAAGCATTTTTTTCTAATTTATTTTATTGTTTTTTTTTACTTGGTAATATAATATAATAATTATTTTATAAGCAAATTAATTGTTAAAACAATATGAATAGAAATTGTTTTGAAGGGAATAATCTTCCATGTTCTTACTACTAATATTAGTTCAAGAGAATTAAATTCTAAATATTCCAATATTAAATCTTTTTTCAGACTTGATCGACAGGGGAACGAAGAAGTTTGGCGATGATTGCATGGAAGATCGCGAATGCAGTTTCTCCGGCTCTTATTGCGAGCCAAAGAAGAACAAATGTTCGTGCAGGGAGGAATTCGAGGCGACGAATCATATCGACAAATGTGGACACCGTAAGTTAGTACATTACTTCGATAACATCGATTCTCACTACACAACATTGTAAATGATATATAATTGTTTGAATAAATCAATTTAAGGATCAAATAAAAAGCACAGAGTTTAATAAATTATCATTTTGTCAACGTAGAAAGATATAATATTATAATAAAAAGATACTTTATGGATAATTCGTTACGAATCAACAATTAAAAATATATTCGAGGATTATATTGGATACAAGTAAACTTTTTATATTCGTAATATTATTCGAAAAACGAAAGTGATCTAGTTTTTTAAATGAAATATCATAAATCACATAAAAGTGTATATCAAAGATATGAATTTAAACGTATATGGTCTTTAGGATCAGAGAAGCTCGAAAAAGAATAAAATAAATTGAATATCATATGTAATCATCATCAATGGTTTGAAATAATCATTAGTAAGATTAATATGCTTTTCTTATCTTTGATTGGAAATCGATAAAATTGAAAGATTATCTAAAGAAAAATCGAAAAATAAAAAAAAACCATTTTGCGAATTTACAGATTTCAATTCATTTACTAAACATTCCAGCCAAAACAGATCTACAATTATTATTATAAAATATAACAAATATTTTCTGTGTCTGATACCAAATTTTTCCTATTTTGAATTCCTTAATTTTAATTAAATCCTATAATTTTATTCAATAAAATGATTCAATGATACTAATTGAAAATTAAAAACGAAAAAACGAAGGGTATTAAAAATAATGCGAAATAAAATATTATAAAATTATTTACTACATTTATTACTATAAAATAAAATATTGACGAAGACATATTTTATAAAACAAAATAAGTTGCTCACGTATAGGAAGTGGAATTTTTCCCTTTAGTGCGACCAAGTTTTACGATCGGAATGATGTGAATGCCTAGGTAGTTGTTTATGACTTTCTTCCGTGGAATCTAAACGAAAGAACGCGATTTTATTGGTCTCTGGCATTAGAAGCATCGCGAAAAATTAAAAGCAGGAACGAAAGCAAGAATTTATTCGTCCAGATTATATTTTACACACGTTTTTAATTAAATTTGCAAATGTCGAATTATTTGTTGAAAATTTTTCTTAAAATCGTGATGAACACCACAATAATATTATTATACAAATATTAACGAAGAAATTCCAATTAATAATAATAATAATAATGAATATTAATTTCAAATAATTGATAAATATAAGGATTATTATCAAGAATCATCGAAATTATTGAAAATGTAAACGAAAGTGATATTTTAAACAGCACACGTAGATATTTTTCAAGTTTTAATATCGATAAAATGATTGAAAACATGTTGTTTAGAAAAAGACAAAATCTTTCAATTTTATCAATTTCAAATCAATATTAAAAAATTTCTGTCATTAAAATTAGATAAAATCGATTTTTTAGTGTATACGAAAATAAGTTTTTATCAATTTCAAATATAGATACACACACAAAGATAAAGATACACGAATGATTCGAAAAAAAGAGACAGATAAAAATGAAAATATACATTGATACGTTAGGATTAAAATTCGATCAATATTAAGCTTCCTAATTGCGAGCCTGTGGCCGATATATCGAGGACAGTATGGCACATAATCGCTAGATCAGATTCACCACATTAACCTCTGGATATACGCTATCATCCGCAAGCACGCTGCGAGGAAATAATTCCTTCTTACATTGACGAATGACGACCGTACATTGATTTATAACACTGTTCTAATCAATCGCGCACTCCAATATTGAAATAATAATTTTATAAGATAGAACTGACCTTGTAGACGAATTAGAAATAAAGGTAGGGTATCAGGTCATCGTGTGATGATTGATTGACAAGTCGATAATGTTTCGAATAATAATCGTGTTTTAGTTGCCAAGAGATTAGATACATGTGAATGTTATTCGAGATCCATGTTACATGTTATATATTACTCCAATAAGGAAAATTTATACACGATGCGATATTACGAAAGAATTGGAAACGAAAATATTGGAATAGAAGGTTCAATTTTAAGGAATTAATTAATAACCCGAATAATTATAACAACTTTTATCGAAGTTTTATTAAAAAAGATCGAGATATAATAAATTTGTATTAACACGAGAACAAATTGATTTTTCATCTATAATCTGTAATAATTATTACTTACTTAAAACGAGATTAAATCTTCGAATCCAATAAAGGAAAATAGAATTAGGCAGTGAACTCTTTTTAAAACTGTAACTTTTTATAAAAATCTCGTGAAATATTTGCTCGAGATAAGAATGGTAGAAGGAAGCGAATCTGTCGTTAACGATTTGTGTGTTTCAGCGGTGAACGTGAACGAGTCGTGCTTTTTCCACGAGCAATGCGAGGCGAGAGTGAGCCAAACCGAATGCAGGGACAATCGTTGCATCTGCATCTTCGAGAAGATCCCGGTTACCCAGCCTGACGGCATGATTGTGTGTGTCGGTAAGAAAGGAAAGAAAAGATGGAGCAATCGGGGAAAGGGAGGCTGCGCAAATTTCTTTTTGATGAAATTTCATTCGCGTCCACCCACGCAACGAGAAGCAACTCGTTTCCGTGTTAATGGAATTCCGGCCTAAAATTCTACCACGACCAAGTTCATTAATTCATCAACTGTTTTAACGATTGACAAATGCGAAACGGAATAACGAAATGGCGAACTCTCCGTTTCCGGTGAGGCAGAAATTAAAAGCACGTCACTTTGATATTTTGCACACTTTTATTTTCAACTTAGCGTTGTAAATTGAATTAAATGGGTGACACGTGTGTGCAATTTCATCATGTCGAAAAAGCTCTTTCGCTTTTGGGTGAGATTAATTTGGGTTAAAAGATAATATGAATTTATTTTGTTTTAATAAATGTATACGTAGGTTATTTTGTTTTAATAAATATATACATATATATATATATGTATTTGATAAAAAAGAAAATATCGAGATTAGTTGAGTTTATCATCTATTGGAAAGAAAAATGAAAAATGAAAGATATGTATTATTAAAATAAAAATAAGAACAGACATTGTGACAATAAAATAAGAAATGAATTATGTTTTCGAATACAAGAGATGATATGAAGATTAATAATATAATAGAATTGTTATTAATTGTTAATAGTCATAAATTATAGATAGTATATAATCTAATCACCTATTTCGTATAAAAAATGATATCAATTATTATTGTTAACGAAAATTTTTATCATTGATCGTTGGAATGAAAGCACAAAAGTCAAGTTCTCAATCAAGGACATGCTTTTAAAAAAATAACTTTATTATTAATCAGAAAAAAGTTTAAGTGCTCGAATGTTATTGTAATTATATTTTTTTCTCTTCAAAGTTATCTTTTGAAACAAATTAATTTCTTTTATAAAAATTTTTGATCTTTGATAAAAATATTAAACGAAAATTAAGTACGAATGGAATAATACAAAAGCAAATGAAATATATGTTTCAGCTGAGCAAAAAGAGGAACCCAATCTTCAATATATCGATCCGACGATGATTGGTGTTCTCGTTGGTATGGCTCTCATGTTCATCATCATCTGCGTCGTCCTTAGGCTTTTCAGCAAGTAAGCCATCTATTTGCATATTTTGCACTGTGATACTCTTCTTAGCAATTCTCATAACGAGAGTTTATAACCTACTTCTACTTGGCAGGAAATGTGAAAATGGACCGTTGATGTCGTATGCCTAATGCAAATTTAATGCTTTTTTATTCTCTGCACTCTTGACAAACTTATACGTACAAATTCGAAAGAATACAAAATCTGGATCTTGAAGTAACTACGTTATCAAATTATTCAAATATGAGAGATCTTTTGTCTCGTAAAGAAACTCTTTTTAGAAATGTGTTGTATTGTAAAAAAAAAAAAAACTGTGAATAGACGTGAGCATGAAAATCCTTATATCATCATAAATATTTAAATTTGAATAAATTTTAATAAAATTTATTTTAAGAGTCATTCTTATTACACGGATCGTTCGATACCCCTGCATTAGATATTTTCTTTTGTTTCTTTATTAAACTTTATTATTTATTCCGTCAAGATTACAAATTAAATTACAACAATTAATAAATACATAAATCGGATTAATAAATTTTCAACGCGTAATTTTATATTCATTCTTATCCAATCTGTTTCAGAGCTCGTTGGCGCGAAAATCGTACAATTTTTAACACCCCGAACGCCCGTCTGATGAACGTATCGTTACTAAGAGAGAACAAGCTCCTGCATCCGCAGGAAAGACGCGGTTCAAGAGCAAGCGTACGAGTTCCCTCGAGGCAGCCCTCGATGGCCTCCTTACGTGCCCATTCGCCGAATGCCTCGCAAGGTGCGAAACACTCTCAGCACTCACAGCACAGAGTGAGCCGTACGGGTTTTTATTCATTCACTTACTAAGCAAGCAACTTGTTATACAGTGTCCCGTTGAAACAAAGCAAGCGACTCTTTTACGCGCCAGTTTATATCGGGTGTTCGATGGAAATCGAGACATCTCCCGTAGGAGTGGATCCTAGGAGTTTAGAAAAAAAAAAATAATAAGATAAGGGAAATAGTACAATGGAAAACGAGTTTTCCTTACTTTTTTGTCATTCATCTATTTCTTTTCTTTTTCTATTTTTTTTTTTTTTTATTTCATTCAACGATAATTTTAGATTTATAGGTTATTGCAGGTTAAAAACCGAGTAAACGTTCCTCTACCTCCCATCGTTGAGTAATTGTGTTTCGTACACGATAGTGTCTGAAACGGCTATAGTTGGCGTTCATGTCCTCGCAGACATGTGTGCTGCATGAAATATTCAAGGTAAATATCTGTTCGGGAAATATACGCGTAGAACCAGTTGTTTAGCAATCGTTTCGTACGTAATTCATGAACTATACGTTTTAAAAAATGTAACGATTATGTCAGGTGTGTGTAGAGTACGGATATCATCATTGTTTTCCTCTTTTAATATTCGTCGTTGTGATCGAAAAGTTTTATAATTTTTTTTCTTTCTTAATTATTTTTTTCTAATCCTATATTATAATTCGCGCAATCGGTATTTTTTGTTTTTAATCATATAGCCAAAAATAAAAGAAATAGTAGTGATGATTTTGGTCGTGATTCTTTTTCAAGGATGTTGTTCCAATGATTAATTGTCTAATTTTGTAAATTATATAGCTACAAAATAATGAGAAGGTTGGAACGTTCCTCGAGCTAATCAGCTAGTATTAAAAATAGCTATTTTCCAGTATATCGATTTCCGTAGAACATCCCATATATTTATATAGATATAAATATCGCAAAGTAGGTAATTACCTACTTTTGCCTATTCTACTCTGTACCTTAGAATTCTTCTATTAAGTTCAGAATCTTTCAGATATTCTCGCATGCAATTGCTTGCCGAAAGGATAGATATTTGCTGGTTACTTTTAATTTGAGAGTGCATCGAGGTGTATCGATGTATCAAATGCATCGTTTTCAACCATGTTGAAAACCACTTCTAGAAAAATTTTTATCATCGATACCATACGTCGATAATACGTCATAAAAATCATATTTTTTTTTCATCCATTTCATAATTAAAATATTTCATTCTATTTTAATTTTATCGAGTTAAATGGGACAATAATTGAATGAATTGCATCAAAACTCGTAACGTAATGAAATGTGAAAATGAACAAGCTAAGAATATAATTTATAACCTATCAATAATCCTTTAATCGTTTATTCGCAATTATTCAAAGTAATTCCTATTAATTCCGATTCTAGAAACTTTATATTATTTTCAACGATTAATATCTTTAATATTTTTAATTCAAAATATGGTGGAAAGGTTTTAAACGGTTCAAAAAATTGTTCAAAAAATCAAAGACAGAATTAACCTTAAAAAAGTATCGCGATAAAACGATGCATCTCAACTTTCCATAATTATGTTTCCTTTTTTTAATAGACTTGACTCTCTTTACAGTCGATCATCTATAGCAGTAGTCTGTTTAATGATCCCGTCTGTGACCGTTGTTCTTGATTATCTTATATACTACGGATTATATACTACGGACCTATGAGGTGCTCTATTGTAAAAAACTTTTCAAATTGACGCGTCCTTCGAAGAGGGTAAGTTTCGTATTCTTACCAGTTTTTATTATATTTTTCTATATAATTTACGGTGTTATCGTAGTATATGTATATTATATATATATGTACATAACCCTTATTAAGGTTACTTACCCTCTTTCGGATACGTCAGAACTTCGAGCTTAGAAGTGTGTGTTTCTACAGATACGGATAGATCAGAGTCTCCTTTATCTAGCGTTTTCAAGGATCACAACTATAGTTGCTTGCTACAGTAAAAAATCATTGCTTGCATATAATTATGTTCCATCGTAGAAATCGCGATTTGAAACCAATTACATACAGTTTAATTAATTATTCGATTTACAAAAGTAACAATTTGATAAAATAACGGATCAAATTGGGAGGGAATAAGAAAATTTATCGTTCGATTTCGATTTATATCGAAGAATATAAAATAATTCGTAATAATTGGTTTTACAATTTTTACAATCAACGTATTCGAATTCCGTTATGAAAAGTAAATTTGTTATTTCCTCCGTATAGTATAATCGAATTTAGAAAATAGTAAAATACACGAGTTACGGTAACAAGAATCGATCATAGAATCGATTCTTTATATGCGTACATTTCCATTATCGCACGGAGTTCTGAAGTAGTTTTTCAACAGACCAGATCGCATTCGAGAAATGCGATCCTGGTTGTACGGTAAGGTAGATTATCGATCTATTTTATTGGAAATAAAATGGAATTAATTAAAATCTCGATACGAACCGGATCCTTTAGTTCGTGAATGTGAATTTGCAACCATTCCCATTTCTAAAGATCCATTGACAGTGAAATCGATCGAGTCAAGTATCACTTCAAACATCTTTTAACAGTTCTCGAGCACTTGTAGAATTAGACAATTGTTATGCATGTGCACACAGTGGCGTTTGGAAGCGATAATATCAATTATTAGAAAAAGAAAAGAAAAACACAAAACAAAATAAAAATTTTTTCTAAAAAAATCTTAAAAATTCATAGTTTAATATTACCTATTTTTATATTGCATTCTCTCTCTCTCTCTCTCTCTCTCTTTCTCTCTTTTTTTAATATCAAATTGAATTTAATTCGAAAGTGTCCTTCGATAAAATACACAAGCGCTGCTGTAACTCTTTAATCGCAACGAAGAATTCGCTCCGATCGAATTTCTCTCGGATGCACGATTCTTCATGCTTTCGACTGTATTTCAGCTTTCCGTGTCATGTCAAAAGTGTATGGTCGTGATAAAGCACGCGATACTTTAGCAAGAAAATGTCTGTCACCAGGGTCACGAACAGGATCACGACGGGGAAGTCGGGGTAGCAGTGGGAATGCGTCAGCCGTCTCAACGAAATCGAACAAATCGCCACCTAATCAACCAAATACCATGTCTGAAACTGTTCATTCGGAAAATGTCACCGTTGAAATTCTCGAGGCTAAGGCGTAGATCCACTGGAAATCCACGACCATCGTTGCTACGCCTTTCTCTTTCCAATGACGGTTGTGAAGTCGCCCTAAAGAAAGAATCGTCTTCTAAAAGCAATTTTACGCAATCTCTTTTTCAGAATGTACAAATTCCTATTCACGAAAATCCCTTTTCTCTTTTTTATTCGAAAAGATTCGCTCCTTTACGTCTTACGTCTACTGCTTTGGTACAAAGAATTTTTCTGATTCACATATAACTTATCCGGCCATTTGTTATCATTATCGATTATAAATCAAAGTTTAATGCGAGGAAGATAGATTATGCCAGGAATACTTAGTTTGAGAATTTTAGGAAATAAGAGAAATTATATTATAATTCGTACTGATTGTAAGATAATCACTGTTCAATTTTTACGTTTGATGGATGTTAAATTCGATAAAGAATTAACGGATATATATATATATATTTGCGATATTGATAAAGTTAAACAAACATATTTTATGTCACGAAAAAAATCTAATATTCGAAATATTTTGCACAAGAAAATAGATAATCACTCTAATATCGAAAAATCTATGATGTATTTTAAAAAGTATTGTGAAAGAAATCTCGAAATTAAATTTACCATAAGTTGTTTAAATTTGGTTGTATTAAAAAAAAAAAAAAAAAAAAAGACAGAAAATTGAAGGAGAAGTATAAACTCTTTTAAAAAAAAGTAAAAGAAAAGAAAGTTATGTCTCATGAATCGTTTATCATGGTACAAAACTTCTTCGCGTTCGTTTGACATTGATTAACATTGCAGACAGATGAATGAAATCTGGAAACGAAACATAGCAAAGACGATGCAAAGTTTGCGTTATTTATTAAACGCAAAATCTTACATCGATTCGCCATGTTTTCACGATGTTTGGACCAAACGACAATGTACGTTGTTTCGCCATTAATATGATCACTTTCATATAAAGATCGTCGCTTCAAGCTATATCACTCTATAGCTAATAATAAAAATGATTTCGTATTTTATAAATAACACTGTCGAACCAATAAACTCGACGCGTTGATCGATCTTTCTATATAAATATGTACGTGTGAACAATCGTTTTAAACGAAATAGCCAAACGGTGATCCAACAACAATCGCGGATCAACAATCAATTAAGGATTATCCAAATCGCCTCCTTCATAAGAGATAATCTTCACATTCATCGAATTCTATCTTTTATCTCTACCATCCCGCTGTATATTTTTAACCTCAAACTGTATGTGAATCAATTTCTTAAAGTGGCATCTCACTAAATTAATAATACTAAATAATTTTGTAGCTATCCATTTTCAAAATATAATATATCATATATATTATATTTTACATAGATGATTATTAAAATAACATCTGATAATCATCTTTTTTTTCATTAATTAATGAAAAAAATCAATAATTAATTTTATTAAAAATTCCTGTATTTTTAATAATGACAAAAATAAGAAACTTAAACCCATCGTTTTAATGAATTTGATAATTTTAATCCAAAAATGTCATTTCCACTGCGCATCAAAGATTGAGAATATTTTGCACGTGTAAATATAATTTATATGTGCGAAATAAAAAAAAAGTTATAGAATAATTTTGGGTTAATATTTTGGATAAGTATCACCCTATAATATCCATAATAATTAATTTCTCGATAAGTTAAAATCTAGAGTTAAAAGATACAATTCTGATGTTATAGTTATGCTTGTATAGTTATGCTATAAAATTGATACGCGTTATTATTGCAAGAAGGAATCAAGGAAGTGTCTGATGCAAACACAATTATTATCAAAGAGAGATCTTCCTAGCAGGTCCTTCCTGCGAATACATATTCCCAGCATGATATCGACGAAATATTGGTAGATCGTATCAAAAAAACACACAGTGTTTTCTGGGATTTTCTTTTCGAGAAGCCAACACGAATGGGACCAGACGAAAAGTGTTTGAACCGACATCGTGAAGATAACGCTGCATATAGTATAGCGAAACAATTTAAGCCGTGATAATTAAGCACATCTTCTATTTCGCGTTAGATTTTAAAGTTAGATTTTAAAGATTAAGATATCGTACACGATCATTCTCGTTATGTATAACAGTAAAAGATATATAATGTATATATCTGTACACGTACTAGATATAATCGTTTCTCATCGTCGTGAGATTCATAGACGTTACATTTATCATAATGAACAATCATAATGAATCATAATTGATTGTTCATCTGACTTATTCTTATCTTTTATCATTTCTAACCAAACGTTCGTATTTCATGAGAGATATTTTCTCGCGCTTCTAAACTTTGCAAATATTTCTTATTCGATAGAATTTCTATTCTAGTCGCCTGCCTTGTGAAACAAGCTTTAGTCGTTGCTTGAGAAAAAAGTTTCATCGAAAGTAATACTATATAGCAAGAACGTGTTCACGCGTTAGGTTAGGATACATCGCGCAAATTTTTAAAGAACTCGCAACAATGAAGAAGAGAGGTCGATCTAATTCGTCGCGTGAACTGTTACACAGAAGAACTTGTTATAAGAAATAAGAAGGGTGAAAGAAAGAAAATAAAATCATCTCGAGAAATTTCACTTAAATAAAATACGACCAAACGGATTGTACCACACGTTTGTACGACTATATTACTTTATTATTAATTGCACAAGACCTCGTTATAGAAGATTAATATCGATCTACGAAAATACACTTTATACGTGGATAAGGATATATAAATCGATATATTTACGTATACATTGGAATCATCTTTTTTTTCTGAATAAGTAAATAAGAATCATCGATAGTCCGGTATGATTATATCTCAGCAATTTAGTGCCTGCGCTCTCGCGTACATAGCGTTTAAATAAAGGAAAAATGAGATTAATTAAATATATATATATGTATGTATATACATATATACATACATATATATATATATACATATATATACAAGATATATCAGTATATATATATATATACGTGATACTAGGCTTGGCATTATTTGCACTATTTATAGATTACTTTTTCGAATGCCTAGTGACTATATTCACTCTGTGATCTATATGCAACGTATAGCTAAAAAATTTTTCTTACTATCATTATTATTATATTATTGTTGTTGTTATTAGTAATAATAGTATTATTATTATTATTATTATTATTACTATTTATTATTATTATTATTTATTATTATTATTATTATTCTTCTTCTTCTTTAAAAATTTAAAGATAATGGATATTAATATCGTGTAAGCGACTCGCTTAGTTATTATCGTCCCGCAGCTAATGTACTCTACCTTCTGCACCCATAATGAATCCACTTGTATAACATCCTCGTCGTAAAATTATATAATTTAGAAAAACTTTTTAATGATTAACACTATCTTAATGGAACATTTAACAATCATAATGATGACTGTTGTACGATTGTCAAATGATAATTGAATTGCATGAAAAGCGTGTGTGATATCTATAGAAAGATTAAAAGTGAAATAAAATAAAATAAAAATTAGAAAAAAAAAAATAAAAATAAATATATATAAAAATATATAAAAAAATACCAAAAATAAGTAAATTGATGAAAAAAAAATGCATTTTTATAAATGGAAGGTGAACAAATATTCATTCGAATAAAAGTAAATAAAAGTTTAAGAGAATTTAACAAAGAGGGATCGATCTGATCTGCAAACGAAATTTGGGGAAGGTTTCCGTTTTCGGATAGAACGTCCCCTCTGGTGTTCCATACTTTAATTAAATATTCGAGACTCGATATTACATTCTTTATATCTTAACAAGTGTCCATTGAAAATATCTTCGATTTATATATAATTCAGCTTTGTGGAAAGTAATCGTTCGCTTGTAAGAATTTATAAGGTAATTTAACAAGATTTAGAGTATATATCGATTAAAATGCTTTTTCGAATTGTTAGTTTCTCTCCACCCTTTTATGATATCAAGCACAATGAAAATTAACGAAGAAGCAGAGTGTCCCGTCTTTATCAATCAAAGACACTCGCTCACTTTTATAAAATTTCTTATTACAAAGAGGTGGAAATTTTTCTATCTTCGTCATACTTTGATCCAGCAAAAGTTTCATATTACATAAACTGAAACAATTTTGATCTATTTCTAAATCCTGTCGCTAACGATGTAAATATCTGAGATTAATTGTGCATCTTCGTCCCTCTTTTCTCGTTATACTCTCTTCTTCCTTCGAATTCTCCTAGAATATTTACGATTACGATGAATTCAAGTTTATTATCGAATCATCGATTCATCCGAATTTATCATAGCCGATCATTTAAACGTATTCCAATCAATCTTTATCCCTTTAAAAGATATCTTTTTTAGAACTGTAAATTCATACTCAACATAAACAATTATATAAGCAGCTTGAAACTTAAAAATACAGTGAAAACAACATCGAAAAAATTACTCGTTACTATCGATCATTGAAGAAAAAAAGAATGTGTACATTTTATAACGAGTAAATATTGTTTAGAATCCTTTTTTCTTGTGGATTCTTTAATCACTGAATTATCGAAGTTCGAGCAAGCTACGTTCTCTGAAATGTCACAGTTTGTAGAAACACGGAAGAACGATATGGTAATCTAAATATGGGGAAGTGTTTGGATTACTTTTCGTTCCCGTGAGACCAGTTGTCCGAAATCGATTTTCCATATTCAACCAAGCACTCTACGATGACGTGAGATATACGTATAACATAAAGTATTTACCACAATTAAAGTAAACGTTAATGTTAAAGTGATCACTTTTGATATCTTTGTGGATATTCAATCGATGACGCTCTTTCTTCTCCCCGCATTCGTCGCGTTCAATAGAAACAAGACACCTCGAAACCGGAAGATGCAATACAAAACAAAAAACCGATAATTCTCACTGACAACGATGGAATGTCCCAAAAATCAAAATTAGACAATACCTTGTCGATATAATCTGAATCAGATTGATCAGAAATGAAAATTTGTCGATCCACGAAGAAACTATCTTCGTCAGTGTTTTGTCGAAATATATACCATATATATACATATATAGTATATACATATGAATATATAATATATACACATACATACATACATACATATATATATATATATATTTATATATATATTTATACATATATTTAGAGGAAACGATCTTTCAACTACGAACTTTTATGATTTTGTAAATTTTTTCTATACAGCTTTGCCTACGTAACACTTTCATATGCAATTTATTCGATTATATGATATATAATATAAGATATATCATTAAAAACGAATATTGTCGTTTCCTCTGAATCCTAGCAATATTATTATAACAAATTATACTTAATCATCGACACCGCCTGCTCTTTAAAAAATTATATAGTATATATATGCACATTTGAGCTTTTGTAGAATTATATTAATATTAATAAGGATAAACATAGAATTTCCATCTAATCGCATTTTGTGCTTAGATTCAATGATCTCGTAATATTCGACGTAATATTCGAATTATGATCGTTGAACGGTTCGCGATGAAATTTTATGATTCGAATTAGAAATAACTATAATGAAAATAAGAAAAAGATTATTATACACTCATCTCGAGATATTTATATACATATAATATATGTATATGGTATACAAACACAAATATAATATATTCATAAAATATAGCTCTTGCTTCTCGATTTAAAGAATAACTGTATAAGGATAAGATTAAGCTCTATATTATAATAATTACGTTATTAAACATTAAGAATATTTAAAATGCAGGACTTATGCTAGACAACAATTGGTATCTTATTGAGACATATATTGTCAGAGATTATAAGTACTTACATATTATATCATTCGAAACAGATATTAGATGAACTTACATGAGGAACTCTGATTAGCAATTATATATAATAGAATTTCTTAGCGCGTGGATGGGTGCGGATAAAAACGAGTATGCGAGTCTCTCATTTTTCAATTTTCAATATTTTATAATGTTCGGTATGTAACGAAAATGAATATTATTAAATTTTTAGCGATATACTACCCACTATTTTATTAGCAGCTTAGCCTACATTATAATCTTTATATTATACATTTCATATTATAGCTTATAATGGATAAATTAATAACAATTGTATTTGAAACTTAATTATATTCTGACTTTTCGTTTTCAATCTTAATAAAATCTTAATACACTGTATAAATTGTGTATGTTCATTTTTTTCTTTAAAAGAAAGTAAAAAAAAAAAATAAAAAAATAAAAAAAGTTAAGAATTAAATTAATTCATATAAGAATTATTTTCTTTTTTTTTCTATTTTTTACATAAAAGATATCTAAAGATTTTATATGAGGGTTTAATTAATGTGTAACAATGTTTTAAATGTAGAATAATTTCAAAAATATTTGGAAAGTATAATTCCAATATAATTTCACATATTTACAAGACCATAAATACTGTACATTAATATTAAAATTAATTTCATTTATAAGAATTTTTGGCCCTCCAATCCAGAAATTCATTGAATTCGGTTTCATCTTCGCTAGAAATATCTTCATCTATATTTTTCTGTTTTCTATCTGTAGCTTGTACTTGTTCTTTACGTTTTACTAGATCCATTACTCTATTAAAACAAAATTTCATTTAATTTATTATGATCTATATAAATTAAATTTATTGCATTCATTATTACCTAGACCAATGTCTTATTTGTTCCTCTATTTCGTCTAATTGTCTTTCTGTTGTTGCCTCTTCTTGATCATCTGCAATAATTTGTGCAGATTGTGCTGTTTCTTCTTTGATTTCTTTCTGAAACTTTTCCCATTCCTCTTCTATAGGATTTTTATACTCAACATTACGAACCTATAAAATTTGCAAAAAAAAATTCATGTAATTTGATATTATATTGATAATAATATAAATTTTATATAATAATATTCTTACTTTAGCATCTAAAATTGGATCATCAAAAAATCCTTCTGGAAGAGATTGTTGATTTGTATCTTTATTTTTTTCTTTTTCTTTCTCCTCTTCTACTTCTATATTTTTTATATCTTTTTCAACCACAAATTCTTTATCATTTTCCAATCTTGTTGTTATCACAGAATTATTTGATAATTTTGTATTATTAGCTTCTTTAGAGGGATTATCAAACAAGTTTGATGATAAATTTGATGGTATTTGTGCTGATTGTGTAGAATTTTTTAATATACTTTTGATTTTTTTATTCGTTGATGATTCTTGTGAAGGAGACGAAGACCTTTTATGTACTTGAATTTTTGTAGAATCTGTTTCTAATTTTGTTTTCTTTGCTTGAATAATATTTTCCTTATGAGTTTTTGAATTTACATGTACTGGCCAAACTGTCTCATTACGTACAATGCTTTTGCATAAAATACACATAAGTTGTCCTGCATCTGTATATGTATTTATCATGGTTAAGGATTTTTATAAATATTTATTATTTTCAATATTCAATTATTGAATAAACACAAAATGTATTTAATGTCTTTATTCTTAAAAATGCAAGATATTAATAAATGTACATTTGTAAAAATATAATATAATAATAATTATTATTATTAAATAAAAATAAAAATAATATTTAATAATATAAGTTATACAATGAGAAAAAGTTAGAAAATTTATCTTAATCTTAATTTAAAATATATAATAAAAAAGGATATTTTGCTAATGGCGAATCAATTTTTTTAATTACTCCTATTTTCTTTTTATGTTCACTCATAGCTTTACGCAAATCATCTTGTGTTAATTTTCTTTTAAGCGACATTTTAAATTAGATCTTTAAAGAACAAATGCAACTCTTATTTAGGTTATGTTTTGTATATATTATCTTCTGCAACTCTAGCTCCTCTGTTATCAAGTTTTAAAAGTATCAGCTGATATAATTAAAATAATTTATATGAATTTTTGTTTTGAAATTATATTAATAATTATAGTGCTCATAAGTGAAAAAATATCTTTTATCTTAATAAAACTTATTCGATCCAAATAAATATAATTTATATAATTCTTAATCAAGTTTTAATGTGTTAAAATTTATTATTCATATTAAGCATTTTATAAGTTTTTAATGTCAATATCTATTTAAATTCTTTTATTTTTGATTATAAAGTGAAAAATCGTGATATAATATTACGATAATATAATTATGGAAGATGATATCCATATACCAACTGTCAATCATGATCCATTCCATGTGATTGGATCTTGTGAATTATGTTCCAGAGAATTAACTAATGCAGAATTGTTATCAATAGTATTGAAATGTGCCAATTTTGCAGCAATAAAACACAAGGATCAAAGAAGAAAAGATGAGAAAGAAACACCATATATAAATCATCTAATTGGTTTGTAAATTTTTAAAAATAGAATTTGTTTTATAATTAAATAATGAAATAAATAAAATATATAATTTTAAATAACCGTATATCCTAAAAATGTTTTTTTAGGAGTAGCAAATATTTTGGTTCAAGAAGGTAAAATTTATGATCCTGTTGTAATTGTAGCAGCTCTTTTACATGATAGTGTAGAAGATACTAATACTACATTTGAAGAGATAGAAAATGAATTTGGCACTGAGGTTTGTAACATTATTAAAGAAATAACTGATGATAAAAATTTACATAAAGCAGAACGCAAAAGATTACAAATACAGAATGCTTGTAACAAAAGTCATAAAGCTAAATTGATTATCTTAGCAGATAAATTATATAATTTAAGAGATCTTCAAAAAAACATACCAGTTGGTTGGTCACAAGAAAGAGTAAAAGAATACTTTAAGGTAATTAAATAGAAGTAAAGCAATTTTTTTAACTATTATTTAATTAAATAAACAAATTTATAAAAGGTATTAATTACAGTGGGCCAAATCTGTAATTGATGGATGTCGTAAAACTAATTTTAATCTTGAAAGAGAATTAGATTTAATATTTGCAGAAAGGGTATCTAAAGATAGAGAAATTTGTACATGTAAAAAATTTAAACCATAATATTATTATTTTATTAAAATTTAAAAATAAAAATATATGTATTTATAATATAATATGATCTTATATAATTTAAACAAATAATAAACATTATTATTAAATATTTTTTTTAATAAACATTGTACAAATTGTATAAAATATGTAAAGAACTTATAAATTTTTTAATATCATGTATCTCATATATATATATATATATATATATGAAACCATAATATATAATATTCATATATATATAAAATCATAATAAAATATATAGTAGAATCATTAATTTTTATCATATTTTTGATAGAACCACATCATGTATTCTGCCAATTTTTCTACTTCTTCTATAGTAACAGCATTGTACAGAGATGCTCGAATTCCACCTACTAATCTATAATTAAATATTATTATATTTAATTTAAAAAAATAATATGATATATCAAACAATAATGAAAAATTATAATTTCTATAATATATTCTATTATTTATATTGCATATTTCTATAATATATTCTATTATTTATTATCTCAATTAAGAGATCAATATTATATGTTTGATAGATCTTTTTCTAATACTGACCTATGACCTTTCAACTGAAGCATTCCTCGTTCACTTGCACCAGATAGAAATTCATTTTCAAGTTTTTCATCATTTTTACCTATTCTGAATGGCACATTCATCCTGCTTCTTACATCTGATTTAACTGGACATGAATAGAAATTTTTCGATTTATTGATCACATCATATATCTTTTGACTCTTTGCAATTGCTAGTTTCTCCATTCCTTCAACACTACCATTTTCTTTGATCCATTTGAAAACTAAACCAACTACATATATTCTAAAAATTAACAAAAATATTTTACAAAATATTATATGTTTATAAAATAAATATTTCAATCGAAATAAAAATTTCGATAAATAGATAATAGATTTTTTTTAAATTATCGAATTTATTGTTAAATATTTTTATCAGAAATACATACTGAAATACTGGTGGTGTATTATATATAGAATTATTGTTTGCCATAACAGTAAAGTCTAATATTGTTGGACAAATTTTCATAGCTTGACCGAGGATATCTTCTCTTACTATCACGAGAGTTACACCAGCTGGACCAATATTTTTCTGAGCGCCAGCAAATATTACTGCAAACTGAATAATACATATTACAATATATTATAGTAATAATAATGATTATAATATATCATTACATTTCGTCAATTTATTATATATTAATATTAAAATTAACATTACGTACTTTTGAAACATCAAAAGATCTCGTAAGTATATTTGACGACATATCAGCAACTAATGGTACTCCATTTGTTTCAGGAATGTAATTAAACTCGATTCCTTAAACAATATATATAAATATATTTTTCGATTATTAGATCTCAATTTTATTTTATTATTATTGAGTTACCGTGAATCGTTTCGTTAGCACAATAATATACATAAGATGCATTGGGATCCAACTTCCAAGTGGACGGATCAGGAATTTCTGTATATTTCGTGATTTGTGGCAAAACCAAATTTACTTTGCCATACTTGACCGCTTCTTTTGCTGCTTTATCTGACCATGTACCTTAAAAATTTTATTTATATTAAAATATAAGAAATTATCCATTATCATTTCTTTAAATAATTATATCTCTTGTTATGTTATCTCTTACCTGTTACTAAATAGTCTGCAGTACCAGTTGTCATCATGTTTAAAGGAATAGCGGCGAAAATTCCTGTTCCACCTCCTTGCATAAACAAAATTTTATAATTATCGGGAATATGCCTGTAAAATATAAATATTTTGTTATAGATGTACTAATGTTATATATAAATTCTTGATAAATTATTTTAATATTTGTTAAAGTTTTCAAAAGAAAATTAAATTTTTATTTTATAACTTACAGTATTTCTCGTAATGTTATTTGTGCTTCTTCGACAATATTTTTAAATTCAATCGATCTGTGACTCAATTCTAAAATACTGATTCCAGTATTATTGTATGCAAGTAATTCTTTTTGTACATGTTGTAATACCTACAAGAAATATATTTTCATTCACATAATGTTTAAATAAAATAATTAATTTAAAGAGAAGATGATATATTATATGATGTGCATGTATTTACGTGTTTAATTAATCATAATTTATATATAATTATAATTCATTTTTAACGATATTAAACAAATATCGTAAATATATATTGTAAATATATTGTAATATATTGTAAATTGAATAAACTAATTTGAAAATTTACGAAAGCGAATTCTTTATTTTAATTTATTAAATCTATAATATATATAAAATTCTAAAATTGAAAAATTATATTTGTTTGATTATTGTATTTTATTTTAATAAGTACAAATATATAAACAAATAAATATAAATAAATTTAAAAAAAATGTAATAAATATAATAAAATTAAATTATTTAAAGATAAATTTAAAAAAATTTTTTCAAAAAAGTTTTTTTAAAATATTAATAAAAAAAACAAAAATTGAATTAGAAAAATATATATATAATAAAAATGTAAATATAAGTTGATATGTCTATAAAATTAAAAGAGAATTTTTTATAAATCAATGTCAACATTTATTTCTTTTTTTTTTTTCTTATTTTCATATTTTAATATTTTTTCCAATATGGTATTTTTGTTAAGAATAAAAAACAAAACACTAAAGATAATACATATTGTATATAATTAAAAAATGTTCGCGCTACCTGTTCCGGAAGTTTGCCTGGTCCTGCACCAAAATTGATCACTTTCTTTTTTGAAATGTTGCTCTGATTGCTCATTTTAAAATTTGCTATTGTACTTGAAGATTATGATAGAAAGACTGAACTAGATACAATATAGAAAGAAATTTCAGCGAACTTCGTTATCTCGTTTTAAAGACTTTTATCGTGCACAATTGTTTTTTTATTAAATATATGATAATTTTTTACAATTCTACAAACTACACCGAAAAATGTGGATTTTTAAATACTTTACCAATACAATTATAGATTCTTATAAATTGGTTTTTTTTTATTACATAACTTTTTTTTACTTTCTCTTTAAATTTTTATTTTTATTTATACCACTTCATACAATTAATCGTTCGTAAATTTATTCGCATTAAGAACAGAAATAAATAATTTATATGATTAACCGTAGATATCTTATATGTTATTTTATTTTGTTTTGAATACTTGACGTTCGTAAAGACCTGTTGAACAGATCTTTATAAGAGAGAAATGTGAATTGGTCGTTCATAATATTCATATATAGGGTGTTAATATATTCGCAAAACATTTTTGGAGAATAAATTTTTTTATTTATCGCATTCTCGCTTTCAACAAATTATAAATAAATCTCTTTGGTTATAAATAAATCTTAATTGATATTTTTATATATCAATTTTTATTTTGGCTTTTAAAATTGATTCTCCAAAAATGAAAATATTAACGTTCTGTAAATGTATGTATACATTTCGCTGAGTAACGGCAAAAGTTGAATTTGTTAATGCTAAAAGACTAATTATTATATTGCAATGATTAAACAAATAAAAAATATAATAAGGTAATAATTTCAATAATTTTTCTGATTTCTTGAATGCATATAATTTCTTGAATCTTAAATCTCTTTTATAATGTATACTATTATAAATTGTAATTATACTACATAAATGAAGCTGATATAATAAAAATAATGTTTAAATTATTGGAATATTATTTTATGACGATTTTATTCTTTCGATAATTTTATCAATACCCCCAACGTTTTATCTTTTCATTATGGAAATAACTATTGCTGACCCATGACACGTGATTCATTTATCAGTTAAGTCAAATTTTTTTGGTTATTAATTCTAAGTATATAAATGACAACAAAATTCGTTTTATCTGCTAAATTTTATTACAATCTTTTATAATATATTTTATAATAATATATATATATATATATATATATATATGCGAAAGAAAACTAAATCATTTCGAATGTGTCAGTTTGTCATCGATGAAAATTCTTAATGAAAAAACATTTCATTTCATATATTTTTTATTAATTATTAACATGCATTAATAATGTACTTTATGTATTATATTATTTGTTTCATAAAATAAAACTTAAAGTAATTTTAATTAAAGAAATATATAATGTATAAAATTAATGATATATAAAATAATGTTTTTCATTAATCAAGTAGAAAAATCATAATACATATATATATTTTTCCGTCATGTAAGCATATAATATTACATTTAATCCAAATTGTACAATATTTAAAAAATTCTTTTGTTTATATTTAATCAAAATAATTTTAAATTATTATATTTATACATTTAATTAAATATATTATTATATTTATTTACAGATATAAAATACTTAAAAATACTAAAAAAAATTGTTGATGAAAAATGATGTAAAAATATGAAATAATATCCTATTATATCAAATATTAAAACAAATATTAAAACAAATATTAAAATATTTCAAATGTTAAATTGAGATTTATTCAATTTCTAAAATATGGATTCGTTTAAAACATTTCTAAATATTTTTGAACGAGCTGTAATAGAAAGAAATAGTACAAATTTGATAGAAATTTTGAAGAATAGTCGAAAATATTTTCAAAATATAGCAAAAGATGATAGTGGTACATAATAATAATAAATACTTCTTAAATTATAATTTTAAAAAAATATAATATTATATTTATTATATAAAAATAATGTAATTTTTATATTATAAGAAAAATTTGTTTGAACATATATATTTAATATTTGCAATTTTTGTATTTAGAATTGATGCTGTCTATGTTATTCAATAAAAACAAAGGCTTGCTCTCTTTTCTTAATAATGAACTTAAAAGATTCAATTCTCAAAAGGGTTTTGATGTAGCAATTAAAGAAACATTTTATCTTCTAGAATTTATCATAGAACAATTCTCTGATATATTTATACCTTATATAATTGAAACAAAGGTATCTTACAACTTATATTCATATATTTATAATTAATATACATATATAATATATATTTTTTTATATATATATTTAATAAATTTAACTTTTTGTATATAAGATACTAAAGTTTCATTTATTTGAAGAATACATGTCAATTGGCACTTATAACACATTGTTCAGCATTTATTCAGAAGGCTGCCTCTAGTACATTTAACAAATTGATAGAAATTTTTAAAGAATATGACATTGAATTAGGTGAAACTGTAAAAAAATTTGTGTCATTGTTTCATTTAATCGATATAAAAGGTAATATTAAAATGTATAATAAATTTATATTATATAAACAATTTAATATATATATATTCCATGATTTAGTATATTAATAAATTTGATTTTTTGTAGAGAGAAGTTTTCTATTTTCTGTACTTAGCACAATTATAAGATATTGTCCAGAAGTTTCAGAAATAGAAGAATATTCTAATATAATTTTTCAGCAATTAAGAAATGATATTAAAAAACAGGTATATTATTTTTTAATGTTTTTGAAAAGAAAATTTTTATGGTATATAATTATATTTATAATTTTAGTATAATCCAAAAACTATGTCCCATTCGATGGATACATTTCAAGTATATTTGGATGCACTTTCAAATATATTAACAAAACTCCCAAAAGAAATGGAAATAGAAAAACATTATGAAGAATTGTATAATTGGATTAAAGAATTAAGTAATCCTAAAAAGTATTCAATTAAAAAAGTTTCAATGAAATCGGCAATTAATTTGTTGTCTAAACACATGTATCTCTTTCGTGAATTTGTTTATTGTGATTACAAATATTGGTATGACTTATTGATAACTTTTGCTCAAGATAAAAATGTACAATACAGTGAATGTGGACAATATGCTTTAAAAAGTTTTTATCGAGTAATGGGAAATACTTTAAAATATAAATCTTCTAATGAAGATAAAACAATATTCTTGGTAATTTTTAATAATTTTTAAAAAAATTATATAATTTGACAATATTTAACATTTTTTATATTTTAGTATTTTAAAGATCTTTTTGAGGAACAATTAAAAAACAACCATCATGTAAATTCAAATATGTTACGTTTTATTATATATGGATTTAGTCAAATGGCTGCTCCATGTAAAAGATATCTTAGCAATAAAGATGTGAAAGATATGTTTTCACTCATAGCTAATTGTGCTATGTTACTTTGTTCAAGGTATCAATAATTTTTTTTTTCAATATTTTATAATAATTTATTATATAATTATTTTATAATAATTTATTTTAATTTTTAATATTATAGAAATGAATTAGAAAAAACACATTTAGAAAGTATTTGTGATTATCAAGAAGCTTTCTCAGAAATAATATTACATATATCAGAACTTTCAATTAATCAAATTAATATAATTACAAAGCTTAGTATTCTTTTAGTTAAAAGATTTCCTGATTTTCCTATATCTAGTCAAAATCTTGCCAAATCATCATTAATGAATACTATAATTAATATTGAAATAATGAGTAAAAATTTTTTAGATGAATTTCTTTATAATTTAAGTAAGTATATAATACATACATATATATAATAATAATATATATTATTAAATTTGATATTTTGATATTGTTTATATAATATGTTTGAATATTCAGTTTATAATGGAATAATATGGACTTGTTCACATACGTTGTTGGTTGATGCTGAATTACAACGAGGATTGAATAATCTTCCGGAACGACCATTATGTTATAAAAATTATTTGCCTTTATGGTTATATCTGTTAAATCCAGATAATTATCGAAAACATAGACATATTACACAAAATATGATTGATTCAACTATAGATGTGGGCATTATATTAATTGATAAATTAAATCTGAATACAAAAATGAAAGAAGATAATGTATTTTCAGATATAGCTTTTTCTCAAATTGCCGAGAATGAAGCAGACTTTCGAACATTCGTTAATATTGTAGATTTATATGTTGATATAATTAATGATTTAAACTCTTCTTTATTTATAAATACAATACACAAATTTTTAATGAAAATTATCAGTATATCTTATAAGCATCATTTAATATCAGGTTTTTATAAATTAGTACATGCAATATTTAAACATGTTTGCATTTTAAGTAATGAAGAAAATGAAATTGAAATAGAAACATTAGAAATGTTGTATAAATATTTAATAAATGTATTGGATTTAATTCCTACGTTTTCTAATGAATTATTAACTACATGCTTATATTTAATTTTAAATGTACCATTAAGATATGTAGAACGCATATTAAACAGTACAATTCCAGCATTTAAAATTGCTTTTACTTTTGGGATAAGCGATTTTGAATTAGCTTGTACAGCTTTAAATACATTAGAAAAGTGGACAAATCATTTGGATAATCAACATATAACTCTATTTTTGCAAGAAGTAGTACCATTTTTAGAGCCATATTTGCATAGTAGAGAAAGTTCTGTAGAATTTTTACAAGACATCATCAAAACAGAGCGAAAAGTTATTAAACGAATAATATTAAGAGATGATGATAATACTTTGGAAAGATTTCAAATGAGAATTTTGTTATTTATAGCTTCACTTGATACTAATATAATAATGCAGTTTATATGTAAAAAATCTATGGAAACAGGAGCTACTTGGAATAAAAAAGATTTACTCAAATATTCATTGACATTGTCAGATACAGAAATTGATATCTATTTCGATAAAATTCTACCAAGAATAATTTTACTGGCTCAAAATTCTGGAGATAGACGGACAAAAGTAATTGCTTGTGAAGTACTTCATTCAATTGTTGTTTATGTCCTTGGTAAAACATCGCAACATTTAACATCTAATCCGAATCGATTTGATCCGATTTATATAATGTTATGTCCAGCTTTATTAAATTTAAGTTGTGATCATGAAGAAGCAACAAGAAAGATTTTTCAACCATTAATGCTACAACTAATGCATTGGTTAAGCTCAAAATTTATGCTCAAATCTCCAGCTACTATATATTTTCTTGATTCACTTTATAAAGGTCTTTGCGATGACAACAATTTATCTCTCAGAGAATTTTCTGGCATGTGTCTAGCTGAATTCACTAAATGGTCTATAAAACAATCAAATAATGAAATAATAAGTCAATCAAATATTTATGAAATCATACATAAAATGATAAATTTTGCTCTTCATCCTTCTACTTCTAAACGAATAGCAAGTTCAACAGCTTTCAACCATCTTTATACCATTTTACGCGAAGATGAGAAAATTATATCCATATATTGGTTGGAAATTTTATATAGTTTTGTTAAAAGTTTAAATGGTTGTAATAATCCATCAATTATTATTTCTCTTAACCATATCGAAAGAGTTCTAATAACGAAAAAAAATCTATTTAATGTAGAACATCACAATCGAAGAAAACCTTATGAATTTGAAGGTTTAACTTTAATTCATGCTGTAAATTGGTTACTTACACAATGTGGATGTTTAGATCAACATTGTCGAATGAAATGTATGGAGTTAGTTATAAAACTTTCTGAACATGTTACAAACTGTGATTCAGTTAAAACAGTGATAAATAATTATATCAATATTTATGGAATTGAAACATTTAATCATATAATTTTAAATGAATTACCAAAAATGGAAAATTTATCTATTAATGGTATATTACCTTTTCTCAGAAGTTTAGATTGTTATATTTGGTTGATAAAAAACAATCTATTGAATATGGAATATTTATTTGGTAATTCAAATCCACAAAAAGAAGTAATCTTTAATTGTGCAAGAAATTTCGTAAATGTGATAAATAGAATTAAAATAGAGGATAAGGAAGACGATTTAATAATGTTATCAAAAGAAATTGAAAATTTACAGACATTACAATGTAAAACAGTATTGACTTTATTTGATTTTATACAAATTTTATTGAATTTTGATGTAAATATTTTTATTTATAATAATTTAAAAAATTGCTATATATTAAAAGATTTTAATCTTTGATATTTTTATTTAATTTTAGGGAAATTTTATTCCAGATTTCTTTTTTAATAAAGATTTTTTTGAATTAATTGCAAAATGTATAATGTATCCTCAAGTAATAGGATTTGATGCAAAGAATCTTGAAATTACTGCTATGCTTCCTGTAGTTATGGGAAATTTATTACAATCAATAATACTCAAAGATCCCTTATCATACTTGGTTAAGTGTGAATTATCGATATATGTGCAAAAACATAAAAATGATTATATTGAATTAGATAATATTACTTCTGATATGAACAATTTCAGTAAACTTAAACAATATGTTCGGGGTTTGATCTTCTTGAAACATCATAATGTCCTTAATCAATTAGATAATGTAAAATATATGTTTATAAGTTTGTTTTATATTAATGTTTTATATGATTAAATTTATAATTAATGATATTATTTTATAGATTAAAGAATTGATTTATCAATCAGAGGATAAAATTGCGTATATATTTAAATTTTTGGCAAGAGAATGTATAGGAGAACTTGTTTCTGCAGATTTAAAACCATTGGTAAAAAATTATTTGGAAATCTTAATGGAATTTTTACTTATGCATTATGAGGTATGTTATCTAAGAATAAAAACAGAAAGTTTAATATTTAATAAAATTATATTAAAAATATAAATAATTTATAAAATAATATTTGCAGTCTTCAATAACAATTAAAATAATTGAATTAATAGAAAATGATACAATGCTTGGACCAGATTTTAAGAAAATCGAATATGGTATACATTTTCTGAATACATTTAAATGTGAAATATTTAAATACATATTAAAAGATATAGAAAAAACTATAGAAATATTGAATGATGTAGTGGAAAGAAATCCGTTTCTTTTTTTAACTATAATAGAACAATTATTTTTATTCGTACAACGACATAAAAAAAAATTGCATAATCATATAAAAATATTAGTAAATACTGTTATTAAAAAATTTGCAATATTTGAAAAAGCCGCAAATAATTTTGAAGATAGAAAACAAAAATTAATAAATATTTTTGGAATTGCAGTTCATTTAAAGACTAAGCCAATAGAAGTATTATCTATAAACGAAGATTTTTATATATGGATTCTTAATCAATTAATGGATAATTCAGATATAGAATACAAAATATATATCCTTCAAAATTTTCTCATATGTTTAACTGATATGACATCTAATACAAAACCAGAATTACTTGTTATTTTACGTAGTTTAAACAATTATAAACACGATGTATGCCCAAATGATTTTTTACAAAAAAATGTAAAAGCTTTAAAAATTATCAATTGTTTCCAAACATTGGTAACATTGTTACCAGTCACTAAATCGGTGATAGTATTAGAAACTATTATTTCATTTGCAGCTGGTATTGCCGAATATTTGTGTAACGAAAAAAGTAATGAATATTTACAAAACTATTTTGTTTCAATTACTACTCATTATGTTTTAAAGTCTCTACAATCAATATACAAATTATTTATGAATTTAAACACATTAACAAATGAAAGATTTGATATATTAAATAAATTTCTTTTACCATCATTTGAATTGTGTAAAACTACTGAAATACACCAATTCTTTGAAATAAATATCAAAGAAATATATACAATTATTTGTCAAAGCTTGGTTGATAACTCAATTATAAAACAACTTATAGTATCAAAAATAGGATGTTATGATCTTATTGCAATTATGTTTACAAAATTACACATAAGAGATATAGATAATATTGAAAGTGTAATTACTCGAAATGCTATTGACAATATAATTACTGGAAAAGAACTTTTGCAAAGTTTGTATAGTAATGCATTAAATATACGTATGTTAAAGACACCTGAGATATCTGATTCTGAAGTTAAAGAAATAACAAGATTGTTGCATTGTTCAGCATATAATTGTTCCATATCTATTGTATCTAATCTAAAAAAAGATGAAGATTCCTATGTAAGCATTTTTGCTGAAAATAAAAAAAAGAAACAGTTAATTTGGGAGAATATTATAGATTGCCAAAAGCAATATAACTTTCAACAAACAGTTGCTGAATATCCAAAATATCGTAAAAGATTGATTAATATAAGAAAGAGCATGAAAGAAAAACAAGTTTTAAATCGTTATTCATATATTTACAATTATGATCTATCTACTTGTACTTTAACTGAAGATATAAATGCTTATGATTTTAATGAAACTATTATATATAATAAACCTGATGAAACTAATAAAAAAGAAAGTATGACTTTAACATTCGAAAATGATGAATTAAATAATCATGAATGTATGGCTTCTATTTGTGGAGTTTTAAATCATATAATATCAGAAGAAATATCTGTACCAACTACTGATGGTGATATCATATTACCTAAATGGTTAAAATGTTTTCTTAGTTCTATTACAACAACAAATTACGATAATGTTAGACTATTTATGTTAAAAGTTATTTTAAATATGTCCACTGTATTTCAACCTTATACAAAATTTTTTCTTCAACCAATAATGTATACAACATATTTATATTTAAAAAAGAATCAATTAAATTATATCATTATTGATGTTATAGAAATGTTAATAGATTGGCAAACTTCATTTTTTCAAAAATCAAGTGATTTCACATTTGATCAAAATAAAAATACAATTCAACAATTGTGGGAAATAATCATTCAAAAAGTAATAATAATAAAGACTAAAGAAATTTCCAAAATAATTTATAAATATAATATGAACATGTTAAAAACAATGCTTGAAGTTTGGCATCCTTATTTAAAACTACCTGCAAATTTAGATGATAAGATGAGAACTGCACCTGGAGCTACTGTATATTTAATATTAATTTGTTTTGTTAATGGCATGGATAAAGATATTATTCATAGAAATAATATTTTAGAATTTTTAGAAAAATCTCTAGAAAATTGGAAAGATGATGAAGACACAATTTTGCAATGCTGTGAATGTTATGGATTAATTTTGAAATTCTTAGATGATAACGTTACATTACTAAATAGAAAATCTATTATAATTGAAAAAATTCGAAATATATTAAGACAGATGCAAATGAAATTTGAAAACAGACAAATGAAATGTATTCGTGCGTTATGTAAAAATTATCCGGCTGCTGCAATGATTTATTTCGAATTTGTTACAATAAATATATTTAAGGTAGATGCTCAAGGCAAATCAAATTGTTTAGAAATATTTTTATTATGCATACCAAATCTCGATTCAGATCAATTATTGAAAGAATTATCTTATATAAAATTTCATGATTTATTAAGAAATAAAATTTTATCCTGTGAAAAAATAGCATTAAAAATAATTGATTCTCTAATTCTTGTTCTCTCACCTTCAAATATTTTATCATTTATAACTTTAGTACGACCTTATACAAAACATGAATTTTCTGAATATAGAGAAATTGTTTACAGTATATTTATTAATATTTTTAAGAAATATGTAGCAGATATTTCTGAAAATAATGAAATTAAGGAATTAGTATATATTAGTAAGGAAATATTACTTAATGGTATATTAGATCCTACTGAAACATTGCAAGAAATGATACTAAATTTTTGGACACAAGATGCACAATTAACAAATACTTGCAAAGAACGATTGCTTGAAATTTTAGATGTTTATACTCCTAGTGCTGGTCAAAATTTTTTGCCATTCACATTTTTATTAATTTCAGACCTTATTAAGAAATCTGCGAATTATACACGAACAATGTTCGAACCTTTATATAATTGTAGTTATAGAGATTACAAAATAGCTCTTTCATGGAGAACAAAAAATTTAGGATCAAAAGCTCCACTTTTTGCTCCATCTTTAACTAGTCAAATGAATCAAACGTTTACCCAAATGAACACTACATTGCTATCTTCTGATATTTCATACACAAGATCAATATACGAATCTAATGTTGAATTAGAAATTCAAGCAACTCAAGAACTTGAATTCGAACCGACTTATACCAATGAAACATTTACTGAAACATTCAATAATTTGCAGAATGATATATTCAAAATACCAAAAGTGCCGCAACCTGCTTACAATAAAAAATCAAAACGATTTTTATGTAATGTAAATGATGTTTCCGCAGCTATGCGACAAAAAGAAATTAAGAAAAATATACAACATAGGGAAATGATAAAAGAAGAAATTATTCGACAAAGGAGTAGTGTAAAATTATATAGAAAATACAGAATCGGTGATTTTCCAGACGTTGAAATATCGCATGCTACATTAATTGAACCATTGCAACAATTAGCAAAAAATGATCAACTGATTTGTAAAGATTTAACAGTTTCTATTATTTATTCATTAATTGAAATGTGCAAACAAACGAGCAAACATAATGATTTTACGAAAAAGTTTGTGGATAGAATAAAATATATTATAGAAAATGAACGAGATAGCAATTCTACTATAACAGCAATTTTAGAAATTTTATGGACTACTTCTATAACAGATTGTTCACCAGAAATCATTGCAAGAATCTCAAGATCTAATAGTTTGAATTTTCTCGGATCGCTTGTTTTAGAGGAAAATTTAATTCATAATGTAAATATTTTTGAACCACCTAAGAAAAAAGTAAAAAGCGAAATTATGAATGATTCATCATCTGCATGGTTGCAATTAATAAATCTTTATAAATCTATGAATGATATTGATGTAGTTCTTTCTATTTTTCAAAATCATATTACGAATGAAGATATACAAGTATTTATTTATTTTGTAATAAATATATATTTAATTGATCACGATATATTTTTTTAAATCATTTTCTTTAAAATTTTAGATTGCATCATTTGCACAAGCATCTAACAATTGGGAAAAAGCAAAAGCAGCCTATAATAAAGCGTACGAAATTGAATCGGAGCTAACGAAAGAACATTGCCTTCAAGGCTTGTTCGAATGTTTAAGTAATTTATGTTGTTGGGATGAGATTAACGAACATATAAAAAATGAACTTCACAGAAATTTGGACAATATTTGGAATGATCCACGAAAAGATTGGATGTTTCCTTGGATATTTACAGTAAATATCCATAAATTATTAAATGAAGACATTAGTGATGAGTTTAGCAATGATGTAAAACTCATGGAGTCTTGGCTGAATGATGAAGAAAAAGTAAAATACATTAAACGATTCTTTGGGGAAGAATTAGCAATGTTTTTTTTGAA
Source organism: Apis cerana (assembly GCF_029169275.1). Lineage (NCBI taxonomy): Eukaryota > Metazoa > Arthropoda > Insecta > Hymenoptera > Apidae > Apis > Apis cerana. The sequence goes on from NC_083855.1 coordinate 209,926, forward strand.
TAATCAAATAGAAGTTGCTCGTGAATTTTTGTTAAATTCTTTAGATGAAATGAGAGAACAATGGATCAAGCTTCATCCTCTTTCTATTCAATTAAGAATTTCTAAATTACAAAAGTTAAGAATCATTAACGATGTTGACATATTTATAAAAATTTTGAAAACAGCAAAATCCTGGAATGATTTAGATGAAGTATTCAAGTTTTGGAACAAGAGTATTCCTTTACCACAAGATGTTATACTTTTATGGGATAAATTAACATCCTATAGAATATATTTCATTGATTCATTACTTAGTAATAAATTGGAAGAATGGAATCAAATTAATACTGAAAGTACTCTTGATGAAGAAGAAATTGCAATTATGCATAGATTGCATACTATTAATTTTAATATGAGATTAAAAATGGTTGAAGCATCAATGAATCAAGGGAATAAATATATAGCAAAAAAATATTTACAACAATTAAAACAAAATATGGAAAATTATTCATCAGATTTGAAATATGAATTCTTGTTATATCATGAAAAATTGATATACCTAACAGGAGAGATTGAAACAGATATGAAGAAAAAGCTATTAAAATATATATCTTCTTGGACACATTGTCATACTATTTTAGAAAAAAATGATCTTCAAGATACTATGAATGTTAATATTCGAAAGCAAATCAGTGAGATAGCATCGAAAATTGTACAATTAAGCGAAAAAAATGAAATATTTGCAGAACTATTAATAGAAAAGACTACTGCTTTTAAAGAAATAAACATAAAAAATAATGATTTATCTAGTATTAAGAATGCATTGGAAACGTATACTTTTAATCATTTAAGAATTTGTTGTGATATGACAGTTACGAATATTAAAGAATGTTATTTCAATCTTGCAAAATATTGTTACAATAGATTATCTCGTGGCTCAAATGATGTTCAATTGAGTAAAGAATTTATATATTCTATATTAAAAGCAATGAGTTATGGATCTCTTGAAGCAGCTCATTATTTTCCTTGTTTGCTAAAATCTGAATATTTCCATGATCAAGAAACAAAAGATATTTTCATTAAAGAGAGCGAAGGAATTCAAACATGGCTATTTCTCTCTTGGCAAGCTCAATTATTTTCTCATTTAGGAACATCCATTGCTCCATTAATTATACCTATTCTTAAACGAATCGTTGAAATGTATCCTAACGCGATTATTTATACATTTCGTTTAACAGTCGAAACAAATCCTGTTCTTTTAAACGAAACCAATACTTATGAAATTCGAAAAATTCTTTATAATAAACCAGAAATCGATCAATTTCTGTTAGCAATGCAATATGTAGTCCAACCAGAATTATATTTGCAATATTATTTACTTGAATTTCGGAAAAATTTGTCTCTTGGTACATCTACAGCTATAGATATATTTCTTAAAAAAGTATATCCAGATATACAGGAAAAAAAGAATGATCCAAAAGCAGGAAATATTTTTAATGAAATTATAGCATATAAAAAAAAGATAAAAGAATTAGCAAATAAAAAAACTGACGAAATAAAATTGCTAGTAAATAAAATGATTGAAAATATTAAAGTGTCATTTAACAAACGTAAAGATAAGCTTAAATTGCAAGATTATAGTCCATGGTTTTGTAATTTTTTTGAAAAAAACATAGAAATACCTGGTCAATATACTGGTAAAAGAAAACCTATGCCTCAATATCATGCAAAAATTATAAAATTTGAATCTACTGTAAAAATAATGCAATCAATACGGAAACCTATTCGAATTACTATGATTGGTAATGATGCAAAGGATTATCATTTTTTAGTAAAATTTGGAGAAGATTTACGACAAGATCAAAGATTACAACAGTTATTTACTATTATGAACAAAACTTTGAATGTTAGTGCAGCTTGTAGACAAAGACAATTATTTATTGATACTTATCAGGCAAGTAAATATTTTTTTAAATAATATAATAAAACATTGAAAAATAATTAATTTTTTAAATGTAGGTGATTCCATTGTCTAAAACAATGGGTCTTATACAATGGATAGATAATACAAGATCTTTAAAAGAGTTAATATATTTCACACTATCAACACAAGAAATAAATCAGTATAATTCTATAATTAAAATGTATCAAGAATGGATACAAAAAGCTGCACCTTCAAAAAAATTAGTACATGAAAAGTATAAAGAAGCAATAGTAAAATATAATGCTTCAAACGTGTATACTAAAATGAATGAATTTATTAATAAAACTAAATGGGATAGTTTACGCAAGACACTAATAGTATTATGTCCATCTATAGAAAGTTTCATTATAATGCGCCGAAATTTTATCACTTCATATGCTACTATGTGTATTGCGCATTGGATTTTAGGCATTGGAGATCGGCATTTGCAAAATACTTTAATCCTTATCGATTCAGGACGTTGTTTAGGTATTGACTTTGGACTAGCTTTTGATGCTGGCGTTGAGCAAAAAATACCAGAATTAATGCCTTTTCGTTTAACACCTCAAATTCTGGGTTTATTAAAACCTTTCACCGAAAAAGATCTTTTGAAAACAATAATGATTCATGCTTTACGAGCGATGAGAAATGAACAAGGACCTATTCTTTCTTGTATGGATGTTTTTGTTCATGAACCTTTAAATTGGACTGAAAACGTTAATAAAGCATTAAGAGAAAATGAAGAAGATGTTACAAGTAATTTTCAATGATGCAAAATGAAATATTTTAATTTTCAAATAGATATACATGTAACTAATATATAACTATTTTTTATTTTAATTAAATTATAGATATCGAATGGATACCAATGAAAAAAATTAAAGCAGTTACAAAAAAATTAAATGGAATTAAACCATCTTTGATTATATTAGATCAATTAAAAGAACAATATTATGATAAATATTTCGATAGATATTTTACTATAATTACCGGAAATGACGATATCAAACGTATACGAGTAAAAATGAATGATTTTTTAACTCCTGAAGAACAGGTAGTATTGAAAAAAAAACTTTATTTTTATGATTATTTAAAAATAAAATTTCTCATTTATTTAGGTTGAATGTTTACTAGATCAAGCAACAGATTTAAATATTTTGGGTCGTACTTTTGTGGGATGGAGTCCTTGGCTTTAAAGTTTTATATAATTTATAATAAACTTTAACTATTTTTATGTATTTATAAATTTCTTTAATTGTTGTATAAATAAAAAATTAAAAAAAAATGAATAAATCATAATTGTGTGTATAACAAATTTTAATATGATAAAAATATTAATATATTCATTGAATGTGAGGATTTTTTAAAGATCAAAATAAAATAGAATAGTTGGTATACAAAGAATTAATTAAATTAAAAACTATTATTTGTTAAATTAAAAATAATTTAAGTTTGCATAGATAAAATGAAATGAGAACAAAGTAAAATATTCTATATTTATTTTTATTATATCGTTGTCTTATTTTTTTCATTTCGTTTATTTAACGCAAATTCAAATTATTTATAATTATTGTTTTAATTTTTAAATTAATTAAAAAGTCTGATTGTCTGATTCTACAAATATATTAACATTTTGCATATTCTTTTTATATTTTATTATTATTGTATATTTTATATTTTTCTGATTCTTTATGTTTAAATTATCAAATATAATAATAAATTTATTATTTAAGTACCTAGTATTTAATATTTATACTTATTATAAGTACTTAATAAATATTTTGAAAGAAAAGTTAAGAGAATAAAAGATTAATATAAAATTCTTATATAATTAATCAACTTCAAATCATTTAGAAAAAAACTATGTGAAAAAAAACAGATATATGTGCATTTATTATTTTATATTTGATTGAATTGCAATTAATTTTGATATCAAATTATATTTAACATTTTTTTTTAATTTACATTTTATAATTTTATAATTTTATAATATTTCGAAATAAATTATGCATTTTCACATGTTTTACAAGATTTTATGTAAATTAATAATGAATAAGATTGAAATAATTTGTGATTTTTGTTTTTTTTTTTATCATTTCCATTATATTATTTTATTACACATAGATATACAATATAAAAATGTAATTAATTACATTTTTATTTTTTTTTAATTAATAATAAATTTCAATCTTCAGTAAATTGATTATTCTATTTTTCAAATTCTATTATATGAAATAATTAGATTATATATCACTATCTTTCATTTTTATTTTCATAATTTTAAAATAAATTGAAATAAATTGCATTTTAAGTTTTTTCATTAAATTATTAAAATTGTCGATAAAATAAACATAAATATAGATTTTAAAATTTAATTTCTTATTTAACAAACTATTTTATAATGTTAATTCTTGCACAATAAATTATATTCACATTAAATTGTCTTAATTCTGATGAACTAAATCGTCATTTGTGTATAATTCAAGATAAATAGTTCTTTTATTATACAAAATTGAGATCTTTGAAAATTTGCTTTTTAAAAGCATTCTTTTTATGAAAAATTATAGAAATTAATTTTTTATATTTCACAAACGTTTACAATATTTGCTGTATGATATATTACAATAGATCATCTGAAAAATATTTAACATTGTTGCAACTGATCTTGCAATTGTGCATATCGTGTTTGTAATACGCGTTCTCGTTCTGTTTGCCTATTGACGTCTTCCATAAGTGCATTTACTCGTCTTGGTACAGCAGCTTCTTCTTGTGTTTGTAAAAATTTGAATGTTGAAAGTTCTAAATGCGCTTGTTCTATTTGTTCCCACAAATCATGCAATTGTTTTGTTAATACTTGTGCTCTAGTCTATAATAAAGAAAATTTATGCATTAACATCAATTAATATGTTAATAATAAGTTAATAAATATATTTTATATACAATAAAATAAAAAATATGAACCTGATAACCTCCAGTAAGAACTTTTAATTTTTTTTCCATTCTTGCTGCTCGTTTAGCTTCACCAGTCATATGCATGCGATTTTCTTCTAATTTTCTTTCGCATGCTTCTACTCTATCTTTTTTCGAAGCTAAAGTTGCTCGTGTATATCTTTTTTGTGTTTCTAGATATAATATCTGATAAAATACATTAGCAAATAAATGAAAAATCTATAAAATTTAAAATATTTCGTTATAAAAAATATAGTATATACCTGTGACAAGCATTCTTCCCATACAGTTGTATAAGAATCCAAACTTAGTTCTCCATGAGCCATACCTTCTTTTACTACTGCCATTTCATCAATTAAAAGTTTCTTAGCCTATGTAAAATATAATTTATATATATAAGTATAATTTATATATATATATATAATAAATATAAATTATATATATAATTTAAAATAAAAAATTGAAAAAAATTATATCTATAATTAAAATAATTTAAATATATATAAAATAAAATTATATAACGAAATTAATTTACGGCAGCAAGTTCTTCTTTTTCAAAGTTAATATATGGATGTTGCTCTAAATAGGCTTGTGCTTGAGCTACTGAATTTGAAGAACTTTTACGATTTTGTTGTACTGGATTTTGTAATGCATCATACTGTAGCATTGTGATCATTTCTCTTTTAATTAGTTCTTCAGCCTAAAATAATATATTTGATAACAATTATAAATATATTGCATATATACATATATTCAATAATTATATAATCATACCCTTTGTAAATCTGTTAATGGAGTATCCATAAATGGTCTCAAAATATTCATATTTACATCAACTGGACGTGGTAAATCACGTTGTATAACTTGCGATCTTCTAGACAATTCTTTTTTTCCTGTAAAATGATTAATATAAATAATTAAGAATAATAAAATAATATGTAAATAATTTCTAATAATATATATATAAATATATATATTCAATATATTTTACTTTGTTCTATTAATTCTTGCTGCTGTCTAGCATCTATGTCGGCTTGATCCTCTATGATTTCTGTGGTAGTTGGAGTAAGTTCTTCATCTTTTGTTTCTCCTTCAGGAACTACTATTTCATAATCATTACGCGGTGCAGGCAGTGCATTCAATCCAGCACGTAATTGTTCTTTCACTTGTTTCTGAATTAATGGTGTTTCTGATCCGTCCATATTTTCATCTGGGTTGATGCTTAACTTGTCACGAACTGGTGTAGCTGCTAAAACTCCATTTTGTGTTCGTGCAGATATTGGTGTATTAAAAGAATTAGCTGGTGTTCCATCACTTCGTTGTGAACGAAATGGAGTAGCCAGAATTGTATTTGGAGTTGCTACAGTATTCGTAGAAGGTACAACACCAGTGAAATCAGAATTATTTAAAGGAGTATTTAATCCACCTATATGAAAAAAATAAACAAAATAATATCTTAAATTCTATATAAATAAAATTAAATATTTTTAGAACCAACCTTTCAATGGAGTATCAACATGAGTAAGAGCCATAACATTTTGAGCTTCTTGAAGAATTCTATCTGCAGCAGCAGCTGGAGTACGTGGAGTTACAGCTGCATTAGTTGGTAAAGAATAATCAGCCAATAAACTATCTGATAATGTAATACCACTTTCTGTTGCAACTTCACGAGCAACCTATTACAAATAATAAAATTTATATTATATATTTTTTTTTCAAATGATTAAATATATTAATTACAATAGTGTACCTCTGATGCTCTACCAAGCTTAACTACTTGTTGCAATTCTTGATCGGATATTTGTGGTTCTGGTAAAACAAGTTTACTTCTTTTCTTTATTGGTTCTTCATTATTTAACATTCCCATTGGAATATCATTTTCTTTACGTTGCTTCAATTTTTGTTTATCCTTTCTACGTTCCATTTCTTCTTTTTCTTGTCTCAATTCTCCATCTAAATGTTGCTGTCTCATTTTTGAAAAATCAATAGCAAGTGGATCTACATGTTCATTAGATGTATCATAAAATCCAGGTGCGGGCCGTTTTTCAAATGGAATTTCAGAATTATAATTTACTCCGCGTTTACGTTTATTTTTTTGTGATACAGTAATACCAGCAGCTCTCAATTCTCTACGTTTTTGTAAAGCAGCAAGCCTGCGAGCTTCTTCTAACTGTTTTTCTCTAGCTTTACGTTTTGCTTTTTTACCTTGTGTATTTGCAAGCCTAGCACGTGCTTCAGATAACATTTCCAATTCTGAAAATTACTAATTTTATTGCTGTTACATATAATAAAAATTAATAATTTTTTTAAATGAAAGATATACCATCTTCATCCATATCCTTAGGATCTGGCCTGGCTGGTTTTGTTTCAGGATTTGGATCAATTTCTCCAGGTTTTAGTTTACGAGGATCATCTGTAGCATCATCTCCTTCTTCTTTTTTTTGGGCTTGATCTCTGATATAAAAATAAAAATACATAATTTTACTCATTTTCACAAACAATATGAATTTAAATTTATAAAATTTATCTCACAGCAAATATTCATAACGTTCTAAGCATTGTGCAGCTGTACGTCCTATAATTGGAGCAATTGTTCTCCATTGAGTAGGCATTAATTTTGCAAGATGAAGAAGTTTTTCATCTTCTTCTCTGCTCCATTCTGTTTTTTTAATGCTTGGATCTAACCATTCAAACCAACGTGCTTTACATTGTTTAGCAGACTTTCTATGTAAAAGAGATGCTATTCTGCTCCATTGATTTTTGCCATATTTCATTACAGCTGCTTTTAAGATTTCATCCTAAGAAATTAAAAGATTTCATATAAAAACTTATCTTTAATCACCAAATAATTAAATACTTAAATATAGGTTAGAAATTTTTTCTTACCTCCGTATTACGCCAAACTCCACCTTTTATCATAATACGCGGCATTTTTTATATATTTTTTATTTTCATTAAAAAAACAATAAAAAATTAAAAATTTTCACTGGTATTTTTGTATTTATTTGATGAATAATAACCTCATTGGAATCAGCGACAGTGACTTCAACAGAAGAGTAGTCAGTGCGACATCAGAGACATCAATGAAAAAAAGAAACAGTTAATTTCTGATATAAAAATAAAAATTACATTAAATTAAATAAAGATCATAATTTACATTAACATTCATATAATTAAAAACGAGATACATATAAAAATATATATAAATAATGAGAATATTTTTACATATTAAAAGATTTTAAAAATCATTAGATTTATATATTTAATACATAATTATTGAATATTAATATGTATATAGTAAAAATAAGAAAATCTATGAATTATACATAATACATTGTGCAAATAATATTTGAATTATAAATACTTAAAATATGATATAAATGATATTGAAATAGAAATTAAATTAATATGACATATATTCAATTATACATTTATGAAAATATTCGAAATATTTTATCAAAAATTATGAAAAATTTATGAAACATTTTTTGAAAAATTTATTTAATTTAAAAATTCTGATTTTAATAAAAGTTTGTATATAAAGTATAACTAATTATATAGAACATAGGGCAACTATTTTCGATAAAAAATTTTTTTTGAAACAGTAAAATCCATAAATTTTGAAATATTTTTATATTTTGAATACATTTATATTTAAAAATAAGAATTTTACGATTTATAGAGCATTATATTTTTGAAAAATTAAAGAAATGAAATGAAATAAATAATTTTTCTACTGTAAAATAGAATTTCTAAATTTCTTATATATAATACATATATTTTATATTTAAAAATAATTATTTAGAGAAATTATTTTTTTGCACATATAGTAGTTTTAAAATAAATTAATAAAATTTAATATTTAAATCTTATATATAAATATATTTTTTTTTGAATTAATAAAATTAAATTATAATAAATAATTTATAAAATCAATTGCTTATATATATTTTTTATATAATTAATTTAAAAATAATATTGAATAAGTATTTAATTATTTTTTTATTTATTAAATTCTACATCACTATTTTTTTTTTATTTTATATTTCTAATTTCATACAAATTACTAATTAGACATTTATGTAAATGAATACATCAGTAACAATTAAGATGGAATTAATTATTAATATAATATAAATATATAATATAAACATTTATATTACATTCAAACTATAAATAAATAATAAAAATTTTAGATACAAATAATATATATATATATATATATATTATACATATACATATACATATATATATACAGATTTTGTAAATATTATTATATACATAATACTTTTACTTTTTAATAAAGTTATTTTTTATTTGAAAAATTTAAAAAAATTTAATTTAATTTAATTGTACAAAGAATTATTTAATTATTTACAACATAATAGTAATATATATTAACTATTTAGTATTATTATTAAAATTTTTATAGAATTATATTATATTATTATAGTACATAATTTTAATATAGCATTTATATCAGCTTTTTAATGATATGTAAAATACAACAATATAATTTTTTTATATTTATCTTTAAATTTTAAGGTTTCCAACTAAGAAAACTGTCTTGTATAAATATTTGTTTAAATATACTAGGTGTAATAGATTGTGGAGTTTTACGATTACGTTGAGCTTCTAAAATATACGAAACTTTTTCCCTTGCTTCACTACGAGAAATATCACCTCTAAGACCCAATAATCTAACTAAATGATCTTCAGTCATATCTGGATATTTTTCAACCAATGAATGTAAATCAAGAGAAAGAATTTCTGAATCTTCGCAACGTAATACCTCAGCAAGACGTTTAATTATTTCAAAAGGAGAATTAAAATTTCCTATTTTTGGAGCTATTCTATCAAAAAAATTTTTTAGCTTATCTGCTTCTGTCATTATCTTTGATGTACATGTTAAACATTCGTCATATGTTTTTAAAGATATTTTTCTCTGTAACATTGCAGAAATGTAACGTTTTGCAATAAGATTTTGTGCTTCTGTAATAACATATTCAAAATTTTTTGGACATAGATGATTGTAATCTTGAAAATAATCTTCTAAAGTCACACAAATAGTTTCTACTGGAATAGGAGATGATAACCATTTAGGAGTAATCAAATCTTGAAATTGTAATTCTAAATCTAAGAAAGATTCTTCTAATAATATAGCTGCTGCTTCATTTCGTAATTGTTGATAATTTGATAACAAATTTTCAAATTTAACAGTAGCATCTCCACTAGTATTAGAAACCCAGTATAGCTGTTTCATTTGCTGTGCTAATTCCGTAAACTGTAAGCAATTATTAACAACTGTAATCATATGATGTGTAAAATAAGGTACTTGACTTCTATCTTCAAAATGTTTGCTTTTAAATTCCAATATTGCTTGTCTATACATAAATCCATATTTAATTACTTGTTCAATACATAGGACTATAGCTTGTGCTGTTAGTTCAGTACTAATTGTTTTTGTAACTTGAAGATTTTGATCAATCATTTGAAATATAATCACAGGTGCCGCTGTATGATAATATGCTTCTTGAGTGCTTCCTTCTGGTATCACTCCACTCCACCAATCCACTTTTTCAGTTTCCAAAGTCTTTTTCATCCAATCTTCATAATTTTGACACATATTTTTTAAATATTTCTCTTGAAGATTACTTATAATTTCTGAACTCAGCAAAGGACCTATATCACTTGTATCAATATTTAATTCAGGATGTTGCATTAATTCTGGACCAGTATAAGTATTCATAATCCATGATAATAAAGATACATATTCGTTTCCTTCTAAACCATTGGCAATTATGTCTTTCAAATGTTGCGATAAACTTGTGTGATACATTTTAACAAAAGTTCTTACGATATTATACCAAGGTGGAAAACAAGGTTCACATAGAGTTTTAACAACTCTCAAATCTTCCAAAATTAATAATCTTGTAAGCTCTAAATATCGAACTAACCACATTTTATTATCGACTCTTTCTTCAACATGAGTTCCTTCAATTCTATTGGCTACAGATTTTTCTAAAACTTTCATTGCCATATCTTTCCATCTTTTAGGTCTTCCTGGTGGCATAAATCCACTTTGCTTATGCCTTTGAATAGCAAAATGATCTGCTTTCTCTTCCCTTTCTATAATTCTTAATGCTGTTACAATGACAGTAGGTTCTTTTCTAACTGTATTCAAAGTACGGCTTAATACTAGTCTGATTTGTTTTTCCATTAACTGTGAAAGCATTTCAACATCTTCTAAATAAGCTTTTAACATAACAGTATCGGCTGGTGATTGATTTGGAAGTTTATGAAGTTCATATAATAAATCATCTCTTGAATTTTCAAGATCCATAATAATTTGATGAGCATACAAAAGATTTCCTTGATTTATCCACTGTTTAGTCATTTCAACGCTTTCAGGCAAAGTAAATGTATGCTTCAAATTTTCTTTAGCAGTAACATATTGAGAATGACGCATATTTTCTTCTTGAACAGCTTGTAATTTTGCACTAAGTTCTGGAACTTTATTGAAAAATTCATTAATATTATTCAAATCTTGTTTTATCGAAGCAATACTTTCTAAAGAACTTTGAAGTTGTTCAAAGCCTACACGAACTCCATCTAATTGACTTTGCATTGCAGTTTTGAGCATAGTTTCCACTGAAGCTTTCTTTCTACTTATTCTACGTTTGTACATATCAATTTTTTCCAATTGACCTGGTCGTTGCAATAAATTACATCCATATTTTGTTGCTCTTGCTTTAGCCTCCTCTTCCAATTTTTGCAAATCTTCCATTTTTAAAACTTTTTCTTCCTAATATTTTACTTTATAAATTAATGGTTTATTTTATATATACTTTTGTTTATTTATATAAAATGAGAAATAATGATTTAAACAGATTCATTTAAAGGAAAAATATATAGATTATTTTGACATTCACACAATATAGGTTAGACATTATCTTAAGACATGTTTACATAAAAAAGTTGTCATGTTCGATATATAAACTCACCTTAACTTTTTAAATATAATCTTGCAAATGCACATTGTCGTTTTTCAATCCAAAACAAAAATTTGAATGTTCAATTATAATAAGGAATGTAAGTTGAAGGAATTTAGATTATTTAACAATAATAAAAAAAGTTCACAAGTAATATTTATAGAAATTGTAGATATAATTTAAATTTTTCTTTTATACAAATGCATTCTATAAAGCAAATATCGAATATAATCAATTTATATTGTAAAAGTTATTCACGAAGATGTTTAACCTCTAAATCATCTGAAAATGTAGAAATTGAAAGAGAACAAAAGGGTAAATAATTATTTATACAATATATATTTATTATTATAATTTTTATATTTTAAATTATAAATTTAAATTATTAAATAAATTATTCTAGAAAAAAATATTGTAGTGCAACATTTTGAAGATGTTGCTATGATTGGTATAAATCGACCTGAAACAAAAAATGCTTTAAATGTTGCAACTGCACAAGAACTGGCAGATGAAATAGATAAATTTGAAAATGATGAAAATTGTTTAATTGGTGTACTTCATGGAATAGGAGGAAATTTTTGTAGTGGTTACGATCTTAAAGAAATTGCACAATATAATGGAAAAAACGAAGAAGTTTTACCTCAATTTGGATCATTGGTAAATTAAATAAATTTAAAATTTACATTTCATGTAAATTATTTGCATAATATTTGTCGTAATATTAATTTTTATACAAAATACTTATAGGCTAATAAAATTGAATTGAGTAAGAAACCTTTAATAGCTGCTATAAACGGATATGCTCTAGGAGTAGGATTTGAACTTGCATTAATGTGCGATCTTAGAGTAATGGAAGAAAGCGCATTATTAGGTTTTGCCAATAGACGATTTGGGATACCCATATTATGTGGTGGTACAGTTCGATTACCTGCTTTAATTGGATATTCAAGAGCAATGGATTTGATTCTAACTGGTCGTCATATCGATGCAAAAGAAGCATTTTCATGTGGTTTAATCAATCGTTATACATCTGTTGGTAACGGTATAGTAACAAATGCATTATAGTAATAAATAATATAATATATAACTATAACAAAAAGTATAATAAGTACAATAAAAGATATAACGAATGTTAAATATGTATATATATATATATATATCTTTCAATTTATAGTGATAGGACATACAGTAAATTTTGCAAGATCTTTTGTGAAGTTTCCCAGAAAAACATTGCTTGCCGATCGAGCTTCTCTACATTATGCTACATTTTCTGCTAAACAATTAGAAGAAGCTATACAATTTGAGAAAGACAATGCATCTCATTTATTATTTGAAGAAGGAGTTGAAGGTGCAAAAAGATTTGTTACAGAAGGATTAGGAAAACATGGAAAATTTTATAATATTACGAAGATAAATATGAAATTTAAGGAATTGGATAAAGATCTTTTATAAAGATTCTATAAGCATAAATTTGTTTTAAAATTTTGTACATAAAAAATAACTACATTTTCATGTAGTTATCGTCATATAATATATATTTAAAATGTATTCAATTTTGTAATATAATAATTAAATATCTATATTATATTCTATGCGTGTTATTACCCTTTTTTAAAGAAGATTTAGCAGATAAATTTCTTTTAGGAAAGGCAAACTTTATTAATATATCATTGCACTTTTTCATTATTTTTCCACTAAGAAGAGGTGTGATGTTTATCATTTGACCATTTATATCTCCTAAATAAATAATATTTATTGATAATAATATTTTATACGATATTTAAAACTTACGTTCAAATGTAATTATTATATATGTTAAATTTGCTTGAAAAACATTAAGACCAAGTATGTGTGATTCAAAAAAGGAAGTTTTTCTTAATTGACAGTTAATTTCATCACATAAATCAAATTCAGCTATAAATATATTATAAATATTTATTATTTATTTTTATTATTTAAACAAATTAATAGAAATAGCTATATCCTAGTCACTTGTATCATCCAATCCCACTACATTTCGAATATAATTTAAAATTAATTTAAGTGGGCAATTAATATTTATTAAAATTTCTTTATGATCTTCCTCCAATTGACTATTTTGCTCGTTAACAGGAACTATAAATTAAATATAAATAATATATTTATTTAATAAATATCGTACAACAAAAATATTCTTACTGGAATATTTGACTCGAATAATCGACGTCATCGCATGATAGATATTTAGCAAATATTGAAATATTGAGATCAATATTTATAGATGCAAAAGAAAAACGAATTATCAATTCGTTTTATATATTTTTCTCTAAAAGAATATCGTATATTATAAGGTTAAAATAATCGAAAATTGTTCGATATTTATTGCTGTTCGATATTCAATTTGTGTTAAATTTTCGTACTTATTTTCAAAGAAATCTTATTATTATCCTTATTTCAAGTACATCGTTATTATCAGCACGTATGTAAATATATAACAAATCGTTGAAGCTATTTCGATTTTAAATCTTTTGATTGCCTGTATTTTGGGAATAAGTGCATCATATCGATGTCATCAATAATGTGCGTTCAATGTGTTATCGGGTTGCAATCAGATTTTCTTTTAGTGATTATTGACGCATTCATTCGATTGGAATTTAAAATAATCATGGAATTTCATATTCAAGTTGAACAACGACCGTCCACAGGTTTAATTGGCGAAAGTAATGCGAACCAGCCACCACCATCGAGCCAGTTAAAGCTGTGTGACGAAATGGGTGCAGGTGGCGGTGCATTGTTGCGCAATCATTTATATCCCTTCTCTTCCTCCTCTTTCTTGTAACCAGGAGTCAGGACGAGAGTCCCCTTGGTAACCAGAAGGCCCTCCCCACCATATACCTTCCTCCTTGCTCGACCTGGTGAATGTTGCGCACCCGCAAATCTCCTCTGATATTCTTTCGTTCCTTTCTTCTAAGTTTTAAATTTTCTAAGGATTCGATTTTTGTTCTATTAATCTCTCATATTAATTAATTATTTTAATTATAAATTTTAATTTATTCTAATTAATAAAAAAAAGGTTTTTTATCCTATAACGTAATCGATCTCAAAGTTCAGAATTAATTAAAAATTGTTAATTGAAATTTTAAAAGAAAAACAAAAAATTGTTCTCAGTGTATTACAACTAATAACTTTTATTATATTTTTTATTACAGCGAAACGATGAAAAAGAATACGAGATACAAAAGGGCGGTTCTCAGGATCTTCGTTTTGATTAATCCCGTTGTATACATGGCATTTGAGAGGATGCTCAGAGCCTTTCACGAATCGTAACCACTTGATCGTATAATGCGTTATTGTTGCTAGCATACTAGTGAAACAAAAATTTCCTTTGTTGGGAGAGGTAAATCGATGCGTTCTTTATAAGGAAGCGAGGTGTGAAACTCGTATATCTAATTATTTCGAACGTTCCTAATATTTTCTCTCTCATTTCATGTTTTCCGATACGAATATATACATGCATGTAAGCGCTCATTTGAATATTATCATTGAATTTTTTAATGATTATAAATTTTTTTCATCTTTTAAAAAATTCGAGAAATAATATTTCCATAATATTTGCAAAATAAAATATATCTACGTTTGATATAGTGAAAAGTATCCGGAATTTCATTTGATATTTTTCCATTTTTTTATTTATTTTTAACTCTTTTATAAAATAACAAAACATTATCATAATTATATTATCAATGATAAATTATATATAATTATATATAAATGATTAATTAAATTTAATTGATAATATTTAATTTTTTCCTAGACAAGCTACTTTTATCTAAATAAGCTGCAGAATGTCGATAAAGCTTAAGTAGAAATTCTTAGGATGATTTTAAGCAATTTCTTTCTTTGTGAAAATTTTCTTTTATATTAAAAAATTATTATATTATTATTATGAAATTTATGTTGACAAATTATTATTATTATTATTATTATTACGAAAAACGCTAGTTAATCACAGAATATATAAATGCTTCGAAGTAATAAATAGTATTGGATATCTCCTGCTTGAACAATGAAACAATGAAACGTATGAAACATATGTTAAAACAAATGAATAATTATTGGGAAAAAGTTATATCGAATTACAATTTATTTACAAACAATTAATAAAGTAAATTCATCGTATATTATTTCTACCATCGAAGCATCGGACAGCTCTTTGAATAATATTTATATAATAGTACCAATATTATACTACGCCATCAATGTGACACTTGCATGCATTCTACGATTGATTAATATTTTTCATCAAGAAAAACTGAAAATTTTCGTAAAAGAAGAACAAATTATTTGGAATCACTTCAAAAATCGCCATTTAAGCTTTGTTAATTAACTTTTGAAATACAAACAACGAGATCAATCATATCTTTGAAATTCTATAAATAAATTCTATCGACCGTTTTTATAATTCGTCTATTATCTATGCTCAGCTTTCTCGTAACTCAATAAAATTATTACGATGTGTAATTGTTATTGTAACGTATAACAATTTATTGAATCAATAATAAATTATTTTTACGAGCATGAATTGCTGTGAAAAAACTTAGTTTAGATTAAATAATAGGTCAAACGTTAATATTTACCTGCAAAAACCTGTGAACAGAAACAAGTACCTAGAATCTCCACGTTGCTGCGCCAGACCATTCTGTATCTTCCTTTTCGAGCTCGATAAAATATCAAAGCTTAAAGAGCCTGTTCGAAGTATCACCATTTTGTTTTGGTAGATAAAATCGCTGTAGGAAAACAGACTCGAACCGTGCAATTTTCATACGTAACGCTCAAAAAAAAAAATACGCGTGACAATCGCTTCAGCTTCTTTGTAAGACTCGATTCCTGTTTATTCTCTCAGTCGATGCTGATCGTATCTGCATACCACTTAACCATTGCGTTTTACGAAGTGGATGGACATAAAGTCCCCGTTCTTTGTCCAGCAACAGGTTACATTGTTGTCCCGCTTTATCGATCGGACGATAAAAGAGAATAGTTTTTCTTTTTTTCGTGAGCGTAAATTAATAAAAAAAATCGGCCATTCTGACATATCTGTAAAATTACAGATGTACATATATGTTTGATATATGTTGCTGGATCGATAGGCTATGAATTTACATCGATGTTTCCATTCAATTCTTCGACAATTGGAGATCTAATCAAAAAAAGATAAAAGTAATTCCTTTGGTCATAAATAAAGTGGAGAATATCGCATTCTTATTTCGAGAGTGACGCAACTTGAAATATTTATTTTTGGTGAAATAAGAATGTTTTTTTTGAATATAATAATTAGAGTATAAAAAAAAACGTGTATTTAAAACATAGCAAACACATTATTTGAAAAATAAGACGAATTTTAGTTCTATTTAGTCATATAAAAATTTCGTATAAATACCTTAAAACGATCTAATAATAATAAATTATATTTTATTAATCAAATTTATCAGCGAAAAGAAAATTTCTATACAAAATAGAATCAAACATTGTTTCCAATAATCCGAAAAGCTGTAAAAATTTTTTTTATAATAATTATATAAAAACAAAATATTATTGAAAAATCTTTTGATTATCCGAAGGAATTTAAGATCAATTTTGATAAATTTTAAATCGACGTAAAGTTTAAATTAAATTTAAATAAAATAAAGTATTTTTTTGGATATGTTGACAAATGATTAATTATTGAAAAATGGTATTATGTAGTTTTTAATTTTTATATTAGAGTAATAAAATATTTCGATATTTTACTAATTTGTTCGTAACTACATATTTTTGTACTTTCACTTCGTTTGTGCGAGAAATCAATAAAGTTTAAAGTAATAAAAACAAAATTATAAAATATGCCGTACATATTGCAAGTATTTATTTCTGCTTATTCTAATCGATTATTATCGATTATATTAATTAATTAACGAAAAAGATATGGAGAGAATTATGGATTATATAAATAATTTATTAATTATCTTTGCGAATATACATGTATATATAATGACTGATTAATAATAATGTTTGATTAAAAAGTCAAGAAATTCTAATAATGAAACAAATAATTGAAACCAATGTTAATACTGATATTTTTTTAAATAAATTTCTTGACAATTTACAAAATCTCGTTTATATCTATAAAAAAGTTCTTACGTGTCTTTTTTATTTTATATTGTTTTCTAATTATATATCCTTTCTCACGAAATTTTCATTCAGATTTTCATAATAGATTTTTTCGGTGGGCTTGATTTCTTTTCCTTATCAACGCATATTTTTTTCTTTCACAAAATTTTACGTAAAATTATGCGCGATTCAACAATAATTCAACAATATGTGGAATAATTGAAAGATATATTTTTGATTGGTCGTATAGGTGTCTTTTTTCAGGCCTTATTTTAATTAAAACAACATATATATATATGTATATTTATTGATATCGTTTATCTTAAAACAATACTTATATTTCAACGAATAATATAAACGATAATGTAATAACAAAATATTGTTTGGTTAAATATTCGATTATTTCGATATGTCTCCCGAAAGGAATTAAACCGCATATAGTTCGAGAATAAATCGAGTTACAGAGAATTTGGATTAGCAGAAACGAGATTGAATGGAATTCACGGCAAATTTTTAAGGCAATTAATTCGTTTTTAATTAAAATATAAGTTAAAGTAAATTTATCCAAAGTCTATCCAAGTGAATTAAGATAATTTAGAGTTCAATTTAGAGTTGAAACTGTTCGAGAGAGTTTGGATCAAGTTAGATTTTGATGAAATCGAATGCTTTATAAAAATATCGACAACGTTCTTTTTACAACGTCCTCGTTAGAGGACACATTTCTCCGATGATCTTTCCAATGAAAGAAACACGAAACTCTAATAATATTGATAAAACATCGAAGACATTTGAATATTTATTTAAAATGACACAGCATTAGAAGTATCAAGTGTTCGAAAATTATCATTTATTTATACGTTCTTAAAAATTAGCCATATCGAGAAATTAACTTTTCTCGAACAAAGCACGATATTTTTGAATTATTACAGTTTGTGCAAAGTTCACATGGACGTTTGATCTTCGATTTTCTACGAGCACATTAACTAAGACACTGTAAGATTCTCGAACTTGCGATCACAAGAATCGAACATTTTCCACATTTTATTTCGTACGTGTATTTTTCCATTGTTATATAACTAATTGTAGTTACGCTATTAATTTTTATTTATAGATTTCTAAACGATTTCACAGATTTTAGCCTGATGCGATTATTGTTATTTGAATGCTATTTCATTATTTTTGGATACACGTGAAATTTTATTACATCGACATTCTTTGTTCATTTTTCTTCTTTTTTTTAATCAACTGCCTAACGCATACACACGTAGACGATATACGTCCTCATATAACAAATAAAAAGAAAATCTATAATTAGTCACAAAAATTTTCATTCGCACACTTGCTAGGAAATTTATCTACTTTGAAAAATTTGTATTCACGCAGATTATATAATAATCTCGACATCGAAGTTATATTTAAAAAAAAAAAAGATGAAAGTAATATTGAAACTCTAATGATCAATTTCTCGAGGTGATATTTTACCGATAGATAAGATCGTTTTATATAGAATTTATCACGATGTGCGTTGTTCGTTTGGTAAAATAAAACTTGTCAATGGAACATGACAACGTAAAGAAATATTTTATTTTATTAAATGAACACGCGAAAAGAGAAGAAGAATAATTCGTATCGTTTTCAGGAAAGGCGAAAATTCAGAAATTCAGTTTTCCAAATACTCGATCTCTTCAATTGCTTCGCGTAAAATTTCCTGCAAATTGCCCGTGCAATTTCGAATTCAATTATCCCTCGATCCGACAGGATTCCACAGCGTCCTCTTTCGAAGAATAATACATATTCGATTATTTCGGATCATTGGGAGAAAATACGTAATCTCCGGGATTGATATTTTTCGTCCAATGACGGCTGAGAGAGAGATTAATAATTGTGCACGAGCGTCACTCCACGAGGGCAACGGTTTCGCAGGTAATCACGCGAAATTATGCAATAGTTTATGCGAGTTTTCGACTCGACGAGAACAAGCCACGGAAGAGGTTTCAGACTTTAACGCGCGAGATTCTCCCAACGTTTTCACCAACCAATTCACCGAGATCGGTGAGCAGATAAATTTCTGCGCGCTCGTTTCGTACGCGAATTTCCTATGAAAATCGAGTTTTCACGAGCGATATTTGAGTAGGAATCGAATAGAAATTTTCGAAACGAATTGATTTTATTGAGTCTTTAAAAATTCTTTTCTTATGTTTTTAAATTAAATTTTCCAAAAAAGAAAAAAAATGAATTACTATCAAAATAGAAGGATTTCACAATTCATAAGACCTACTTTCTAGAATTTGCAAAAATAATTTTAAAAAACTTTCCGTGTTCTCATATCGACCAATTGTTCTTTCGAAAATAAATAAAAATTACCGCCTATCGTTAATGATCAAAAATATCTTAATAGATAGACACACGAAACGTGAATTCTTTTTCAAGAGTAATTATAAAATTACAAAACTTTCTTCAATCAAAATTTTTCACTTCCAGGAACGAATGCATCCTCGAAAAAACGTAATCGCAAGAAACATTCCAATGATGTTATATCGTGTCTTCAAATTCTTTCGAGAATTACGTTTCAATTTCCCGCGCTCGGTAAAACTTTCGAATCTCGTCGAGAGAGACTTTTCCCGCGTGACGACATCCAAGAAGTTGTTCGCAAATGGATTTCCTGAAGCGCGAATTCGAGCTGTTAACAGCATCCAGCTTCTCGGCAATGCATATAAACGCTCGGATTGCGTTCTATTCCGGAAAAGCGAGGTCCTTGAACTCGATTCCTCGGCCGCATCTCGCGAGACTCGACCACGGGACTCGTCCTTTATCCGTTGCTGTGGCTGCGTGCAAAGCGTCTCGACGCACACGCATGCGCGTATAACGTAAACAGGGAGTGGCCGAGCGTGGCAGATTTTCCGCAAACTTTGGCAACGCGACGTGACATTTGCATGATATTGAATTTCGCCAGTTGACCGTGCGTCATTTACCAAAAGTTTAGGTTAAAGGTTATTCGTGCTTTTTTTTTTTCTAATAAAATTAATAAGTAGATAGTAAAGTCTCGAAATTAATCTTTTCGTTTGTTTCTGGATCGAATAATTTACGACGAGTTTTGATGAATCTCACAGTTTTTCGAGAAAACTTCCGATAAATTAAAATGTTAATTTCAAGTATATCGCAGTGGATAGAATAATTTAAACGACAATGAAATAATTGTTTCGTCGAAACGTTTTAATTTTTAAACAAGCTCGATCGAGCTTGAATCTAATCTGCTAAATTAATACTATTTACATCGCATTTCATCAACGTTGAAAACGTCGATATCATAGCGATACAGAGGCGTTGAAATATTTATAATTTGATATATTAAATTGATGTCACGCAAAGATATATTGGAACTGTTTCTGTATAGCGAAATCCTCATTATCCGAATTAATCGTGGTATGCGAAGCTCGATCGAACGTTTCGCATAGTAATGTTAATGCATACTTCATATAATTACATTCCAATATACGAGCTATTGCATCGCGGTATAAATTATCTCATAAAATAAACGGGAATGTGGGTGGCGAGTAATAATTAGATCTAATAAGAGGGCAATAACGAAGATGCATATCGCGAAATTAATGTAATATAGCGCGATAAATTCAATTTTTTTTTTTAAACAAAATTTTCTTCCACAAAGATTTATCGATTCGCTTAATTTAAATATAATTTTTATAGTAACTTTTATTTTTCTTTTATTTATTTATAATTGGTATTTAATATTTGAAAATCTTCGAGTAATTTAACTTTAATTATTATAGAGAAACCACGCAAGTAATCAAGGTTTATTTAATTCGATCATTAGCTTTAACAATGCTTATATATTAGTTTGCGTCATTTGAGGAGATCGAAATCTATTTTATCATCTACGTACATGATCCGTTTCTGAAATGTAAAATTTTCAACTGTGCACAGTGTGTGATGTGTGATGTGTACACATAATATATCAATTACGCAATTTAAAGTATAATTTACAAGTAAAGGTAAATAAATATTTCTAAAAAATAATTTTCTAAAAATGTGACCATTCCGTTGATTGAAATTTGAATATTCGAAATTCCACTTGCTAGTTGTAAAAAGTCAACGTGTTAGAAGAGATATCGATCTTTTATTAGAAAATGAATTTGTCATTGTCGAATGAATTACAGTAGACGTGTAAAAAGATTTTTGGTAAAGGATAAAAGTGAAAAAAAAATCAGGATTACGATTAAAACGGATGATGGGTAAATAAGAGTTTTAGAATTTATTTAAAATTTTCAATAATATTATGTTTTATGCATACATATTTTAAGTGTTTATCAGAAAATTGAAATACTATTTTTAGTAAGTATACTTCATCCTTTATGCATACAGAAATTATTTGAAGAATCACTAATAAAAGTTATTATTTGTCTTTGTATATGACTCAATGAATTTTCATGAAACGATAAAATTAAATTAATTTGTAATTCTCATATATTTTTTTTCTTTTCAAGTTGAATTTTTTTCTGTGTCATACTCAACTCACAATTTTATTATCTATCGTAATAAACGATAATCGTTTCATCTTTATAAATCTATTTTTTGATAATTTTTTTTTAATTTAATTCATAATTCTAATTTTTAATTCAATTTTGAATATATTACACTTTCTTTCTTCGTTTCATCTCCTCAATTTCAAACGTAATTTTTCCAGCTCTATTTCCCCCGAAACTTGTATATCAGCCAATTAAATTGTCGCTTTCTCGTCGATCTTATCGATCGATCCATGCGGAAGAGAGGTACTCCCTAATCTATCGAAATCGAGCAACGACACGAAGGATTCCAACGATGGTAAACCGAGGTATTCAGGTCGCAGCAAGGCCGAACTGCGTGCACAGTCGCAAAGTAAAAGTGCACAGAAATAAAATGTAGGCTGTTACGTGGCTCGAGGCATCTCACTCTAGGTCTGGACATTTTGGAGACTTTGAATAACCATTCTCCAACAGCTGTATCTAACGATATATTTGCATTTTATTCCTTCGATATATTTTATCGTTAAATAATAAAATAATAATGTAATAATCACAAATAAATAATTCACACATATCTTTTAACTATCTATCTATTTTTTTTTGTTTATAATATTATAATACAAAATTACGTCGTAACTTGATGTAATGTAACCATAAGAATTTTCTAGAATTTTCTTTTTTTCCAGAGAGAAATATTTATTTCGCCAAATGGTATCAATTTTGATTTTTAGAATTCTTTAAATTCGAACTTAATTAATGTTTTAAATGTCGTAGATGGCGGATAATATTTTTACCAAAGGAATATGTTTAATAAAATTTCAATCAAGTCGTTTTACATTTTTAATTACATCTTTAAACTTTTAAAATATCATTTTTCACTTATGCACGTTGGAATATTATGCGGAAAGTAAAATTATCCGCGTATCGATCTGAAAACGAGTTGAAACAAATTTATCCATTGATCGGTTGCCTTCGTTCTAGACGATTATTAAAATTCATTTATAAAACGAAACGTGCGAGTGGAGAAATAATATCGTTCACCTACGTGTCCGTAACGAAAAAAACGGTGAGCACGTAGGAGTATTGGGTTCCAAAGGATAATGATAACGACAGCGAAAAAGTACAAGTCGTGGTTTCGCCCCTGTGAGATACAAGAGTGTCTTTGCATCGATAAAGGCGCGATATGTTACGCATATCGTTCGAGCTCAATAATTGATCTAATTTAATATTCACAGTGACGAGAAATAATTTCAATAAATAATGATTTTTCATGTTCCATACGATTGATAAATACATTTGCCCAATTACAACACGTGTACGTAGAAAATTATTTCAAACGATATTTTCCTTTGCAAAAATTTTCGTTATGGCTTTGTTAACGAGTTATTAATAATAAAACACTGGCCAATCGCAGAGCGCGTAACCAGTCAAGCCGCAACGATAGCGCTGGCTGCGTGCCATCGACCCAACAAGTCCAACCAGCGTATGTCGAAGAAAATGTGTTGAATGTAACCAATATTTAAAATTACATTTGAGACACCCTATATATATATATTATACATATCATATGATCAATATTTTAATACGTTTTTTCATATTACATATGATAATAAAAAGTACCACTTATTTTTTCATGTTAGAATTTTAAAAATTATTAATAAACAAACTTGTGTATCCGTATTTATTATAATATCGTTTAATAAATGAAAAATAATCAACACCGATAAATTTTAATTTTAATAAATCGACCATTTGTGTAAATATTAACGTATATAAAGTATCGATGTTTACTTTGTAATTTAAATTTGTAATTTCAACAAGTATTGTTTTGTTATACAAGAATAACTAACTAATAAAAACAAAAGGGTAAGATTCGCCATGTTATTTCTAATTTCTCGTTCCTTCTGCGAGGAACGCACGCTCGATACAGGATTTACAAGTTTCCTAAAAAGAAGACAACAGGCTAGTTCAACGTACCGATTATCGCGATCTTCTTCCCGCTCGCGAGTCGAGGAAATTATTCAAGCGTCGGTAGTTGTTCCTATCGCTTCATCAACCTAATCGTTCGATCTGACATTGATCTTTTTCAGAAAACTCATCGAGGAAGATGAACAATAAGATGATTTATCATAAAAGCGTAAAAATATTAATCTCTTTGCATCCAACATATAGCAGTTAATATTCGTATATCATATTCAGAAAAATGGATCGTAATTAATTATAAGCACACTCGTTGCTTTAGATTGAATATCGTTAGAATTATAGTTTTAAAATTTTAGCAAACAGATTATACTAGGAATTTATATTTTAATAGATATTTTAATAGATAATGAAACAGAGGAGAATGTATCAAACGTGTAAAATTATATTTTAATCCGAATCTATATTCCAATTATCTCTGCATGACGACTAATTATTTATTTGATAAATTACGTTAATTCGTTTAATACTTGTCAAATTTCATTAGAAAAAATATTTATTTCATACGAGGATCGAAGAAAAATATGATAAGAAAATGGTACATTTTCTCTTTGATCCTTAAAAGAATTTCTAGCTTTCCTCTTGTTGTAATATTGGAATTTCAAAAATTAATAAAAATGAATTTATTAAAAAATCTTCTTACAGTCCTTCAATGATATCGTTTTATACATTTTATATATTTCTTCTAATATGAGGATCGGCAAAATAGGCAATTTTTAAAATCGCATCGAAGTCAGGACCAGTGGAAGAGTCAAAGAAACACCATCGTTACGAATTCCCCAGCGATCGTGCAACAGGTTCGTTTACCAGCAAACTGATCGATGTTGCGTCTATTTTCGAAGCAACTCATGATTGTAAATTTACCAACGATTCGATCGTGGTTTGGAAATAATCCGAATATTCCATGAAATTAGATGTTTTCCATGCTATCGAGGAGTTTATGGTGTTTTGTCACTTTGCCTGTTGGAATATTCAGAGATGTAAATCATTCGATATATTTTCTTAGAGTCCAACAAGTTTGACAGATTTGCTATAATGTTTAGATTTCAGGAGAGAAATCTTTGGTATTATCTGATTTAACTAATACATTTAATGTTACTTAATACACGATTATAAAATATTCATTGAAGAAACGTTATATTTTTCAAATTTTATTTCTCAACAAGTAACTTTCTATTAAATAAAATTTTTGCCAAAGTCCTTCGAGATTGAACATCTCTTAATTTTTTTCTTATTTATTTTTTATATATAGAATTATTTATATAAAACAACACTATATATCAAAATCAAAATTATTTTTCTAAATTATATAATTAATCCGAGCTAATTTCATTTAACGACTGATCATACATTTGCTTGGTGTTTTAAAGGGGAGGAAAATTTTTGTTATTAAACATCGTTTATTATTGAATATAATTTTTAATTAATGGCTTGTATATAAACGTTAGTTGATCGTAATGAAAAATTAAAATGTACTCGTTTGAAAGTATTAATCGAAATAAAGATGGTTCGATGTTTCGTCTCTATCTTGGTTCTTTACAATTATTTCATTAATACAGTTGTGGTTAACAAGATAAGTTACGAGATTCTGGAATCAGTTTTATCCAGGTTAAAAATTTTACTTGTTTTATTCTGCGCGCAACAAACGATACGTGACGAACAGATTCTATTATTCAAGAATATTATTATTTATCGCGTAAATGAAAAATGTGCGAATATACATAGCACGACCAGTTAATTAAAGCAACTTGTACGATTAATAACTGTCCGGATACCGCGATTCAAACGGTAAATCGAAATAATGTAAACACGATAAGTTCGCGACTGGAGAAACAACGCCTCGTGTTGTTCGAATCGTGGGATTTAATTAATAGACCGTGATAGGATGGCAACAAGTATAAATCTAGCCCGACCAAATAATATATATCGTTAAACTCAGCACGAATTATCGATTATTTTTATTACGATCCTCGAAATTAAGATCGAAGCGAGATCTTATTTTTTTAAAATTAACCCGAATTTTATTTTATTGTAATTGTATCGTAAAATGTATGAAATATAATGGAATATGGAATATATGGAATAAAATATATATTCGATTTTAAGGAAAATTCAGTTTTATAAAACTCTCGATGCAATTTAATTAATTTATGAAATTTAGAATCATGATGGCACGTATATAAGATAAATTCGGTATAATCGTGAATAAGTAGATGCTCGAAAATAGAAGATTTGAGAAAAATAAACAACACGATTATAATCATTTTCATTTTTAAAAGTTATTTTTTCCCAAATTTCATCGGATGTCCGAAGTTTAAGGGTTGATCTTTGAAATCAAATATAGCGTTGGAAGATACTTTAAATGATAAGAAAAATTGTATTTAAGATTGCAGATCCTCCATCTAATAATTATTTATATTTTTACCGATTATTATTTCGTTATAAATTTTATATATAACGAATTTAAAACTACTTTTAAAATCTAAATATCGACTCAAATCTTATTTGTTTATTTCGTTAATTATTTTCACGCGATCTAAAATAATCGACAAAGAGATTTAGATCCATAGAAATCTTCTCGTTTAGTTGGTGGCACAAATGACACAACACCGAGGAATATATCCCAGTGGGTTGCATCGCCGGGCATTAAATAACGCGCGTGATTCACTGCTTATGTATATAACGTACGTGTGCACAGACTGGATTCTGGCTTTTGCCAGAACGCAATCAATCTCTTTGTTTGTCGACTCTATCCACTCCACTCGAGATGCACAGGCCGCTTTTACTTTTGCTTCTTTCACCTTCTCCTTTTCTCTCCTCGTCTAAGACATTTTTCTCACGGTTAAAGTCCGCTTCAGACCTCTTACCACGCTTCGTTATCCTTGAATTTCCGTTAATTTCGTTATTTCGAAATTATAAATATCAGTAGAAATTTTGATTTTCGTTTCTAATATTTTTACAAATTCTGATAAATGTTGATGTAAAGAAAAATTAGGAAAATAATTATTTTTCTACATTTCAATATTTTCATCCGTGAATTTGACGTATGAAAATTTCTTTCTGAACAATTTTTTTAAAGTCGCATTTATTTAAAATACAAAAATTTTTTTACATTTCGTTCGAATTATGAATTGTAAATGCGTAAACATAAAATACATCGTACCTACTTTTTTTCTCGTCGATAGACGAATAGTTAAAAAGACAGAATGACTGGTTCGAGTCGCGAATTGCGTACAAGCACGTTGCAACTTTGAAACCCTCGAAGCGATGAATTGAGAAGTCAATGAACGGGATAGCACGATGAATTAAATTGATCGGCTACGTAATGGAGATAAATTGAAGGAGCAGAGAGAATTAGAAGATGCGCGTCTCGTTTGTAGGACTCGCATATTATCATTTCAGTCGACGAAACGCTTCTTTCATTTATTGCGAAATTCTCAATAAATTTTAAATTTAACTTTCATTTCTACATTCACATACTTGTTACGCTTATTCTAAATATTATTTTTGTCATAAAAAATGCATTTCTATCTTGTATTAATATTGCATTAATCGATCTCTCATATAAAGAGTTTTCAGCTTCTAATCTAATTAACGATCAACAATCGCGACATCAGCAGCGGTAAAATAAATTTCCAAACGACGATGAAATCGCCTTCCTTCGAACGTGGGCGTCGCAGGGGAAAAAGTATTGCACGAAATTGGCGGCTGTTCCAGGGGATTGCGTAAACGCGGTCTCGATCGAGCAGGAGGATATACTTGGAACGGCGGTAGCAGAGGGACGAAAGGATCAGAGCGGAGGCGACAGCTACCTGTCCGACCGGGTACCGGATCCAACGATATTTTTCCACGCCAGAGCGTGGCCGAGCCGCGAAGGTGAAGGCAATCCAAGCGGACTCCGTATGTTTACGAGCTGGAAACCGACGCACGCATCCGCGAAGAAAGCGCGGACGAGGCCGCGCTCGGAGATCCGGGATTCCTGGAAATTGCCACCTCCGGGATTTCGGTTGCGCAAACTCGTTTCGAACTTGGATAAGTTTTTCTTATTTAAATTCGGTTCATATTGACTCGATCAAATCGCGGAATAGGATTGATAATTAAGAAGGGAAGGAAATCGTTTTATGAGAAATGAGAGCGAAATGAACGAAATTGTCAGCTTTTTAAAATATTGTTCGATGTCGGAGAATTTTGAATTAAATTTCAAGCGAGTTGAGCGCGTAAAAGGCTTTTCTATGTAACGATGAATTTTTGGATAACAATTATCCGATAATTAGAAAGTCATAAATTAACAGGGGATAACGATATTTATCGGAATCGTCGTTTTATTTTACGTCAGTTTAAAAATTTGTCAATCATCCGTTACGAATTGCCATTCAAAAGTGAAAGGAGAATAATGAAAATAATGAGAAAAAGAAAAAATAATAGCTAAATTATCCGTCATTTTTACTATGAATTAAAATAACTTGAAATATCTTTCAAACTACACGCAGTAATAATTGTCGTACGATTGACATAAATTGACGAGTGTAAAGAGATTTTATTCTACGATTTTATTTTAATTTCGTGCCAAATTTAAACTTGCGTGAATTTATACATTGTAAATTCCAAAGAGATCGCTTCCAACGCTAAACAAGTGGGAAGCGAAGGAATATAAATCGACGTTCAATTTTATGCAAATATTTCCCGATACAATTTACGTTTAAAGTTAGGGAAAATTTTTTTCTTCCACACTATTTGCATCATTGGTATCATGGACGATCAAAATTTGTGACCTCTATTTTATCACGGTTCTATTTTCGGATACAAATTAAATTTCAATATAAAATACGCATTTCATCGTCCTTGATTCGTACATTCATAGAAGTCCGCGAATCCATTCACGGAACTAGATTGCCTTCATAATAATCTGCAAGATTGGTCGAGTTTTGTTAAACGAAATATTATTTAAATTCAACGAAACAAAGGTTTTTTATTTTTTATTTCCTTTTAACGATAAATATTTAATTAATTATTATCCATTCTCTTGCGTTTAAAATTATTTTATAAACATTTTTGAAGAGGAAAATTTAAAATCGACCGATAATTATTATCGATGATTCTTTTTATTTCACATAGATTATGATTAGATATGAACTGTGTCGAAGAGATTAAAGATTGTCTTCTTTCGACATTCCTTTCGTTCTTTTTTCTTCTTTCATTTCTTCTAAATTCTTTTTAATTTTCTTTGTCACTCGGAAGAAAATCCTTTCCAACTTTATTTTCCTCTCGTTTCTCAAGGCGAAACCGATGTCGTACTTTATTATTTCTCAATGAAGTTATCTTCTTACTTAGAGAAAGGATTGACAAGTTAAACTCATGTTCGCTCTATTTCTTTTCGCCATATTTATAATAGTATTTATGATAACAAACAAACAAACACTTGCATAGATATGTATATGTGCCAAATTTTTAATAAAATGTATCTATTTCGTAAAAAAAATTAGCCTTATTTGCTCGTATCGAATCGAACAATTGGTCACAGCAAGGAGCACTCTTTTTTAATTACTTTATTGTGAAAATATTACAATTAATTCTCGAAATTACTTCATTTTGTTATATAGATGTAATTGCACGAACCTATATCTTTTTCTTTTATTAAACTTAGTTTGTGAATTCGATATATAACGTGATAAAAATTAACGTATAATCGAATGGAATATTTGTTGAAATTTCTTCCTCGATCGTAGACATTTTTAAATTTAATGTTTTAGGTTGAGAGAGATGTCGAAGAGCAAGACGATTCAGTATTACCATTTCATGCGATAAGTAAGAGACAGATTCAAACGATGGATCAGAAAACACGTTTATTTCATGGAATAATCAAGGCTTCAGAAAAATGACAGCATTTTGTTCGTTAACGAGAATCTTTTCGCGTTCCAATCTTTTTTTCTAAGTTATCGAATTAATTATCACATATGAAATTAGACGTCCAAGTGATGACCAATCGAAATCCCGAATTTAATGCATTCTATGATGTTTATGACATTTCGACACGTATCGACTTTCGTAAAACGAAAGTAAGTGTAATATCAAGGTCTCGAATTATTGAAACCTTGGATTGAATTTGATTGTTCGCTTTTAATTTCTTGCACGATTTCTCAATAAAGATAATTAACTTACAAGGAGATATGAATGTTGTATATTTTAATAACTTCGTGTCAAAATGTTCGTTTCGTGTGACGTTTAATTTTTCTTATGTTTTATATGTATTTAAGTATTACGTAGCGAATTAGGTTTCTTCGACCATTTTATATACGCAGTACGGAAAAGAATATTATAGATTTTTCTAAAAAGTAATTTTTTGTTTACAATATTTTAACTCGTCGTCTTATAAAATTCCGATAATCCCGAGTCGAAGAAACTTTTAATATAAATTTCAATCAAAATTAATACATCTCGCGTCGTTAACTCGGATATTGGTTATAACTTGGAAATTGACTTTTACAATATTTTTCGCTGCACAAGGTTCCACAAAGCGCTCGAATCTCATCGACTTTGTTCGACAGGAACGATTAAACGAATTATTTCGAGAGATACGATAAAACGTTTCACTCGATAAACAGTTAAACTAAATGGTGAAATGAAAGTTTTTTAATAAAATTGCTCAATATAAATATTTGGAAGTCTCTTTAAGAAATTAATTTCTTGACATCATTAACCTTTATGATTGCGATTCACGTGCCGGCTATTATAGGATCGTTCAATTTCCGTAGAAAATTAAAGAACTATAATCGTAAAAATATTTTTAAAAAATTTCGACTAGATATGTAGAGAATTCTAACGTTTTCCAATTTGTGTATTGACAATCTTTCAAATACAAATTTACTTTAATTTAATTCAGAATAATGGATGATCCAATTTTAATTTATCACACAAGATGGAAAGAAATACACTCGCAATAAAGAGATAAATATTTTCATTTTCTTCAAATTTTACAAGATTCTGCGACTTACGAAATAGAAAAATAAAAGAAAATAATATTCAAATGTTTCGAAATCGATAAATATTTAATTCTTCCATTAAAAGAAAAGAATTGAATTTTTGGTTTGTTATTATTAATAATTGCGATTATTGGCACGCGTGAAAAGTGAATTTTACGAATTTCCATCGCATTCCATGGGTCAACTGACGATGGATTTAACTTGATTCTCGTAAGAAAATCGCATCTTTGAAAATTCTAAGACTTGCGATTCGGTATTCTTTGAATCGTAGTCGATGAACAGGAGAAAGAATCTTTAAAGTGCAAATCGAGTTCTAAGATTTTCTTGAGTTGTTTCTAATGTCGAGATTAATCGAAAAGTTTAAAAATAATTTAAAAAAATTTGATTCCATCAAGGAATTTTAAAATTTTAAAAATTGTTAAAAGGAAAGGTAAAATTAACGGGGGAGAAAATAATTGAAATATATACGGTTATTTCCACGTTGCGTTAATTGTCGATTAAATAGAAAAAGCTTGCAAAAGAAGAAACAGTGTGATACATCGGACTTTATATAACAGACGAAAATTATCACGTGCTCGTAATAGCTCCATCTGGCGAAGAAAAACCGATACGTAAACCACAAAGCAACTGCGACACTCTAATGTTGAAATTGCAAAATTGGTTTTATATTTTCCACCTTTTTTTCTTTACCAAATCACTATATTTCGATACAAATCGCATTAAAAATACCGAATGTTTTGGAACACGTAACACTATCTCTCGCACAGCTGATTACATATTGTGATTCCCGGTCGATTGGAATTTTCCATTTACACTGGCAATTTTTATCGTATGCTTTTTTCACGAATATAATATTTTTGTTCAAATAACGTGCTATATATTTGGAGCTATGCAAATTCGGTGACGGTTAAATATCGGATTACTCGAATAAATTACGACATATTGTACAAGTGAAAAGAATTTTAATCGAAGCGTGGATAATATGAAATTTTTCATCAGTTTGCTTTCGAATCGTTAAGACTTTCACATTTTTCACATCAACGATTTTCAATTTGATGCATTAAAGAATTTTTAACTTCGCGTAATTATCGAACATTCAACGAATACGTATGTTTTAATTGGACTTGGATCTCTAATGCCAAAAGACGCGATTGTTATTCGCGAACGAGAAAATATTTCGAAAAAATTTTTAATTCGAAAGATAGTCTGACTTAAAAATTATTTAAAAATTTCCTTATTTTTCAAGAGATTCGCGGATAAACTGATCGTAACGATACAATGTTCGTTTCCTTCTTCGAAATTCTTCATTTCTTTGAAGAAGAAGTTCGAGACGATCGATGAAACGTACGGTGAATCGGAGACGAGTTAGCATTGAAATCGGTGTGCTCCAATTGGAGCAATTCGAAGGTGGAGTTGCAACAGAATCGCAGTCCAAGTTTTGCGGCGACCTTGCGCAACAACGATCCGAAGCTGGGATTTGGGAAATCGGCAGGAGAAATTTATTCATCGCCTTCAGCCTCGATTGTTCCTACTTGACTATTAGTTTTCTCCGTTCAAACTCTAAAAAATAAAAATAATTGAAAAACGATATTTTTTTTTGCAATGCATTTTAACTTTTTTCTTTATGAAGAAAATATACATTTATCAAAATAAATGAAACAAAAATTGTTATAATTTTTATAATGAATGTAATGATAAATATTCAATTTTAATATTTTTAATATTCATCATCATCAAAAAGACTCCACATGGTGTTTAACGATTATAAAATTATAATTAAATATACCTATTTGAATAAGCGAGTAAGTCGAACGAAATCACTTTTTAACAATTAATAGAAATTACTTGAAAGTTGATGGAAAACCGTTTTAAAGATAGTTTTAAAACTATCTCTTCTTCAAGTTTTCCAGATGCTTGAAGACATGTCTACATCCATATATTGTTTGTAAATGGTCGGCAAATAATGGAAGACAATGCAAATCCGAGACAAGTTTGTGGACGACCAATGGCTAAGCTTTCTATTGGAATGGAAAATATAAAAGGAAAATATTTGCAGAGAAATGAAGAAATGTGCAAATAAAACATAAATTAAATAAATCTCCTGAAATTAGATATTTCGATATCACAGCTAATCTTATAAAAGCAGGAATGTTAATAATATTTTTATTCTTGCAATCAGAAACTACTTTTAAATATATATATCTATATTTTCATCTACAAATTTTGACTAAAAGAATCTACATTTTCACAATGTCCGATAAAAATTGAGAAATATGCTGTACGAAACGTGATAATATTCAAGCCATAATGCTTCTATTTCCCGTATTAGCAAGCAAACTACTATCCTATGAATCCAACACAAGCTTAGCTCGATCCTCGTGGAATCACATTAAGGCAAATCTTTGATGGGATATAATTTATAATCTATTATTCAAACGTTTACAAGATGCTAAAAAACCGTTTTCTTTTTTAAAATTTGACTGAGAAATGACTAAATCATCAAACTGCTACAACTTCAGAAACAAATATAACGTGTAATAACTTAAGTCTTAAGAAAGTTCTTTTCGTTTAAATCTTAATTGAATTTTTGAATTGTTTTTTTTTTCAAAATTATTATATAAATATTTCATTAATTTGCATAATGGAGTTTAACAAGTTATTTCTTGCAATTTTTTCTTGTCAGTTTATCGAATTTTAAATGAAAAACGAGCCATTGACATAATATTGTAGTGAAATGTAATTAGAAATTAAGAGCTTACATCAAATTCATGTTATAATTTATATGTATTAATTTCTAGATACAATTATGAGAATATAATTTATATAACACATATACTATATACTATAATTATCCATATAGTAGTTGTTATATTATGAAACGTATTTATTTGAAGGATTACCTAGAAAATTAGAATCGAGAGTCGTTAAAAAACTTTTGTTCGCCGAACTCGAGTCGAGAAAAAATTCTAAACAGCTTAAAAAAAATTATGTGACAACTTTTGAAGGAGATTGTTGCAAAAAAATGATATAGAATTATGTACGCTACATTAAATAGTAAAAAAATATAATTTTCAATATTAAGAAAAAATTAATAAAAATATAATATCGTTAAATATATATATATATCTCGAAATATTTAAATTACTGAAAAATTTCTTTCCCTTCTCGTTCGTACAATCGTTACTTTTATCGTAAGTTCTGACATTTTGTTTTTTTAAAGTATAGAAAATAAATTTGGCGCGTTATAAAGAAGAAAGTACGAGAAAGTAGAGATTTATTTTTCCTTTAAAATTGTTAAAAAATTTTTAACCCGCTTCTTCTTTATTTATACCATTCTGACGGATAAATTTTATTCCAGCTTATATTTTTAAAGTAGAAATTAAAAATAATTGTCTTTCAAATTTTTATGAAAGAAACCGTAAACAAAAAACTTTTCACAAACAATTAAAATATCTTTCAATTATAAATAACGTTGTATAGTGACCGAATTTTTTCTAATAATTATCGTTAACGAGGGAAATTATATCCCTTATCGCAGTTATCGATGATGAAAATGTTGTTTCGGTTGTATTCGACCAATTAAATTTTCGATTAATTTATATCTTACGAATAATGCAATTTCTGTTTCGAATTATCGATAACCAATATCAATGACGTAAACAAATCGTGGTGCAAAAGTAGATTAAAACGAGCCACTTTAACGTAAGAGTCATATACAGCGAATAGAGATATAGAATAATATATATATATTATTCGTTACGATAAAACGGAAGAATTAATCGGTCGAAAAGCAAGATGGGACGATATCTTCATCGTTGGTTGATCGTTGTTAAAATATAATTTTTTTTTCTTTCTTAACGATTATTAATATACGATCGAAACGCGATATCTCGTATTTATGAGCAATCAAAAAAAATATCTCTCATCGATAACTATTACGATCGAAATATATTTTTTTCACTGATAATTATTATGACCAATTATTATTTTCGATTTTGTAATTTATGTTCCATCATTGGGATCAAAACAATATTGTTATCATCAATAACTAACTGAGCGACTGAAACGAATTTACCTTCGATTTACTGTCAATAATGATTATCGGCAACGAAAAAATAATTGTTATTCTATGACTTCTCTTTAAATTTTAGTTGTAGCAGTTAGTGGTCTCTACTTTAAAGAAACTTTATATCGAGGAATAAGTGTCCAAGGTCGAGGCAACTATATATTTTCAATATATAGGAAAATTCTTGTTTGGATCATCGATTCGATCTTTTTCAATAAGAAAAAAAAAACGATTCTTAATTATTTCGTTATATTAATTATATCAAAGTTATTATTAATTACCAAAAATGGAAACTTGGAAATATTTAGAAAGAGAATTATGCTGATATTTTCAGTAATAATAGTTTTATTACCTCAAAAAAGCAGATGTAATAAAAAAGAAAAAATTGAGAAAATAATAAAAATGAATCTTTCGAAAGTTTAGTTTACACGTATAAAAGTAAGTATCGATTAATCGTACACAAATTAACACATATTTCTACGTAATAATTATTCGTGTTGGGTTCAAATAAACGAATACGTTATTTAATATTTCATTTTCTCAAGAAAAATGTAAGTGAAAAAGTTGGAAAATTGAAAGTTTTGTATAAAATATAAATTTTCTTTTTCTATTAACAAATTACGAGTTGATGTTAACGTATCGTTGATTAATCAATTTATTTATGGATTAAACGAAGAGGAGAGATTATCGAAGAGACAGAAATATATTCTCGGTGTTTACATGATATTTATTTTCATGTTTTATAGGTAATCCTTATAACATCTCTTACATATGGGATATATATTCATGGGCAAGTCAGAGAAATAAAAAAAGAAATTAATCGCCGCCCACTCACGCACTCTTCGAACTCGTCTTATAAAATAGCTCTCTCTTTCTCTCTCTCGCATACGTTCCACGTTACTCGTCTATGCACGTGCGATATTTACACTTTACGTATAAATATTACGCGTATATAGGTATTTCTCTCTTTTACTCCTGTCGCTTATCTTTCCTTTATTTACTATACATGTATCTTTTTTCTTCTAAATTTTCTCCTTATCGTACAAACGGGTAATGTTAAACTCGCTTATTTAATTATCATCATAATTTTTCCAATCACCGTGTGTACTAATTTTTCCATACGCATGCGCGCGTGTCTCGCTTTCTCTTTCTTTCTTATTCTTCTTCCCTAACCTATTCATATTGTGCACAGTTTGCAGTCAGTTTGCAGTTTTTGGAATTGGCGTGTTTCGAAGAATCGCAAGTAGTATTTGTCGACTCTCGCTTTCTCTCCTTCTCTCTTCCATTCGATTCTTCCATTCGAATTTTAAACCCATTCTTCGAATCGACGTTACTTTTTAAAATTTAAAAAAAATCTACAAAATTATAATTCAGCCTTTTGTATAATGACAAAAGCATGGAAATATTTTTATTTAATTTAAACGTTGCGATTAATCTGGTATGTCGGATGATTGATGGAATTTCGTTATCATGAAAATCGTGTGCGATTGCGAGATTTTCGAGAAATTTAAACCGGTAGTCAGATTAGACCGCATATTTTACGGCGAGAGAACGAAACATAGAAATGCGACACAGAAATAAATTTTGAAAGAGCGTTCAATCCGTTACAACGTGTACAATCGAATCCCCTCTTTTCATGAAAAATCTCGATTCCTTCTCCGTTAATTAACTTCACACGAACGACAATTTTTCTTTTCTCGCGAAACACGAAACGCGTTTTTGTTTCTTGAAGAAAAAGGATGAAAAAAGGAAAGAAAAAGAGAAAAAGACCATATTTTTCTACCTTCTTGCAATTTTTCGTTCGAAGGTTATTCGCGGTGGAGCAGCGAGCGACATCTCCTCGTCGAATGATGCCAGATCGAAAAATGCTTTCCTTCTTCTTCGCCCTTTCCCTCCTTGTGTAAACACCCGAGAAAAAAATTCTTCTAGTTTTTTCTTTTCTTTTCTATTTTGCTGGGTAATCTTCTTCGAACGAACCCGAGAAGGGTTTTGTTCGTTCGATCGCCTGGTAAAAAAAGAATCGAGGGAGAATCTGGCATCACCGAGGACTCGGCCAAGGAATGAGAACTAAACGATTCGATGCTAATTGTAAGCGGTAAAATGCGCGTCACGCGTCTCTCTCGAATCCTCGAAAATTGTTATTTGAATTCTCCGAGCTTTTTGGATTCGTAATTCTCCTTTTTCTTTCGAAAAATACTTCGAAATGCGAAACGAGATCTCTTTTTTGTAAATCACGAGGCAAAAATGTACGAAAGGAATCCTGGAAAAATGATTCAGACACGAGAGAATCGGGCAACGCTGATTAATCTTATCGAATAAAATTGTTTAAAACGCACGAGGATCGTGGCGCGAGCCGGGATTTCGCGATTTCGTTTCGTTAAAATCGGATCGTTATTCCGCTTTTGCGACAAGAAAAATTGTTTCCCCTACTTTTTTATTTTCGAATAATATCGACGAAAAGGATGTTTTCCAATCGGCGAAAGAATTATTGAAATATAATCTCGATTTAAAATCTTGATTCAAATTGTTCGGCGTCTCAAAGTAGCGCAGGCGTAAGAATTATTCTTTGGTCTAATTAATCAATGTATATAAAATATCAAAATTAAATGCACCCGTCTTTATCGCGTAGAAAATTCTTAGGCCATCCTTTTACAAAAGATTCCATTTCATTTTTATTCAGTTATATCGAATACATCTAAAAATTTGTAAATAAGGTAAAACGAAATTCGAAATTAAATCATATCTCTGTAGAGAAGACGTACATATTTTTTAAATACATTTAAAAAATTTTACAACAACGCAAAATTTTAAAAAAATCGAATACCATCGATTTAGTTCGATCGAGTTTTCCACCGAAATCCCGGTTTCTTCCGTTGTAACGCAACATCCACTCGTCCAAGCGTACGAGTATCGACACGAATGTCTGCGTTTCTCTTCGCAAAATTCATCGAGTAAAATCTTATCGAATCGATATTACCTCGTCGAATTGTATCGATGTATCTCGTTTATCCTTTTCCTCGATTGTCTTTCACTCCATTCTTTCGATCAATTTTCTTTATTATCAGTCCTCTCGTATTATTTCTTAGATTTTTCCCATTCATGTTTGCTTAATTATTACTCAACACGATCAGGATGGCATCGAACGTTTGTTTGATTCTACTGAAAATTATCATTATCGACTCTTCGATTACTAGAGAATACAAGGTTGATAGCACGGTCGTTATATAGAAATATGTCTCGAACGGTTAATTTTTCAATATTTTCAACATTTCCGTTCTACTTAATATACGTATACAATAAGATTTTTTTTTATTTTTCAAAAATGATAAAATAATATGATTCCACTATTCTTACCTAAAACGGTCACATCCAACAAATATCGCATCGTCCTGAAAGTGTTAACCACGTTTACCGACACGAGATAATTCATAAAGATGTATCTCGCATCTCTTGCTTCGTCGTATTTTCGTCGTATTGCTTCCTTCGAGATACGATTCTAAGGGAGCGCCTGGTATTCTACTTGTTCGGTATCAAAAAAAGTACGTACAAGACAAAAGGAAACGTGGCCGTGGAGATATTTTTTTCGCGATCAAAATTCCTGCGAGAGAGTTCTCGATTGTTGATGGCGCTGCGGAGGAGAGCGAGAGATCCTTGACCGAGCTTTTCGAGCATCGAACGAATCCAAATATCGATTATTTCTCGTGATTATTCGTAATGGTTTACTTGTCCGAAATTTAATTTCACGAGCAAATAGTTTCGACACAGAGACGTTATTTTTCGTTATACGCGAAATTAAACTTAACCTCAAACTGGTGACGTTACTTTCCGATATCGCTGATATCGATTCAAGAATTTTGAAATGAAAAATCGTTTAAACGTTGACCACTCAATAGTGGTCCGAGAATCCGAGTTTGGCTATTTCTCGAAATTAAAATCGTAATTTTAGATCGTATCGATTGTAACGCAAACAAAATTATAAAAAGGTTCGAGCATCTTTTAACGACAAAAAAAGAAAAACTCCAAGTTTTCGTTTTAAACGAGACGATATCTGGCATCGAACGACATTACTGGTCCTTTATTCTTTTCGAGTTTACAGCGGTGCGTTAAAAAATTTTATCGAACGATAGTTATATGTCAGAAAAAGTTCGTGAAAATTAAAATAAAAAATAATAAATAAAAATTGAATAAAATGAACATAATTTTTACAGATTTGTTTGTTTAATTCAAAAATTAATACAATAATCACAAAGAACAATTGAATTTAAGAAGAAATATTCACAATCGTACGGCGCTGTTTTGACGTCACCATGTAAAGGTTAAGTATCGACGTTTGAAGTCCGATGTTATTACTTATTTA
Organism: Apis cerana; assembly: GCF_029169275.1. Lineage (NCBI taxonomy): Eukaryota > Metazoa > Arthropoda > Insecta > Hymenoptera > Apidae > Apis > Apis cerana. The sequence continues at coordinate 249,838 of NC_083855.1, forward strand.
ATTATAATTTTGCTGAGAAACTTATCTAAACGAAGATTCTTTTAATCGAATGTACAATTGACTTAGACTTTGATATTCTTGTTACAATATTAATACATTATATTTACAATTTCGTTTAGACAGGTGTGCAGCTATCTCGAAATTTATATTTCATACGAAGATAGATTACAAACAATATCATATGATCGATCGATTGGTATGCTCTAGACGACCTTTCTACGAAGCTTATTTCTAGTGTTCTAAATTCATGAAAATTTTTAACATGGGATCTCTGTTATTGATATAACTTAACCTAATTAAGAACATCGCGTTTGTACAGCTTATCGAATATATCTGCGATCAGTCTGCTCGATATCGGCTAACACTAGTAATTTGCGCGACTTTTTGAATGAATATTTCTCTTCGATTTTTTTCTTTCTTCTTTTACACACAAAAAAAAAATTCATTTTTCGTTCGATTCTTTCTCTTCGGTTATCTTCGATCATCGCGTATTGATCATACGCGATTGGTAATCGAAGACATCAAGACAAAATATTGTTTTTTTTTTTTTTTATTAAAAATCTATGTAAATCTCGAATATTTTAATTTTGATCTTTCGATAAAATTTTTTTATATAAGTAATTGCATTATTTGTTTTTAAATAAAGATAAATGTAAACGACGCATTATGAATTTCCAAATTTTTAACGTGATATTCTCCTATCAAAATTTAAACTTGCTCACAGATTTATTTTACGTTAATAACATTACTTGCTTGGTACTACATTCGTACCACGCTTTTCTTCCAAATCTTTCATTAAATAATTTCGAATGATTTTTTTTTAAAAAAGGAACTTTAGGAATTTTAAAACGAACGGCGATTATTAAATTTAACCTTTTAACGCAAAGATTTATAATTGTTTCTTTCTTTTCATAATAAAAAGCAATTAAAAATGAACATTTTGAATTTTTGAATAAAAATTGATGTAAAAAGAAAAACTATTTGCGAATAATATCACGGATACGGATGCGTTAAGTGGTTAAAATATAAATTGGAATACTGAATAAAATGTGTATGTCATCGATAAAAGCTAGTCTCGAAGATTTTTTTTTTTCCATCATTCAGTCGCGAAAATTATACACGTTCTGTCCATCAACGCGTCTTTTTCTCTCTCTCTCTCTCTCTCGTTTTTCTCGCGATTTGATTAATCATCGTAATAATACCATAATAATACGAATAAAATATCTAAACGATTAAGGCTTGCTCGTGTTTCTTTATAAATCGTTACAACAAATTCAGGCTTTGGGTGAGATTCCTACGCGTATGCTGTAAGATTTTCCACTTACCACTTACATTACGTTTCTAATCGATTATCATTTCTTGGACGTACGCTGGACGAAAGTTGCGATTACATATTTATCTTTTTTTCTCTCTTTCAGGAACTAATTTCGCATCTATGCGAGGATGATTTTTTTTTTTTTTAAAAATTAAACGATAATTTGTCTGGAATAAAAAAAGAGATATTGAAACCACCATCGTGTGCGATTAGTTTTTACATTAAACTTTCCACTCGAATACTCGTAACACGAGCGAACTGATATTCGTATCCTTATCTCGCGACGGTTTAAAGAAAAAGAAAGAAAGTAACGGCGATTATTAATTGCTACATCACTCCTCCTCGCACAGATACGCCACTTGGTTGAAACTTTGTAAATTATATCTTAGGATACGCGTTTCTCCGTTAATTTCTCACGTTAAAGAGACGTAAAATCTACCACCTCTTTTCCTCATTTCAATCGGGATGAAATTCGATTTTCATTTTTGGATAAATATCTCGATTACGTGTTGCACGACGGTCTGTTAAAGAGGTGGGGAATTGTATATTAATATATATTCCTCGAAACAGGAACGATGAACTTTCGATGAACTCTCACCCAATTCGATCTCGACGCCATTTTTCCTTTCGCATTTTCAGCTCGGTCTCTCGTTTCGATCCCTCCTCTTCTTCCCGTTCTGTCCAAGAATCTTCAGAGAATCTAGGACTCGGTTTTTGTCCTTTCGATCGAACCAATTGCCGCGTTTCCCTATCTTATCAATCAGGACGAGATCATTAATGTTATCTCACTCATTTCGTGTTAAAAATTTAACGATTTTGTCGTATACACACGCGTGTATCTTATTCCTCGTTGTTTTTATTCCGTACGATTCGAACGGTCACAATAATGATCGGTGAATCGATGACGAAAGACAATTTTTTTCTTTTTTTTTTCTCTTTTTTTTTTCCTTTTTTTTTTTTGTTTTCTTTTTTTTGTAACAAAACCTTAAGGGGTTTTAAGACGATTTTTATAAATCAAACAAATAAAAAATGGATATGCAAGAAACTCGATTTATAATAATACACTAATCGTTTTTTGGCTCGTTATAATTTTTAATCAACAATTCTTCCAGCGCTGTCGTAATTTTTTTAATTTCTTCAAATTTTTAATTTTTTTTTCATTAATTTTATCAAGTCCCTTATCTTTTCTCTTTTTCCTCAACTCGAATCAAATTATCAAATATTTAATTCTCCTAATCGTATAAATATTATATATATTTATATATATATATATATATGAAAGAATCAAAGAAGAAAGAAGGTGGAATTATGGAAATTTAAACAACGAAATGAACGTGATTATTTAAAAGAAAAAAATTAAGGAGAAAAATAAGAACCTTTATGTTAATCTTTTTAAACGCAATATTTCAATATCTGTACAAATAGATACGAAACACTTGTATCATTACGTATACGTTTCTCCAACCTTTTCCTCCGTTCTTTCGATTTCTCTGTATTTTACTGTATCCTCCTCCTCCTCCTCCTTCTTCTTCTTTTTTTTTTTATTTTTTTTTAGTCTTACGTTCATAATTATCGTCAATTAACGCGATCAAACATAATCTCGTCGAGCTTGTCAATATTCGCATAGAGGTGATAGGATATTATTTTTGTGTCTTGTTTCTTTTTAATCCCTCGAATAATAACCATATATAGTGGTGTATCAGATAAATGCATTTTATTTCCTCTTCTTTTTCTTAATATAAAAAAAAATCAATATTTTAATATGTACGCGTGTATATCTATATACGTATCGTGTAATATTAATATCGGAGTACAAGTTTTCGCGATAGAATAATCGTACAAAATGGTTATTATTCATGTTCGGTGGAAAAAGAACGAAAGAAAAAGAAGAAAAAAGAAAAGTGTGTGTATATATATACATAATAAAAAAAAAAAAAAGAACGCCTTTTCGCAAAACAGCGATGTTTCTCTTTTCTCTTTTCTCGAAAATTTTCATTCTTTCGTTGTTTCTTTGCTCACAACCGATAATACATCTCGATGTCTTTACACACGATTCTTCCCTTAAGCAGGAATTATGCACGCTCGTTCGAACACGTATGTGTATCATTAAAAATCATAATACAATTATAATTATACAATTCGTTTACAAAAATTTTTGAAACCGCAGATGAATTATCTCATTATTTTTTTTTTTTTAATCCCTCTTTCTTTCAACTCGCTTCGATTAAAACTAAAATCCTTATCTTTATACATGTATATTAATTTTTTATTAATTTATATTTTGAAATAATTTTGTGCTCTTTTTTTTTCTTTTTTTTTTTCTTTGTATCAATTTAACTCGTATGTTTTTCTCTTCATTCTTACGATTTCCGTTCCCTGTCTTAATTCCCTCCGACCGTCGATTAAAATTTCTCCCTTCCAAAGTATCGTTTCGATACATTTTTATTTCGTAATTATATTAATTTCTTCCATTTATTTCGACACGCAAAGCTTTAAATAAAGATAAACTATCACAAGAAGATTCGTTATCAAGTTTTATATTTTTAAATTAATTATTACTAAAAAAAAAATACTCAAAAATATTCATTTTCGGTCTATTTATTTTATTTCTTGGACCTGCTTTTTCCCCCTTTTTTTTTCTTTTTTCTTTTTCTTTTTTTTTTTTTTTTATTAAATCTAATACACATTTTGTAAAATAAGATTTATAAATTACTTTCTCGGTATTTTCAATTTTTATGTACACTTATGCGACATTTTGTTCTTACGTTAAGTTGTAAATTCTTATATTATTTACGACACGCGATTGAAAATTGATGATGATCGTTTATCTATTCATGCAATCCTTTATTATTCACGATTACTCGAGAGATTCATTTCGAAAAATGAGACGAAGAAAGAAATTACTTTGAATCCTACAATCTCGAACTGTTAATCATTGTAATTTTTCAAGCGAAGAATTTTGGATGCTCTGTTCGGAAAATACGTCAAATTCTTTGTCCATCGATAATTATTCGTATCAATGAAATTTTAATATCGACTCGTATCGCTTCGATCACTCTGAAAGATCTACTAATTTGGAAGAGAACGATTTCATATTTTTATAGAAAAAAAAAGCACGAATATATTCTTACGAAGAAGATTCTTCGATCAAAGATCAAAGAATCTCATCATTTTTTTTATTTGTTTATTAAAGAACAAACGAAAGAAAATCTAAATCGAATAACGTATAAAAGAAACGTGATTTTTAAAGCATTTCAAAGTTAAAAATGCTTAGAAGAACAATCGTATAAAATATGGTGTGCATTCTCTGCGCGTTTGTTTTCTTAAAATTCTTGTTTTATCAATGAAAATTATAAACTGTATCTAAATAAAATCGAATTTTCCTTCGTATATCAAGTAATGATCGAGAGAGAAGAAATACGTTAAAAAAGAAAAAGTATGGAATTCTTAGAGATTGAGCCATCTATCTAGTTAAATCTTTCAAAAGGAAAATTATGCCAATCATAAACGATTGAATTCTTCGAATGTATTTATAAAATATATTTAAAAAAATTCATACAATGATAAGATATATACGATATTGAGTAAAAACGAATGTGATAAAAAGATACGAGTTTTTTTTCTTTTTTCCTTTTTTTTTTATAATTTTTAACTAATTTATAAAGTTTTATATATATATATATATATATGTATATACATTTCATTTAGGTATTTTTCTTTTCTCCTTTTCATTATTTATTTTTCGATACAAACGAATATATTTTAATTCTGTCACCTACGTTAAAAAGAAAGAACAATGGATCTGAATCGAGAAATAGATAGATTAAGATAATAAGGGTTTAAAGCTTTCAAGAATTAAATAGACGCGATCAAAAGATTTTTTATAAAAACCCGAAAAGTCTCGCTAAACCAAAGAAATCTCGACTCTTTTAACGATCCTTGAGATGGCGAACGAAAAAAAAAAAAAAAAAAGAAAGAAAGAAAAAAAAAAAAAGAAAAAAAGAACAGAATCGAGTAAATAAAGACTCGGAACTCGAGCTCTTTATTCATTAATATTATCGAACTTATAAAACAAACTTCCGCTTTGGACGTTTAAACTATACTTCGTTTTTTCTAAATGTCTTAAAATCTATCAAATGGGAACACATTCTGGAGACACTTGAAAATGAACTTAAAATACGTGAGATTTTAACTCATCTGATTTTTTTCAAGATAAACTTAACATCGTTTCGACTCGAGTTACTTCAACATTCAAGATCCTATCGTAATAAACCTAAAAAATGTAAGATCATCGATGCTGATCACAAACAATGTATATGCATCGAACTCAAAAAGAAAAAAAAAAAAAATTACCAAAGCTTCGTATCAAAGAAGAAAATAGTTCAATTCTATATTCTTATAATCGAGTAACCTAATTCAAAATATATAACGTTTACGAAACGCTTTCAGAACTACGAAACGACTATAATACTCTTTTCTCTATGAATATCTTCACCGCGAATTTTCTGCGTATCTTCCACCAGATTATATTAAAAGAATCAACAATGGAAAAAATAACGTTTTCAGTAACAACAAGTTGTCTCTGCATAAATATATCGCAAGGGAAAAACGTAACAGAAACTCGTAAGAAAATCAATTGAATTTCGCGAGGGAAGCAACTACTACAAGAATCACCTATAGGTGGTAGAAAATGTAGTGATGATATCGAAGGAAACGGGGAACAGGCGGCTAGAGGTGTATACCGGGTGCATACAACGTCGCTAGTCGGCCTGGCTCTCCTTAGCGTTAACACGCGATATACCTGAAAAACCAGTTTGCGGGCTTTTTATTAGGCCTTTACTTTCGCTTGCAAACTGAAAGGAAGAGTGAGCGAGCGAGCGAGCGAACGAGCGAGCGAACGAGGCCTGGCTAGAAGCAGCTTAGCTGGTAAACGAGCGAGCGAGCGAGCAAAGTGACTGACTGAGTTGACTAACGGGGTCACCAGTCGATACGAACACGCGCATAAAAGAGAGACGCCAAGTCGCGAACACTCATCCCCTCTTTCCCTCAGCCCTATATATTAACGCTACTGTACGTGTATATGTATATGACGTATATTACGTGTTCGTGAAAGAGAAAGAGAGAGAGAGAAAGACAAGGATAGAACGGAAACACGATGGAGAGACAGAGACATGTGCAAAAGACGCGTGGAAACGCTCAAAGATCCGTGGTGTATTCTCTGTGCATGTATAGAACGGATTATACACACGTGGATACACACACATGCGTGCTCGTTTGTGTGTATAACGCAGCGATTCGCAGAACGATATACAATTTGCAAGTTCGTCGCACCGAGTACTATTATGTTTTATTATGCAAATACGTTTTATCATGGGCAGAGAAACATGGGCACGCGACACGCGTATATTTTATTTCTCTTTTACTCTCTCTCTCTCTCTCTCTTTCTTCGCGACACACTATCAACGGATCTCAGGATATAGCATCGAATAATTATCGGTATCTAAAAAAGAAAAAGAAAGTTATGCAAGCAGTTATGACGATTGTTGACCGTCGCTGCTCGATCGAAGGACCACGCGTACGTATTTAATAAGTTCACATATATGTAAATATATATATGTATATATATACGATATATGTATTCATCGTATCGCATACGATTACGTGTGTAATTTCGCGTGTAATATAGGGAGAGGAATCCGTTTTCTAATTTATTTGAATCTCGTTCGACACCGTTCTTTGAGCTTTTTCTCATCATTTTAGATTAGTCTCATTTTCTATATATATATATATATGTGTGTCTTCACTAAATCATGGTTTTTTTTTACCCGAATTAATCTTCATCTTTGTTTACTTTTTTACGATTCGCAATATGATTCGCAACATATATGCGCACGAATATGTGTTGTGTACTCGTTACGTCTTCATTTTTTTTTTTTTTGTTTTATTTGCGACACGACAGCGCTGGTTCACGCAAAAATTGGAAAAAGATAAAAACGAATAGAACCGTCTTTCACCCCTGGTTGATTTTCTTCTTTCTCTATCTCCTTCGCTCTTTTACTCTCTTTCCCACTCTCACACTCTCTCTCTCTCTCTCTCTCTCTCTCTATCTCCGCGTACAAACTCTCGATCTCTCTCATGGATCGCGCCGCTCATCCTCAATTTTTTCCCTCAATCTTATGTATCACGTTACAGTAGTATCTAAATGAAATGTGTTCACAGCCACACATTAATATTTATACACAGATTTTTATACATGTATTTATATATATTTTTAAATATATATATATATATATATATATATATATATATTATATATATATATATTTATTTATATATTTATAATTAATCTTTTTAGCAAACGCCACACCCGTTAATGTTTCGTAGCCTGCTGCTTGTTTTAAATTTATTTTTTTTGTTGTTGCTTTTTTCTTTTCTGAAATCTGTGTATTTACCGTTACCTTTTTTAGTATACATTTTCGAAACGTTATGTTCATTCGTTTTATATATATATATATATTTTTTTTATTTTTTGTATTTTTTTCTTTTTTTGTTTTTCGTTTTCCTTCGTCCGGGGAAAAAAGAAAAGAAAGAGCGACCGTGGAACGTTGATACGGACGCTTCCATTATGCGCTAACGACGCATCGTTACTCTGTTATTTTCCGGTTAATTCCGATTCCAGGCGCTCTCTATCCTTTCGTTTTTTCTCTCTCTCGTCGTCGTCGTCGGTCTTTTTTCGAATTTCTTCTCCCATCGTACGCAAACAACATCCATTTTCTTCCATTCGCTGTCGTTCGAAATCTTGGCGAGCTGATGCCGGTGAACGGCAGCTTGTGTTTCTTTCGATGCACGCACAGTGTCTCCGTCCTTCTCGCGCCACTATCGCGAGTTACACGCGTCTATCTCGTTCTATCTCGACGCGCGCACAATAATAAGAATGTAAAAATCGTCTGTTATATTTACCGCGCGTACGCAAACGGATTACATTTTTCTCTCCCCACTATTATTCGTTTGAATTATCGTATTAGGCACAACACGTTCTCCGTTACTTTTTCTCCATTTGCTTCGCTTCGTTTGTTATCATTCTTTTTTTTTTATTTTTTATTTTTTATTTTATTTCATTTTATTTCGTTTCGTTTGGAGTCTTGTAGTCTCTCAGTTGATCCCCTACGACCAAGTCGTGTTTTGGTCCTTCTCCCTCCCCCTCCCCCCTCCACGACAACCGATTCGTCCGTTGCGGTTGGTGGTAAACGCGTTCAGGAGAAACGGAAAGATACACGAATAGACGAAACGAACGAACGAACGAACGTACGTACGTAATGTTATAATGATAAACGAATCGAGCATTCCTCGGTTTGGATCTGTCTTCAGGTGTCTGTTCAGTGTTCCCCGAATCCGAACGAACGTCGATCGTCACGGCGAGTTCATCCTCCGTTTCCTTTTCGATTTCAACGAGATCGTACCATTGCTCATTGTCCACGTCACACCCCGAATTGGTCAACGCGCGATGTTCGATGCACGTCCAAGCGTCAACTGAGAACCAGACAATACTCCTTCGGCCCGTGAACAATCAACGATCGATCATCGTCGTTCTCGTTATCCCGGAATGGACAAGGATCGTCGTGTCCGGATGGCGGACGTCGGCCCCCGTGGTCGGTAAGCAGAGTCCGATCGATGTTGGTTTCGTGGTCGGTGACGATCGCAGAGATGTCGCGGACGTCGATGACGGTAGTTGTCGTAGCGGTGGCGGTGGCGGCGCTAGTGGCGACGATGGCGGCGTTGGCGTCGGTGTCGCATCACGACGAGCACGCCATCCACGAGTTGCAGGTGCACGTGTAACACGCGGGTATCACCGGCGCGTAGTAATAGCCGTTGGCGTATACGTAGGTGGCGGGTGGTCCGGGCGGGGCTTGCTGATGGTTGGTCAATCGTTGCTGCTGCTCCTGGCACAACACCTGGTAGGCAAGATTTTCGATCAAGGCGAGGGTCTGCCGTCTCTCGTGGCCCATCAGGCACACGGTGGATTCTTCCACTACGTTGTGGAGTAACATCAGGTACTGATACTTGAGGGTCTCCTCCTCGGGGCCGACGAAGTGGTTCCACAGGTAGTTCTCGAGTTTGGCGCGTTGCTGGCCGATGTCGGGGAAGTCGATGAAGAATCTCGAGCACATGTATCGCTCGAGGGTCTTTATGTACTCGGGTTGCGAGGGTTTGTACATCTTGACCAGAAGGTTGCAGTACTTGAGCAGGCCGCCTCCGCGAATCTCCTCCGGACTCCTCGTCGAGATGAGCTTCTTGTGGAGGTGGTACAACGCTTCCTGGAAGTCGCCGTACACGGATTCGCCGACCACCGTCGGGTAGAAATTTTCCCCGATGGGCAGCTTGCTGCACTCGTAGAACAGGAGGAGCGAGTCGAGCACGATCTGGAACGAGTCGACCGAGAACTCGAACTGCCGCCTCATCGAGTCGACGAACTTGAGCTCGACGTTCCTGTGCCCTCGCGAGTTCCCGAGGGAGATCAGGGACCATCGGTCGCCTTCGTTGTTCACTTTCACCATCTTGCTCACGTACGCCTCTTTCAGGCTGCAAGTGGTGATCCGTTTGCGGCTGACGCCTTCCGGCAGCAGGTCGAACAGCGAGCCGAGCACCGCGGCCTTCACCTTGTCGTAATTTCGCCCGCTCGACAGCTCCACGGCGAATATCAGGTCCAGATCGTTGTACGGCTGCGACTCGGTGGCCAGAACGTGGGAGGCGGCGCCACCGTTCAGCCTTATGTCGCGCACCCTCATTCCGGCACCGCCGCTGCTCGGGTCGGACTCGAGCTTGCTGCGGACCACGTTCACCAGATCTCTCAATCTGACCTCCAAAGTGGGGAAATTTCCACGCCCGTGGATGCACACCACCTCGTTCATCACGTCGTTCAGTCGTTTAACTTGGTCGAAGCTGAGCACCGCCAGCCTCTGCTGGGGATCCGGGCAATTGTTGCTGCTGCTGTTGTTGTTGCCGTTGGTGTTGGCGGTGTTGTCGCTGCCTCCAATGTTCTTGGTGCCGCTCACCTGGCACAGGGACTCCATCATAGCGACCCGACGTTGGCGTTCCTCGCCGATCTCCAGGGAGCCACACTGCAACGGAAACGAGACGGGAGACGTTATTTCGATCAAACGTATCAACTTCTCGAGTGGATCGTTATTCCATAAAGCGTGCAGAGAAATGAAAGATGCGATCCGTGTTGCAAATAGATAAACAGTTTCGAGAATAAATAAAACACGAGAGATTTAACGGGCTACCAATCCTTTGAGAATTATTCCTTCTTCGTCCGATCTTTTTCTTTCGTCGAAAGTTTCAACTGGGACTAAAAATGAAAAGATAATTTTAAAATATTTCGACAGAAAGATATTTTTTCAACTATTCATGTGTTCGGATCAGCGAACAATTGGAACGACAAATACAAAGGTAAAAAGCTGATTTCAGTGATCCGATTCTAGTTTGTTTGCACGTAAAGACCATCGAAATCGTCGATTGCGAGATAAGCCAAAAAATAATAATACAAGTGGATAGAAAAGGGAAAAAAATTACGACGGAAAAGGTCGATGCCATTGGACGGATTGGAAGTCAGCTGTTGAAAGTAAACACCGAGGCGAACTTGCGCGCGAGCGAAAGGAGCCCGATTCGAAGTGCAACTGTGGTCTCTCCTCGACTCGTTCACGGCCGCGACACGGCGTTTAATTATCGTTGTTTCGTTAGTAGATAACGAGAAAAGATACGGTCGATCAGTGGCCAAGAGTCGTCGATATTAATCGGATTAAGTCGAAATTCTTCAACGAGCGTACGCCAGAATCCGCCGCTCTCACCGTGCACTTGGGAACAGCCGGCGCTTCGTTAGCTAATTGGCTCGATTGCGTCATCCATTTCGCACGATGTTTCGTGTCTGGGATGTTTATCGCGCGAAAATAAAATCGTGTTATTTTCGAGGCTATTAAACGCGACAACGATTACGTGTTTACTTTCGAATCAATTCTCTTTAAGCGGACAGCCGAATGCGGAAAAAGAGTCGTCACCTTGTATTTTCTCCACCGATAATATTCAACTGTCGAATTCTCTCTCCATCCACGATCGTTACATATTAACCAGTTCGAGTTGACGAAACCACCTGTGGATCCCACCAGTTGCTTGATCACTTTCCTCGATAAATTCGATAAACTCGTCCCGTTTAGAAACGAGGTATTTTAGGTTCGCGCGCGAAATTGACAATTTGCGAACGGCGCGCTCGAGCAGACCCACGGCTGATGAGAGGCAACAGCGAACTGAGAGCAGCGCGGTGAAAGGCGTACGAGGAAGACTGGCGACGGTGGCGGTGGCGGTGGCGATACCTCCATCAATAGCAGCGATAGCGACGTCCTTAGTGTAGCAAAGAGGAGAGAGAGAGAGAGAGAGGGGCCGCTATCGACGTCGAGCTCTGGCTTCGCGTAGATCTGATCGTTCTTTTTCCCCCCTTGAAACAGTAAATAAGCAACGACTCTTCTCTCTTTTTAAAATCGTGTATAAACTTCTCTTTCGAGGTGAAACGAACGTTTTCAAGGTCGATCCGTATTTTTCTATGTCTAGAAGATTATCGATATTATCAGTTATGCACTCGATGTTGATTCGATAATTATAACGCACAGTCTTCTTTATTTAGATATAATTGACGTGTAATCGGACGATTCTTCGTGAAATAGGATTCAAAAGTAAACTTTGTGGGTGTATAATTAGATTAAAATTCGTGAAAAATATCTTTCTCGAATATTATATATTTGTTTAATTATGAACGTTTCCATGAAACAACTTCTCGAAGGATCATTCATTTTCGTTATCGTTACGTTACCATTCGAAGCAATTTTCCCCTACGCCATTACGACGAAACAACCCTCGTCAATCGCTCCGTTGTTCATCGAGAATAACAGTAGCTTGGACGAAATCAAGTGGAAAAATGGCTGGTTGAATCGCTGCGACTCTGATCGACCATTAACCATTCCAGGAGAGAGGATAAAGGATAAGAGAAAAAGAAAGAAAGAAAAAGAGGTAAATCGAGAAAATCCAAAGAGTAGCTATTATTAACAATTTTTGCGAAATAAGAAAGAATTTTTAGCCAAACGGTTACCACGAAACGAATAAAAGATAAAGGGGCGAAACGTGTTGCCCTAGATCCTTCCTCCCCAACTTTCCCTATCTCGCCACCCCGTAGTAATACCTCGAATGACGTCACGCCAGAGCGCGTGGGTGCGGTGAATGAATACACCGACCCAGCCGTTACGCTATTCCCCCGTACGCCCGTCCACAGACACGTTCGAATGCATTCGTCTGCGTTTCATCGAGTTTGGATGACGTATACGTGTAATAGCGCCCACGCGGGTCACGGCGAGGAAAAGAGAGAGAGAGAGGGAGGGAGAAAGAAACGGACCAACGAGAGAGTCGGCGATAGTATCGATCTCGAGGATGCTTCCAGTCATGAACCCACGTCGAACCGTGGCTCTCTTATTTTCACGTATTCGGCGACGCGACGAACGACGCAAAAGTACGAAATATCTTTTTACGGGAGTGGCGGAGAATTGGCGACGAGCCATTTAGATAAGATCTAAGACGCGATTCCCTCGGAGGCATTTGGACAAACGGAGTAGTTTTCGTCACACGATGTACATTTAAAACAGCGTTGGAAAATTAAATAAAAGTAACGTTTAGAAATTTATTCGCACCGATTGTGTCAGTTGTTTGCACAATTCACAATCGGTGAATAATTGGACTTAGTTTTCTAACAACAAAATGTCGAATGATCAAATCAAATTATATTTTTTATCAATAGCGAGTTTATTTTTTAAAAAAATTAATAACTGTTTCCGCGAATGGTGGCTGGCATCCAAGATATCGTCCTTTGGATGCAAAGATAAAAATGTAACAATGATCCAAGTTGCAACGGTACATAATCGTGTCGTATATTATTATATGTATTAATATTTCTAATCTCTATCGCGTCACCAGTAACGAAATGAATATTCGACAAAGCGATAATGGCGCTTGTTAAAACAACCGTATTTAGTAATTGCGAAAATGAAGGAGATAATTAAAAAAAATTTGATTTTTTTTCTGAACAACTGTAAACGAATAACAACGAATTCAAAAATTTCTCGCCAGTCTCGATATAATTTCCTTTCATATCGAAAAATCGATCGGCACGCCTTATCGCAGTTTTATTAGTTTTGCTTAGTTTTTGATAATTTAATTCGCTTTCAAAGTTTCGACGATTACATTCTGATCGTAATAAATACGAACATGTTTTTACAAAAGGAGAATCAAGATTAATTTACCTCCTATTGTTTCTTTGAAAACTTTCTAACAAGTTTCTCTCGTCGTTTCTTTTTCGAACTCGAATTTTTCCGAAAATGTATCAAGGATGCAGTTTCGATCGAGGATAGAAAACAAAGAATATTTTTTTCGACAACTCGCAATAAATATTTTTTTTTTTTCAACGAATAATTTACGTTAATCATTCCGACTTGACAATTAGCACCGATGGATATCGTATTACACGTTCCTACGAACTATCGACTCATCACGGTTACGTAACGCCAATTATTTATATTCGAACGAAAATTCCCCGTTGATATTGCGCATTTTTAACGTTTCATTAAAAGGTGATTTCAAGCGAGTCGCCCAACTGAATTTTTCTTCCGATGAAAGTGCAACGCTATTCAAAACATTGAATTCAATTAAGTTTATCTCACCCGTTTAATTTCATTATTATTAGTTTTTTCTTTTTTTTTTTATTAAAATAAACGATTTGAAAAGAAACGAGTCAAGTTTCCAATTACAAATATATCGAAAAAGTAAATTGAATGAAAATGTGCGATAAATTTGAAAAATTTATTTCTATCGTTATTAGACGCTATCCTATATTTATCCTGATTAATTAAGATAAGAATAACGTAAGAAGATAAATGTTGAAGAAAATATAAGACTACTCAAGTTTGCATAGTAACATAGTAACGAGATAATAATTAAATGGTTAAATAATGATTAAAATAATTTAATATTTCAATTTATTCAAAATACCGCAATAACAATTAAAATTTAAATAAAGATTACGTAAGGCCTTTCACAACGGTTATCGTCGTTTATTAATTTATTTTTGTTTAATGAATTTCTCGTTTCCGTCACAGGAAGTTTTCGTATATGCATATCTAAATGGAATTTATTCCGTCATTTTCAAGAAAATAATGAATGAAAATGATCGTACAATTATTGCGGAGAATATTAATAAGTATTTGAAAAAGATTTTACGTGTAATGACCAGGAATAAAATGATTGATTGGTGATAATAGGAGACATTTAAATTTTAAACATTTGTATCGTTGAATTTATGAAATCTTTTCTATTTTACGTTGATTGACTCGTTTGATCCTGCTTGGATCAAAAAAATTAAATATTTTTCGATTTTTCTAGAAATATTCGAGAGATCAGGCTTCAATTGCAAATTTTATTCAATTGAAATGAAAATTGTGATCCACTTCGAAGTTTGACCCTTTTGGATTAGTTCGACGATTAAAATATTTGATAACATATTGCGTGTAAATTATGATTCAATAAAATTATTTTGACGATTTTATGAGTGAGCACGTAATAAAACTTGTAATCCAATATTTTTTCTGGTCAATTCTTTTTTTTTTACTTCACTTTTACTTCAAAAATGTGTATTTTTCAACAACGACCATTAATTAATATTAAAGTTTTAATTCGATTTATACTGCGGTTAAATAAATAATTTTTCCTTTTTAATTTTATGACGCGAAAGAATATTGAAAATTTTTTGAGGATAAAAAATTTCTCAAACAGATTTTCCATCTCATTTGAAATAAATTTCTTCCGAGATATAATGTTGGAACACATATCACAGAAGTTCTTGTTTTTAATCAATCGAAGTAAGCATAGTAAAACTATAAAGTTAATATAACAACATTTTTAGCACCTGCGTGGTAAAAATCTTAAAAAGAGTCTGAACAAATTGATATAAAATCCATAAATATTCGAAATTAAAATGAAAAATATATCGTTAATGCGAACAATTTGAATATATCGACTACTGGATATGCGAAGTGGAGAATTTGACCTTTTCGAAAATGTCGAAATACGAATATAATAATAATAATAAACGTAAAATCTATCTTCGATAACGAGATTGCCAAAAGATAATATCGATTTTTTATTATTCGATAATTGGAAATAATAGATTCGTTTGATTTGGAAGAAAAGAAAACTTTGCCATTCTCTTACGCTCTTTCATGCTCTACGAAGAAACGAGAATCGGAACGTGTAATTTTCATCGACGCCTGATTTCTCTCTCTCTTATTTTATTCTCATTCTACTTTTTCACTTCTCCAACCAGGCTGTCAAAAATACACAATTATAAATATCTCAAATTTTCAGATAATATCAACCTTTGTTTTAATTTAAAAATACACAATTATAAATATCTCAAATTTTCAGATAATATCAACCTTTGTTTTAATAGAATTTAATAGAAGTCAACAATCGATATAAAAAGGATTTCCACACAAGGAATTTCTCCGAATAAACTATTTATAAATTTCGCCAGCAATAATGTAATTCTTCTTTGTACTCATTTTTGGAAAATAATATTTTGAAATTATTCATTCAGATGTATTTCTTATCGAAATCTTATGAGAGAAACGTTATCGTTTGGCATCGATGGAAAAAAGTATGATTGGCGGATGTTGCAACGATTTACAGGAAGGCATAAAAAACAAAATTTCCTGTTTGGCGCATCCATAAAATTGTTGAAAAAATTATCGACATTAATCAATTTCCGATTTCTAAAAAATAACGTCATATTTTTCAAATTTTACACCAATAAAAACGAATTGGCGAGGAGCAATGATAATTCGAGAATGATACTTTCATTAGCTTGGTCCTAAATATACCTTCCTTAATTATTTCTTAAACGTATATTTTATTTTGAAATTTTTAAGAAATCTTTCAAATTTAAAAAGTATCTAATAATTGTTTTCCTCGTTAAACGTATCTTTGAATATGAAAAGAAATCCAAATGTATTTATAAAAACTTTCCTCTTTTTATAGAATCTATCAATCACATATTTTCACGAAAAATGGCCGCACGGAGAAGACTGTTTAATACAAGCTGATGCATCTTGCGATTTTCAAAGAAACCGCGTTCGGAATTCTATTCCACTTTTAAATTACGACGCTTTCGTTTCGATTCTCTTCAACTGCGGTTCCTCGTCTTTTGAGAATTCGCGTTGTGCACGTAAAACAATTTTTGAGGTTTTGTTTGAAATTTTATTACGCGACAATAAGATCGAGAAATCGATACGCGAAAGACAAGAGGAGTGTGCACGCTCTTATGTACGTCCGGTGTATAGATAAAAAGCTCGTAAAGGATTGGTAAATAATTGATGGACGCGTTGAAGAATTTAAAGCGTTGGTCACAGATATACCTACGCGGTCACGAAGCGCCATTTGTTGGCCTACATTCCTTACTGCCCAGAGGATATTATTTCACTCTGCTCCATGAATGATTTATACAAAGTTTTCTTCATCGTCGATTTTCTTCTTGTACCGGTATTTTTTAAAAATTCATATTTTACTTGGGATCGTACGTTTTACAAATTTTTAAAATACGATCCGCTTTCAATTTCCCTCCAGAAATCTAAGTATTTTTAAGTTGGATCGAATATGCAAGTGTTTAGTTTATATTTCTCGTCGAATTCAATTCATTCGGACTTGGAAAACTTTTCCGAATCGAACGAACAATAAGCTTTTAAAAAAGAGAAGAAAGGATTGCGATTTAAAAGAATTATTAAATTTGTAATTAAAACTTTAACGAGATTTTATAGTTTCGAGGCGTTTAAATATTTAAACCAATAATCGCATAAAATATAAAGTATAAAAATCTTCTAATCGAACATCGCGCGAGAGAGAAATATTTCTCGGGGTCTTAACTGGTCCATGAATTTCCCTTCGAACAAACTGAAATTTCAAAAAATCATTTTCAATCTTCATTTGATAAAGTGAGCGCTGCATCTTCTGTCGACAAAAACGAGCAATTAATGAAACGGTGAAAGTCAAAATTACGATAAATTGTGACGGATTTATCGAGCGGAAGCGATAAAATATCCGCCATTGAAAACAGTTTAATTCTTTTATTAAACAGCGGCCGGCTTCCAAACGTCGCATCACGTTATGCTTTTATCTACTGCTTTTATGCAACGGCCACATGGAAATTGAAAATTGATTTTTTAATCAAACTTACGACGACAACTAAAAGAATTTTCCAACAAATTTTATGAGTCGGTGAAAATTTCAAAAATTGATAAAGCGCAAAATGGAGAAAACGAAAGCGTAAAACTCGATATCAAGGAATGGAAAGAAGAAACGACAAAAAGCGGGGAGAATTAATTAAATTCAAAGTTATCGCGGCGATGGGAAAGAAAAGGAAGCAGATTCGCGTTAATTAGCTCGATCGTTACGCGAACGTATGAAATCCTACGGTTGCGTCAGCGTCGAAACGAACGAGGCAACGCAGGCGGAGAGCAGAGTGCGTTAACCGATAGAAGGATAAAAACAGCGCGTTTCCGAATCGATATCCCTGTTGAATTTATTAAGAAAATCGTCGCATAAGGAGAAAGAATCGCATTTACTCTCGTTAAAGATGAGTTGAGAATCCATCTCGAAAGCGGATCGACGAATCAGCTGATTCCGTTTCCCGAGCAACGAATTACGTATCCCGGATGCGCGAAATCGAAACTCCTTTGCTGCGGCGAGCCGAGCCGGGTGCAACGACCGACGCGAAACTGGGACATCCTCGACCGTTCAGCGACGTCTTTGCCGGCACACGACGACCCCGTTTTCCAGTCATCGGCCACGCGACCGTTTCGATTTTCGCGCTTCCTTTCACCATCTTTTTCCGCTTCCCGGGACCTTCGATCACCTGTTGCATTATTTATAGTGACGATTGAATCCACTCGTGTTTTCGACTCGAATGCATGTACGTGTATACGTGTGTGGAAAAAGGAGGATCAAAATAATTCTTACCGGTTCCATGCGATGTCTTTTATCGCGCTTATGTAACCGATCGTAATCTAGGAATAGATTAAAAGTAAAGAACAGTTGTCGAGTATTTAGATTTATTATTGTTTTTTGTTGATATTTGATCTTATACATTACAAGTCAAATATTTAAATATCGATCGATTTAACGGTAAATATTGACGGTTCGCTTGAATTTTAATTTTACGACAAGTAAAAAAATATCCGAGTAAGAGTCGAACATTCTTTGAATTTTCTTTGCTTTCGCTCCAAACTTGGTCGGATCCCTATTTCTCACGCTGATAATTTAATTACATTGCGAGTTTAATACTTTCTTACTCGGAGGATTCCAGAGGGATCGAAGGTATTTAATTTATTAATCATTCTAAAAGAAATTTTATATGTAATTCTTACCTCAACGATCGTTTTCGCTCCAGAGATATCGAAATTTCTTCCTACACACATCGTCTTTCGTTAATTCCTCCAATGATTATTATAACCATTAAAATTAATTTTTAAACTCGATACTCGAGTTATTGTTAAATTTATTTAAGATTTTATTAAGTTGACATCAAGCTTTTAATCTTCAAAATTAAGAATTATTTTTCAAATCTCAATTCAAAATCAATAAGATTATTAATTATTCGAACAGCGTATCGCTTTTATAATTTTGTGCTAGAAATTTTTCCCACTCTCGACGAATTAGTTTCACCTTCGCGTTGCTCTTACGCATCCTTGAAGCTTGCTTTTCTGACGTAAAAACTGAGCGAAACAATAGAAGAAAACGGAGCGAGAAAGAGAGAGGGGAAAAGAGACGTCATAAATCCGTGGAACGTCTTTTCCTCTCTTGGAATATTTCATATTAAAGAAGCGGAAAGAATATTCTTTTTGATAAACCGAAATATATTGATTTATTGCGAACGATAAATATAGGAAAATGAAAGAGAATTATTGACACGAATGAATATCGAGATAATGAAAGAAGAATTTTAAAAATAATTTCCACAAACGAGATATTTCACACATTTTTTAATATTAAAATTATAAAAATATACGTTGGAGATAAGTAGAGTAAAAATGTAAGATAAATTAAATTAGGAAAATAAATTCGAGGTTCGAGAAATGGTATTTCAACGAGATTGTTTATTATAGATGAGCGTTAAAAGATCAAGCGTTTAAAATTCTGGAATGAAAGGAGCTGGTTGTACAAAGTTTTGAGCAAACGTTTGAATCTCGAAAATATTTGCGCAATTCATTCGAACCGAGCGAAAAGATTTGAAAAGCGAAGAAAGAATGTAACAGTTTTGCAATATCGAAAGTAATCAATTTCACTTTCTCGTAAATATAGATATAAACCGTATATTTTACAGAAATTAAATAATTTTTGGAAAGATAACCAATTTCCATTAACACAAAGTTTCAAAGTTGCACAATTTTTCCCACATTTCCCACAAGCAATTGAAACATACGCATTTACAAAATTTAAAATTCGTAAAATTCACCGTTCCAAGTCACCGATTCTAAAGAAAGCATGGAAATTGCCGTAACCAGTCATCCCGTCATTCTGTCGCCACGGGAACAGCCAACCGATCGTTAGATCAACGATTATGTGGCGTCGAGACGCCCACCAATTTTCCGACGACGAAACACGAGAGCCTGCCAACACAACTAAATCGTAGAATTCATCCGCACGTGAACTCGGCGAGAGTGAAAAGCGAATCGAAAAGAATGTAGGAGAAGGAAACCTCAAAACAAAGCGACCTCAAACAGAGAAAACGCAATGACCTTCTCGAGGTTACGGACGACAGTTTTAGTGGCTTCGTTGTCCACTAATGTTGCATTTTATCAAAAAATTTTATTCCTTTCCCCCCCACTTTTCTCTTTTATAAGAAATTCGATTAAAATGTTTTCGCAATATGTAAAATCGTTAAAATCAAAAATTCTTCAAATTCGATAAATAAAGATACGTGTAAAACGTAATACAGAGAATAATCGTTAAAAATAAAAATTATTACGAAACGATTGAAACAATTAATAATCGATAATAATAGGAAAGTTAAAACACGAATTTGTAAATATTAGAATGGGAGAAATCTTGTGCAAATATATTTTATAACGAGTATATATTTATCGAGAGAGAGAGAGAGAAAAAGATAATACTTTTGTTAAAGAATAAAATTTATGTCATTGACGTCTGATTTCAGTGTCGATGCGAACAAGTTTATCGATTATTCCACGAGTATATAACGAACAGAGTTCGTTGTCTTATTGATTTTTGTCGAAAATTTATATCGTTGAATCTTTGAAAAGAATCTTCGAAACAAAATTATCCCTTCGATGTTAAATGAAATTAAAACATTGGCAAAAAGATTAGAACAATTATACTCGTAAAGTTAGGAAGTTTGTATCTACATTCGTAGCTTACGACGATATCCGAATTTTTCTACCGTGGAAGAAATCAAATTGATCTTTCTTGAAATCTTAACTTTCCACGTCCATCGAGCGAAGACTTTGAATTCCATCTTCTATTACGTAACACAGATCAGAAAACACTGCCAAGAGGGTCACTTTCGATTCCTCTATCTAGTACGATGCTCGCGATCCAGTGATCACGTGACCGAGTAATCACGTGACGCTGGCTGACGCACGAAAAGAAAGTAAGATTCCTCCCGAATTGCACGTTTTATTTTTACTTTACGACGAATCCACGATTCGTCAATTCGACAATTTGAAAAATCGATTCTTCATCGTACACGTGATGTAAAGATAAAATATAACACATTATTAAATTAATCTCTTCATGAAACGGAAGAAAAATATTGAAAAATATTTTTTAGAATTACTTTTCACGACATAACGATAAAATACACCGTGATTAATGTGATTAAAGTCATCGGTGAAAGAAATATTACCTTAGTTTCTTCAGAAAGTAATCGTTTGAGTATTACAAATAAGAGTTTCGGCCAAGGGGCAATGTCGAGGACTAAAATAACATACGCTCCATACGCTCATTATCATAATAATTAAACTCGGCGTAACGCTAAGTGATATAGGCGTGTTGATCAAGTGTTATTAATACAGAGATAAATTAAACAACAGAATCTTTGTTAAAATCAAAGTACCAATGATAATTATTTAAAAACTTTAAGCATCGATTCATATACGAAATCACGTATATTTTATCATCTTATTCCATAGATACTCTCCAATTCGTATTATTATTTTTGTATAGAATCTATGATGCAAATATATCACACGTACGATATAAAAATAAAATAACAATTTCTTTCTTCGCGTTTGGAAAATATCGCGGAGCTTATAGATTTATCGTATCATAATTTGACACGTGTTGATCGAGTTCGACCGCTAGTTGACACATCCGTTACAACAGGTTTTCACATTCTACGATCAACGTTTGTTAATTAATCGCTGAAAGGAACATTTACTTGGAGTTATCGAATAAAATACCGTAACAATAAATAATCAACGTGATATAACTTAAAATGGAAATCGTTGTTCAGAAACGACTAATTCTCGAATTTTTATCTTTTACTTGGAATATTTATTAATAAAGATATCAACGATAATGTTATAAACTTTTGAAAATCAAGATCGAGTAAATTTCGATACATCATGATCAAAGTGTGTATATGGCTTGTGTTTGTCGAGTGATGTAATTGTGCGAGCAATTGATTAACCTCTTCCTGTTAATTACGTCGTCGAAGATCGAGTTCATAAGCGAGAATTTTGCTGACATAGTGATCGGCATTTTTAAATCTAATTTTTTCAACGAAAAGTTTGCTCTATATTTTTGGTTTATTTTAGAGATTTTTACTTTATTTTCTTTCTTTTCAATTTTCCATTTAGCATGATAAAATTATTCGTAATTTTAACAATTTTAATTTTACCGTTAATTAAATATATATGTAAAATGACCGAGCATTTATTATTACATAAATAAAAAGAGAACGCTTGCCAATGATAAGAAAAATATAAAAAAAATTCTGAATAATTTAAATATAGTTGTCCGAAATGAAAATATAATGAATGATTTATCTTTCAGAATAAACTTATCTCGAAACTTATACGATCGTGTTAGATTAAATTTACTTTTACAATTTTAATTTCCAATTTATATTATATCTGTAAAAATAAAATAATGTATTTACAATTATTCGTAATTATGAAGAGATTAATAAAAAAGAGAGGAAGAAGAAAACAAAATTACGAATGCTAACGTAACTGTTAGTTTCTCGTCGTAGCATTCGACGCAACGCTGAATAGCGTGCAAAGACAACAGGTTTCAAAGGAGGAATGCTCGCGAAGGCTGGTTCGGTGCGAACGGGACGTTATCGCGCGAGCCGTCGTTTCGTAATAGACATTGACATTACGGTAAAAGGAACGTCAGCGTGCGTATTTGCGGATCATCGACCGCTTTTCGGAGAATTGGAAATTGCACTTCACTTTTGCTTCCACGATGAACAAACTTTTAAAGAAAGGTTTCGATAGATATAATTCTGAATGCTCGAATAGTCTTTGTGCATCGAAAATAATTGTACATTATTTCGGTCGGTAAAGTCGCTCAGCGACCTCTTTTTTACGCATCTCGAATTAAATTATCCGAGAGCAAATATGTATCCAACAGGAAATGAATTATATAGTATTCTATACGAATCGTACGTACAGATAGAATTTAATGGAATAATAATTAGATTGAATTAATCGTAAAGTACCGGCAATTTATTACTTTCGAAATTATTCAATTTTAACTCGCATTGAAAATAAAGTCCAACTATAAAAAGAGGATAATTAAAATCAGAAAGACATTAAATAGCGAGTAAATAAATTCAGACTCATAAAAGTTCAAATATTTACCCAATTTAACGACGATGACTTATTTTCTTTTCCACTTGATTCGATTTTTTTTGTTTTCGCGTAAACAAAAATGAATAAATAAATAAATAAATAAATATATTTAACAAACATCGATTTACGACTGTCGACGCGGTATCGCTCTTCTTAGTTAAAAAAATTTCTCGTCTAGCATTTTTTTTAAACATTCTTCTCTCTCAACTTGAATTCGATGCGAAGAAAATTAAAAGATAAATAGATTAGAAGAAAAGAGATATCGATAGGAAAAATAATTCCGAAATTTAGAAATTCTGTAATTTTTGGCTACAAAATATTACGTTATAAATTTTTTAATGTAACATTTAGTGAAATTTAATTGTAATATTTCACGTATACAAGTTTCACATTTTCACTGCTTTCTCTTTGATAAATAAACGTGTCAGAAATAAATACCGGATGAGCCAATTTCAAAAAATTAATTCCAGCAATAGTTTCTTCTAGGAAACAATTTCTTTTATCAGCAAGTATCTTCTTTACTTCGTAATCAGGTTACTTTTAGATCATTCAATTATTATCACATATCTGCTTCCCGAAATATAAAATTCGTTCATATTTTCGCAAAATCCTCACAAATAATTCTAACCGTTTCGTTAGAAAACCGTAATGGGAAAAGAAAATGGAGTAATTTTAAAAAACGTAAGAAAATTTCGCATCGTTTCGATCGAAATTTTTTCCCAGTAATAATTCGAGTCGGAATAGTCGAACCGAACGAAAACGGTGATCGCTTTCCCCGTCGAGTTTGAAGCGTGTTATTTGGCTCGTTATTTCCGCCACGTATTCGCGATCGATCGTTTATCTCGTGAATGCGAGCGGACTTGATAAACGGAAGAGAACGTGCGACTCTGGCGTAGTACTATGTTATAAATGTTGAAACGCGTTATATACGAGAGGTTACGCTAATGCGACGATTATTCAGAGAGACTGCTAATCGATTCCCATTCAACGGTTCTCTTATTGTTGTTTCTTTCTTTCTCGTTTCATTTCTTTATTTTCGCTTATTCTTTTTTCAAAAAATTTTGTGATCAATCGAAGATTTTTAATTCTTTCCTCTTTGTTTATCTATCGGTTCCCTCCTGAACTAAGCATTTAGCTCGATTTCATAAATGTAGTAAAATACTTTTACTTAAAAACGAAACTTTTCTTTATTGAAATTCACAGAAAGGATATTTTTAAAGATTAAGCGATTGTTATGCAAACATTTTTTAAAAATAATCTATATAATATATGTAGATTAAAATAAGTTTATATTTTTAATATAAAAGTGAACAGTCCTAAAAATACATCGTTTATTTTTTTATGACAAGTCAAGAAATTTTTTGTTTATCATTCAAGATTTAAACGTGCAAATGTATTCATGTATCTTAATTATCTCGTTAATCTTTTATCCTTGTAAAAAATAAAAACTAAAAGCTTTGAATATTCCACATCGATGACATCGAGATTTGTATCATCTCTTGGAATATTTTCAAAATTTTAACTTCTCTATTTTTTTTTGCTACGTTTCAAGACACATATGTGACATAGATACAACGAAATATTCATCACACAAATGTTCAAATAACTCGCGACGTACTAGAATTCAAATCTGAAATGAATTCTTCGGAAAAATGCGAAACGATTTAATCGCTTTGAAGAATATACGTGTGTATATATATACAATTCTACGTAACGTTGAATAAAACAATAATTACGTATTGATAAAATTTTTCAAAATTTACAAACTTCAAGATTTAAAGGTATTAAAATATTTAAAATATTAAATTTTCCATTTTCTAATTTCGTAATCGTTGTTTATAATATAATCAAGATTCACATTTGAATAAAAGTTTTATTTTTCTTTTCTATTCAAATCTATTCGAATAAATAAATTTTTTAAAATATTTACAATTTTACTTTTTCTTTTTCCATCGTTTTCATTCATACAGGTCCATCGATTTGAATTTTTCAAAATTCGGAAGCGCAAAAAAAAACACGAGGAAAATGAAAAATTCAAATCGCCTACATGCGTATCGCGTTCAAGTTCGGCTTATTCGTTCGTTATATCTAACGTATTATATTCATTCGATTATCGATTTAACCGAAGCCTCGTATCGGCCTTTACCGAGCAAATATTACGTAACTTTACGTATCGCATGCCACGCGAATACGTAATCGTATATTGTCTACGAACGTCATTCACGCAATTATCAGACTTCTAAGCAGATGTGGTGGATCTTTGGGAGGAGAGATGAAGCGTGTAATTTTCATTTTCAAAATACAGCCATTCTTTATGATCGAGTGTTTATTTGATTTGAGAAATTTCGACATATTTTGTCGTTAATAATTCAACGAATGGAGAAGGAAGAGAAACGTTGTATCTCGTCATTGAACGTAAAAGTTTGGGGAAAAATAAATTTTGGCGCTCGAAGAATTCTGAGATAATTTTCTTTTTGATATATCGAGAAAAAAAAAATTAAATTCTAACGAATCTGAAATATTTAGCACGTTCCATCGGATCTATCAGAGTTGTTTTCATGCGCGATAGAAATGGTGTTCTATTCGCGAATAAACAGCTCGACGCTCAAGTGCAGACAGACCAGTCTGTCGAAGGACGAACGTCGATGACGTCTTTAACGCGATGCGATGGGAGATTGTGTCGCAACTCCCTTTTATTTACCACCGCGGCCGGAATATTGGCCTACGTGCTTCGAAATAAAGCTTCTTTCGTCCGAAACTCATTCTCTTCCATACTCTCGATATTTTCTCGTTCTGCGTCTCGGTTTACGGGACGAAAAAATTTATTTTCCGCTCGATTCGTGAACGCGGCGTTTGGCAACGTCGGAATCGCGTCTTGGGAATTGGTTTGTTTTCGCGAAGAGGAATTAAAATTAATCCTCCGAGGTACGAGGAGTGGAAAATTATAATTGAAAATTAAATTTTCTGGTAAATCGTTTTTAATTTACTTATTAATATAAAATGTCTGGTGTGCAGCATTGTTATATCTCTCCTCCTATCATTTACGTATTCTCGTAATAAAATAAGTGTGAAAAAAATTAGAAAATTAAAGTGATCAAAGAAAAAGGAAATATCGTAAGGATCCGTTTATACGAGCCAAAATATTTTGAAAGTAAAGTGGTTTTTCGAAAAGTAGTTTTTATAAAAATTAAACGCTGTTACTATTATTATATTCTTTGTCGCTGAAAATAAAATAAAAGAAACGATTCGAGTATAAAATTTCAGTGAGAAAGAAATGTCTCTCTCGATCACAATAATGGAAAATACATCTCTGTGAGCAATTACTGACTCGAGAATGAGCCTTGAGACTTCATTGAAGCGATACGTTGAATATGTAATAGCAAAAAAAGGAAGAGAAAGATCTTACTTTCTTCGAAGAATATTTACATTTTATTATTTTATTATCGTACGTTGAGATGTGGAAATATTTACAAAGTTCGACTGCTAATTTTACATGAATTTTCTTTGTAATATTTTTTATATAAATAGATAAACATAAAATAAAGTACGAAATTATTTTTCAAACAAATATCAAAGAATTATTTTAATAATTAAATGAATGCGAATATAAAATAATATATGAATATTTTGACATTTATCAAGTTTTATATTTTAATCGAATCGAACAGCGATGAAAGAAAAATTCAATTTCACGTTATATTCACTTTGGAAGATAAACAAATTTTTTATAAAGTTTTATAATACTTTATACCACTCTCCGTTAAAATGTATCGAAAGTTATTTTTAGATTTATATCGTGATACGTTTGATCGCACGATACAACAAACTTCCTTCTGTTTGTTATTACACTCACCTTCCTTTTCCACACTATTTACAAATTGAAACAAACTCGTTTAACCACATCGCTCAAAGTTCAGTAAAAAATTATTCAACTACAACTTTATTATTATTTATTGCTGAATTATTACAATTTTACCGCGAATGGGAAAACGATTCGTTATAGTTATCAACGATCGGTAAGTAAGCGATTCCTGAAAAATTCGAGGGAAACTAATCTCGCGGCTATTCTTAATCATCGAAAAAGGCGAGTTCGCACAACGAAACGAAATTCAGCGGCGATTAGGCGAGTTACGTGGCGGTTGCACAAAGAAAAGCAAAGAGAAAAGCAGACGAGTCGTAAAGAATCTCACGCGTGATGGGTATTTTATATATATTTGTGCATACTTGTTTCGCGTCATAAACTTATTTATCCATGGCTTCGTTTCCGTGTATCGAGAATTGGCATGGAAATATTTTTCTCGCACATTCTTTCGACTTGTTTCTCTTGCAAAGAATTAAGATTTTTTGAAAAATTGACGTTTTCTTTGCATTCTTTGATTTAAATTTGTAAATAATTTATTTTTAATATTTGTGCGTTAATTATCGATTACAAGATCGACTCGTTTACGGAATTATAATTAGATACACAAACGAAGAAAATATGTACGATAAAAAATTAATTATCGGAATATTTTACTAGCAATTTCCTTTTAATCAGATTATTAAATTAGCAAAATTATTAAGTTTAATTGCGTACGAATATTTTGACGATAAATCTAACCGATAAACTTAAATTTAAATTTTACGAAATTTATAAATAATTAGGTAGAGAGGCCTTTTCGAAAAGAAAATCCGAGTATTCTGCACGACGTTTCGTTACTCTTATGGTCGGACGTAACATTTCGACTAACCTGTACTTTCCTCATCCACTTAATTCCCTCGCCGTTCTCAAATTTCTCGACTTGTAAAATATAAACTAGCGCTAAATTGTCGAATGAGTTAATTTTAGATAATTGAAAACGATAAATTAACCTTTCGTTAATTGGGACAGGTTAACCCTGACCTGTCTCAACGAAAGTCAACCACCCTTGAACAACCCTAGGAAGAGAAAGTTCGGTTGCTCTCGAAAGTTTTCCACCTCGCAGAGAGCACGTCGTTTTAAAGAAGATATCCAAAGTTTCGCGCGGATGAGGTGGCTTTTCATTGGAATGAAAGAAAATTTTAACACTTGTTTAAATAATTAAATAAAATTAACCGATATAGAACAATAATTATACAATAATTATACAACATGATAATTCGGAAAAACAAATCGCACGGCCTTCGTGTTCCTTCTCAAGCTTGCCAACCTAGCTTGGACGTCGTTCAAACTTAATTCCCGTGAAACAGGAGCGAAGAAGATACTTTCACGGGATGAGCTCGTAATGGACGTTGCCTTATCCTTTATCCTCTTCCAGCCGAGTTCGTTCCGTCTCTCTCGGGCGAATACAAAGAAAGCGAACGTTCCAACGCAACCGGGAAGTGGCAACGCTGCCTCTGCATGGCTTATGGAACAACGTTCGTCGCTGGATTACGTTCGTTTTTTCCTCTCCTCTTTCCGCTTCGATGCACCAAGGTTTTGTCGCGACGAGAAGATGGCCAGCGGGACGAGTAAATGGTATCCGATTCGCTTCATTCCATCTTTCACGGTTCGAGAGTCTCCGTGCTTTTGGATTTTTAATTATTACGAGATATTAAAATTCGTTTCGTATTTATGATCTAGAGATCTGTTTAAAGATGACTTTGAACAAAATAGAAACCTTTATAAAGATATATAAAGAAATACGAACAAAAGTTTATCGCTTTTCAGGCTGATGATGTATCGCGTTTCTGAAATAAACTCTTCGTTTTCTACAGGGAATGTTTTTGTACTTTCTCGAGCGCTTTTATGAAATTTTATCGATTCTTTATTTAAAATTTTTCGAAATTCGTTAACCTCCTCGATACTTAGCCGCTGCGTGCACTAACTCGTGTATTCATTTTCTTGGCCGTCGTAGCGAAGAGGTTAAAAATACTTTTAATTTCCGAAATATAGAACGCATATAAAAATACGAGCATTTTACCGACCGAGTCACGAGTTGATTCCATTCCAACGTCGATATAAGATAACTTTATACGATTTTTAGATTTAAAATGAACCAGACAACACTCTTTCGCACCGCTCACCTGTTATTTCGATCGTGAATTCCTCCAAGTGCAGCTTTTTCTTAAATCTTATCGTGGTAAAAATTTCAAAAAAGATACAATCGCGATAGAAGAACTTTTGCACGCGTTTGCATTGCAAAAAGTTGCGACGTTTAATTACGTTTAAAAAACGGAATACTCTGATAAGCGAAAAGTATATGAAAGTTTCGTGGATCTCACGTAAAAGTACGAAATAGTTTCAAAAAGTGGCCTTACTTTAAATCGTAATAGGCAATATTTTATCGAAACAAGCTAGAATAAGTAACATTAAAATAAATAATAGATATTCAGACATTGATTCGATATATCGGATATTTATATCTTTTTATATCTTGAAAGTTATTTTTAATCTCGGTCGAATAAAAATTTTTCTTAAATGCAATTGAAATATAATTTTTCATTAAAAATCATCAATTTCTCTATAAATTTGATAAACTATATCAATTTTATTCGTACATAAGACAACAAATTGTGAAAGAGAAAAATTAAAATATTCAAATTACAGGTACATTCGTAAAAATATCCTTCAATCTTTTCCACGGTCTTCAACAGCGATTCAATTACTTTCGCAAGCAAATCCTCGTTCACGTAACATCTGTCAGGACAAGCGGCCGGTTTTCTCTTCCCCCAAAGACGCCCTGAATCCTCGAGAACACGATCTCGAAAATGATGGAGAAGATTTCGATTCGAGAAAACTGTATCAAATTCGAAATTCAACAATTTAAAAGTTTAAGATTCAAAGTCTCTGTGATGTGTAAATGTGATCCAGAAATAGAAAATTTTGCTTTACGTTGCGCAAAGTGGACGAGATATTTTCTCAATTCGCGTAATAACGACTCGCTTGACAGCTCTTAGATAGAAGAGTCAATAAGATGTCAATTGCACGCAATTTATCGAATCGTCATCTCGAATTAATACGAACAATATTCGACGTGTAAAATCTTTATCCTTTAGTTATCGATCAAGAAATATCAATATTCTTTTATTTGTATACATATTGTCGGTTAAAAATTTATTCCAAATCTAAAGTACGTTCTTTTAATATTAAATATCGAGTTTCTAATTTGAGGTTAAAACATATTTTACTTTATATTTTTTAAAACAATTTTAAAACGTTTACAGAATCAAAAAGCTGTGTAAAGGAAAATCTAACGATGGAATTTAACATTCCTTTTTATTTAAGAAAAATATTTTTTCTTCTCTTTCCTCGTTCGATACAAATAAAAGAATCGATATTGCAATTTTATTTGCGTCGATACCTTTAAAAAGTTTCGTTTTCGAGGAATTAAAATCCAAAATATTTATAAAAAAAAGGGAAGATATTGAAAAATGCGACGATTCGAAATATTTTGAACTCTGCTAGACACGATAAACGAAGAAAGCTACGTAGTCGGTCGGATAATTCAGTCGATGGACGCGAGTCGTGAAGCGGCGCTTTTGTGCCGCTTCGCGGATCGCACGATTGCATAAGAAGCAAGAAAAAGCTTCTTCGCCGCGATTACAACTATATTAATCGTTTTTACACGTTACATATTCAACGTTTTAAAAACATTATAATTAGATCTAATTATGACTGAAATAGAATATTTTATCAATAAAGTCAAGAAGGAGAAGAAAATATAAACTTATCATTTTCTCATTTTCTTTTCTTTTGATCCATCTTTTTCTGCGATTAACATTTTATTTCGTCCAATCGTTAAAATCGTTCAAAATTTATTTGTAGAAAATAAAATACCTTATCTTTCGTGTTTCTCTTCCAATTCTCTTTTCATTACTGGAATTTTCAGCGTCCTCCCAGCATTCTAATCTTTGGCCATTTTTACCTTTTCAATCGTTTCGCTACCGAAACGGTAGCTTAGTTTATCGCGCTAGAATTTGTACTATTCCTGTATTACGTATACAGCTATTTTCGTATCATTGGAATTCTTCAATTTTCGCGAAAAACGTCCCCAACGATTACACAAAATCCAATAATAACGATAAATCGAGTTGATCCTCGGGAAAAAATCAACGAAACGTAATTGCAGAAAAAGAACGCAACGACATTAATTAATCTGGACGCTTGAAATGTAGAACTCGGCTATATCTAGCAGGGCGTTGTATCAAAGCGCGAGTGAGGCAACCGCATGTCTATAATAGGACACGAAACGCTAACGTATTCGCGAGCACGCGACCAACTGGCCTACGCCCACGGGTTCCCTGGAACGGGCAGGCGAAATCGCCGTTTTATCGTTCCGTGGCCCACTTCTTCTTCCCTATCGAGCCCAGCACGCGTTACTCGTTTATCGTTGCTCGTTCCAACAATGGCTCGGCATTACGATAAACAAGGCAAAGATGTCGATTCGTTTCCTCTCGAATAATAAGTTTCTTCCCTTTTGCACGTTATTTTTCCACGATCGATTGTAAAAAGAGTCGAATATCGCACGACGGGCCTCGATAAAGGGGATCGTGATATATATTGGATTTTATGGGTTGGCGTATTAAATCGTTTCCATCTATCGAGAGCAACGAGTTTCTTGGATCGGACGATTGGTCTAAAAAATTGTGACACTCGTTAAATGTAAATTGAATAATCGAAGCTTTCGTTTTATTTTTTAGTTGGAAAGGGAGAGATTTCGAATATCTTTACTTCGATGTCTCTCGTTATCTTGTATTTCGTTACAAATTTTCCAAGGATCCTCCCGCCGCTGGAAAAAGAGAAACGTATTCGCGTATCGCTCTGGAAGACAATCGCGACCTCGAGTCATCCGGCGATGTGGGACACGCCACTTGCATCGGCTCGTCGATAAGAATACACGCGAGGAGACCTTGACAGAGACGACTCCTCCCACGAATGACCAAGACTCGACAACAAGGTGTACCGATGTAGCACGTAGCGCGCGATCGTGAGTCGCATACGTACGATTTCTCCGCGAGACAGCAGCTAATCCGAACGAATTTCCCAGATGCGAGCGTTTCGACGCCAAACGAGACACGCAGCCGCGCCCACTAGCGTTCTTGCAACGTAATGTTCGAAAGATGGAAAAGATGGAGGCTTTAAAATATCATCTTTTAAATTTTTTTACATTTTATTCGTTTATTATTATTTATATATCTTTGATTCTTCCAATTTGTAAATTCTTCCCACTTAAATTTTTTGATACGTCAGAGTCTCTTTTAAATAATTAACTTTTACACGTTTAAATTCTTCCAAAATTTCTTGCCACGAGCTTAAATTTTTTGATACGTCAGACTCTCTTTTAAATAATTAATATTACATATTTTTTTATATTTGTTTACTTTCATTATTATTTATTTATATATATATATTTTTTTAATTTTTTGAATTTGTAAATTCTTCCAAAATTTGTTGCTACGAGTTTAAATTTTTTTATGCGTCTCTTTTAAATAATTAATTTTCACATATTTTTTGATATTGTTTACTTTTGTTATTATTTATATATTTTTAATTCTTTGTATTTGTAAATTCTTCCAAAATTTGTTGTCACGAGCTT
The DNA here is from genome assembly GCF_029169275.1 of Apis cerana. Lineage (NCBI taxonomy): Eukaryota > Metazoa > Arthropoda > Insecta > Hymenoptera > Apidae > Apis > Apis cerana. Next base: position 282,648 of record NC_083855.1, read on the forward strand.
AAATTTTTTGATACATCAGAGAGTTTAAATAATTAATTTTTACACATTTAAATTCTTCCAAAATTTCTTCCCACTTAAATTTTTTGATACGTCAGAGTCTCTTTTAAATAATTAACTTTTTATACATTTTTGATATTTATTTACTTTTATTATTATTTATATATATATTTATTTTTAATTCTTTGCATTTGTAAATTCTTCTAAAATTTGTTGTCACGAGCTTAAATTTTTTGATACATCAGAGAGTTTAAATAATTAATTTTTATACATTTAAATTCTTTCAAAATTTTTTGCCACGAGCTTAAATTTTTTGACGTCAGACTCTCTTTTAAATAATTAATTTTTATACATTTTTTGATATTTATTTACTTTTATTATTATTTATATATATATTTTTAATTCTTTGCATTTGTAAATTCTTTCAAAATTTGTTGTCACGAGCTTAAATTTTTTGATACATCAGAGAGTCTTTAAATAATTAATTTTTACACATTTAAATTCTTCCAAAATTCCTTGCCACGAGCTTAAATTTTTTGATACGTCAGAGTCTCTTTTAAATGATTAATTTTTACATATTTTTTGATATTTATTTACTTTTATTATTATTTATATATTTTTAATTCTTTGCATTTGTAAATTCTTCCAAAATTTATTGTCACGAGCTTAAATTTTTTTATACGTCAGAGTCTCTTTTAAATGATTAATTATTACATATTACATACATTTATTTATTTATTTATATATTTTTAATTCTTTGCATTTGTAAATTCTCAAAATTTATTGCCACGAGCTTAAATTTTTTGATATAGTTTCAATCCTTTTAAATACACCTTTTAAATATATCTTTGCATTCGTAAATTTGTTGCCACAAGCGACTAACGTGAAAATAAATTCTATCATTCGATCCATTACATTGATACAAAAATAAGAAAAACAAGATTCTGCGAATTTTATTTAAAATTTAAATAATAAAAAATATATAATACGTGTGTTAATTTTATCTAATAATCTTTATTCAAATTACACATTTAACTGTAAAAGCAAAAAATAATTGCTCTTGGAGTGCAAATTATTGAATAAAGATAGGTTTAACGTAGATTACAAAAATAGATAATAATTATATAATTACTAATTAGAAGTTTCTAGAAAATTTAATGAAAATTATGCATATCCTGTATGAATATTTTAAATCTATCTTTTTTTTTAATACACTGTTCAGTGCATATATTGTAGCATATGGAACATGATCAAGTTCATAGAACGTCGTACAAGACACATTGAAAAAAATAGAAGAAAAATATTTTGTTTTATATCTTTTCCTGTCAAATTGTTAAAAAAATATTATACATGTATATCCATTATTACATTACACCAGAGACACAATTTGACAACTTTAAAAAGTTTACTCTTTATATGAAAACAATTTATTAGTATTTACAATATTTAACTTTAATCCAAAACATAATTTTAGACAAAAAAAGAAGCATTAAAAATTGTCGATTCGAAAAATTTACTTGGTTAGTGGGTTATTTTTCATCTTTTTCTTGTTATTTCTTTCGGGTTAACAGTGTATGGAGTACCGTTGAAATATCCCATCCCGTTCGTAATTCGTTTTTCGAAATTCTCTGGTATTCCTCTACGACATAATTAGCGTAAGAAATGTATTATGAGTAACTGGACTTGGCGAGAATTATATGTTGGAAGATTTGAAATTGCTTGCCAAGATGGTTGAAGTAATTTAAGAACGTGGAAAATTAAAGTTCTTCTATTATTATCTGATTAATTAGTTGCGTAACAATTAGACGCGATATGGAAATCAAAATTTCATTTTTTACCAATTCTTCTACTTCTGGTGCGAATAAGATCACTCTCGTTAAGTAATTTTGAAAGAATTTCGAGACATTTAATGAAACGATTTACAAAAATATACAGTATACAGAGAAAAAAGCAACAAATATAAAATTATAAATACACTTCCAACTTGTCTCGGAATATTATAAAAAGAAAATTTTTTAACTATTTTTGAGAATTTTTTCTGGGCAGTCAAATTAATGCTTGTTCCTTAAATTTTTTACTTTGCGCAAAAATCTGTCGATAAAATTGAACAAATGTTAAAAGAAAATAAAACGTAAACATCTTTTAGAGAAACAATTTATCATACCATTATATCACACCCTGATACGTGCTTGCGAACCTTGAAACACCGACGACATTCCTTTTACAGGGCTGAACCGTAAAACGCACATAGTGGATAGAAGCGTGACACGATCGAAAAGTTCGCGAGATAAATCCCTTTCTGATTTAAGGGGATCGTTTCGACCGATAAAAGCGTTCAATTTTCAAAGAAACGTTTACGCGAGAAAGTATTGTTCGAACGAAGAAATGGTTTATTCGTTCGATTCTTCATTTCGAATCGAGGGGGATTTTAACCGTTTGTTGTCAAAGTTACTTTCTAGTAATAAAATTTTCACCAAACAACTCGCCAAATATATTTTTATATATTTATTCGTCCGCAGAGTTAAGAACTCTCTCCAAGAGAGAGTTTTATATATTAAAAGTGTATAAAAATATACGTTTTTTAATTTTCGAGTTTAGTTTTTTTATTGAATTTTTAAATCAAAAATTTGTATAAAATTACGTACAATGCGAAACGTACGGTACGATTTTCCTATTTTTTAAAAATCTAACGAATATCAACGAATTATTATTTCGCAAATCGATGTTGCGAATTGCACGAAATTAAATCTGGAATTCATATTGTTGAATCCACTTGGAAGTAACGTTAAAGCTGTTATGACACCAACCACGGTCGAGACTTTCGTAACACGTGATTCTCGATAAATTAATCCTCTCGCATAATTTAGCGCGAATAGAAAGCTCGATGCACTTACAAGAAACTTACAAGAACGTAATAATAAAATCCTTTTAATAAAGCTTGTAATCGCAAATAAAGCAGATTACAGAAAAAATCGAAGGAACGAGGATTTCATAACGTATTCACTACGTATTCACTTGCTCACTTGGTACAAATTTCAAGTACGATCTCGTAAATAACCATAGGACGATGATAATCGAGGGAAAAAAGGAACAGAAAAACGCGCGAAATGGAAGAAGAAAGTGATAATCCATCATCGAGGTGGTTTCCTGTGCTATGATATTCGTCGTTCTTCGATCGGCCTCGTCAACCGTATTTAGACGATTAATTACGCTCTTTTACCGTAAACGGTAGTCGCCTGCTTCGAACTCGAGAGGCTCGTGCACGCCTTTACGTCTCACTTTGCTCTCGAACGCTCTGAATCTATGGCCGATCGTGCCACTATGTTTACTTGGCACCGTGCCAGGAGACACCGTTCGAAAAATTCATCCGTTGCTTTCTAGGATTTCGAAGGTTAGCGGAGAAGCGGGCCATTTTTAATTGTCGTACAAATTGTGATCTGAGAAAATCGTGCATTATACGTGCATCGTATAGCGAATAATAATAAATTCGTAATTTCCAAATAGTTGTTAACCGAGGATGAAGTTATTAGGCGAATTGCGAATAAAAAAATATATTGGACTTTCTATATAAAGCGACTTTGAATTACAAGTCACGATAATTTCTGTCATTTCCACGTATGATTTTCTCGTGAAAGCCGAATAAAGTGGTAATTTTTCTTTTTTACGATTGGAAACGGAGTGTACGGAAGGAGTATTATTATAGAAATTGCACGAGTGAAATACAAATTGCAGAAACGATGCAACAATGTTAATAAAGAAAATCTGCAATTTTGAGCAGTTACGATAAAGGTCAGATACGATCAACGTATACACATCCCAATGGATTCGAGTTAGATTTGCGAATATTACGAATTTTTACGATTTATTATTCCTATTACAACGAATATCATACGATTTTTAGTCTCAAAAGTGTATACGTACTTTATTAATATATTAGAAGCAAATAAGAAAAATTTAGGAATATCCGAACGTATATGCTTGAAGCGATACGAAAATGTACGATCTCATCCGATTCTGCCCGAATCTTTCCGATCTATCCCGAATCTATCCCGAAGTCGGACGAAATTAGACTCGAATTAGGTTTCAAATAAATTCATTAATTTCGAAAAATCTCACGAGTACTATAAATATTAGCGCGACCAAATTTAAGGATTAAAATATTTTCGCTTCGTGTTTTTTACTTTCAAGATTTAATTGCAGCAAAAAAATACCGAAGAAAGATCTATTTAAATGAGATATCCTGGTGAATAAGCATAAATAACGACGACGAGGTTTCCAAACGAAAGTTTTTTAAGTCTCTTGTATAAAAACAACTTGGCGAATTATTTGTGATTGAATATCGTTAAAAAGATTTATCTTCGAGCTCGTAAAAACGCCTTGTTACGTTCCAGCTCGATACCATCTCTTCTTTCAAAAAGTATATTCTCCACCTGAGCTCGTGCTAAATAAATTCATTTTATTACTATTACATAATGTTCTCCGCATAATACGATGTTGATTATATTATGGTAACGTATTACGCACCTATCCTGACTTCGTCGAGCAGCATCGGAATGGCCATTAAGCTGCGTGACTTTTCGCCGGTGAAATTAATCTTCGAGGAGTTGGATGGAACTCGTTTCACCGCGTTCGTAACGATTCGTGCTCCGAATCGGATAAATTTTTTTTCGTTTCGTAAAGATCGGATGAAAATTTTTCTCCTCTTCAGAACAGAATTTTGATATATGAAATAAATACACGTTTATAAAATATATTCGTTCGTAATGATTAATAATTTTACGACGACGAAAAATTTAACATTGACCACGAATCGATAAAGAATCGAATATCAAAGTGATCAGATAATTGATCGATCTCGGACAATATCGATTATTCGACACAAAAGGTTAGATAAATCACTATCTCCTTCCTTTTTTCCCTCAATTACTTATAGAAAAAAAAAAAAAAATATTCATTTTCAGAGAAAAATATATACGGGGAATTTTATGATACGAAGATAAGAATCAAGGTATTTTGTCAACATATGGAAAGTCACTCCAAATAGAAAATGTTACACCAATTCGTTTTCGAGATATGGAAGAATATAAAATGATATTAAACCGCAAATAATCAAATGCATTCGAGTTACTTAACTTTTAACGATAATCATTTATTTGAAATCATGTTTTACGTGACTTTGATTTACATTGATTTACACTGGTTTATGACTTACAATGACTAATATCAAAGAAACGTAATATTTCTCAATGAGATTTTTCCTGGTCGATGAACAGAAAGAGATAAAATCGTCGCAGTCCTCTTGATTGTTCTTCTAAATTTTTTTTCTCTACACCAATCGATGGAAAATAATGTAAAATATAGTTTCGAATAAACGATTATCGTTTCATCTCTCGTACGTCGATATAAATGAATATAAAATTTAGAATGATGAACATAGTTACAAAATTCTACTTGTAAATAGAATCTCTTCGAATATACCACAAAGTATCTTCAAATTCGAAAAATCATAATTATGATCAAAAAGAATATATCTTTTCTCGATAAGAGAAAGAAACCGATAAGGTGGTTAAAGAAAAAAGTAAGTCTAGGAAAAGTAAAAATACGGAAAAATAACAAAAGAAATAAATTAAAATCTATTATTATGACGTTGTCCAGGAAATTGCTCAAACACGTTATCGATAAAAAAGCGATATGATAGCAATGGATAAAAAGAAGTATCAAAAAAGAAAAGAAAATAATATGTTAAAGAACAAGTTGATAAGCGATACGTGACTCATATTTTTCCCCTCTCAAATAAAAAAAGATCTCGTACCACTCGATTTAAATTTTTCCTAAAAATATGCCGAATGTGATTTTTTAAATACGATCGATGGAAATAATTTTCTTTGGAAGATCTCAATTTGAACAAAGATTTTCAAAATTTAAACATCAACATTTTACGTTAAACCATTTAATATACCTTAGATATCGCGAGCTCTTCGCAACGCTGAAACAAGCGTTTATAATAATTTGAAGAAGAAGAAGAAGAAGAAATTAAGTATATCGTTCTATTCTAAACTAAGCTTCCAGGAACGCGAGACAAACTCACGCGGGCGTTGCAGCAGAAAGAAAACAGTGTGCTTCGAGAGAGAGAGACAGAGAAAAGGAGGCACAAGGCGTTGCGAGTCGATGAAATTACGCACTTGACCCGTGAGACGCGCACAGCGAGTCGGAAAAAGTAAGAAAAGAAGATAAAAATACGAAACTATACACAAAGAGAGAGAGAGGAAAGAACAAGGATGGAATGTGAAAAGGAGAGGGGGAATCAGTAGTAGGCGCGGGCATACATCGTCGTAAGCGAATGTTTTAATGTCAAGGGAGGAGCGCTCGCAGCGTGTGGGTTATCCTTTGCCAGGCTGCCACTCGCATCCAACGGATTAATCCCTCCTCCTCGACCAATTCTCCGTGTTTCAGGATCGATACAGGTGCGTTTCGTTACGAAAATTGAAACGACTATTGGGTTTGAAATTTTAAGTATTTTTTGGAATCGATCTGGTATCGAATAACAGGATGTATAGAAATGTTGGATTATTCAAATTAAACCGTCAATTCGAGGAATAAAGGATTGTGTATAAACTACGCAAGAAAAATTCTTTTTGCTTCGATAACTTACAATCGGATGTAAACAATTATCACGAATAAGGAAGAATTAATTCCCCTAGAATTATTACTCGATGAACGTTGTTGTGCCGATTGCTTGTACATCGTGTCAATAAATATCGATAAGACGAGTTCCAAGAATAATCCGTGTACAGAAAAATGTAAACTGTGATAATTCGAAACGAAAATTACCGAGACTAATTTAAATCTTGACGTAACGTACGGAGATGATTACAAGTATAAAAGGGAGAAATATAAAAAATAATATTATCGTATAAATCGTAAAAAATTTTCGCGATTATCAGTCGAATCTCTTATCGATCCAACGACCATCTGCTTATCCTCGAGATCGATCTTAGAGATCGTGTAATAGGAGCGTTACACAATAGTTTTGTCGCCATTCGCTTGGATTCACCCTTTCGTTGTTTCGTTTTCAAGAAATTCTCCAAAGCGTCTTTATCATTTCTGTCATCAATATCAGAAAGTTGATTAAAAGGTAAAATCTGGATTACAACAAGAGGATCCCATTATAAGAAACTGGAACTTTCGAACGCGAAACACTTTTATCGTGTATTGCCTTTTCGTCGTGCATTTGGACGATCAAACGCTAAAAATAGAAAGGATGGGATGAAAACGATAATTGCAAACTCGGTCGCGAGAGGATAACGTCGATCATCGATTTCGTCATCGCGTGTCAACGACCGAGCGATCGCCTCGATTTCGAAGCCGCAGGAATCGCGTGAAATTTAATTAAATCGCACGTTATCGGTGAAAGGCGGACACGCGCGCCTCTTGCGTGAAATATTATGCCCGTGAACGGCCGGGCCAATGTCAAGTTGCGAATCACGATTTCGCGTTGAAAAACGGCCGCTTGCGTAACAGTCGATTATACGAACGCGAAAAAGCATTCTCTTCCTTCAACGAGAACCTTTTCATTTTTCTTCGGGATGCGGCGCGAAATTTCAGCCCTCGAAGGGAAGGACAAGTCGTGGCGCTTCGGTCGTCGTTCAATTTGGTCACGTGGTTATCGTCGTTTTAGCATCACGCGCTCTACATATGAATGATTCAGGCGCAACGTATCACGTTCGAAGCACGCTCGCTACTACAATGAGCTAATAATTACAGTTACGATGAGGCGTACATTATGAATTAAAATCGACCGGCGGCTTAAATATCGTTGAGCGATTCGTGAAGCGTGAACGTAACGAGCAAATTGGTAAATGCGTTACGTCTCGTAACGAAAAATTTATGCTCGAAAGGCGTGGAATAAAATATCCGTCGGGTATAATTGTGACAAAAATTGTAAATCAGCAACAATAACGATAATAATAAAGATTAAAACGTGTAATAAAAATCACGATCAATTTTAAACGATTACATTTACATAACAAGAAGAAATTACGAGTCGGTTACGGTTTCAATTCGTGTGTAATAAATAAAATGTGAAAAAGGTATACGCACTTTAGCTCACATAATCTTGATGATCGATATAATTTATCTTAATTATTTTTAAAACGGCTTATCGTAAAATGTTTCTCGGGTAAATGCGTTCACGTGGTGTCTTCTCGAAGCTTATGAAATGTTTGAACGAACGTTTCATATCGAGTTTCGTGTAAATTTAATGTAAATTAATGCAAATTTTATTGCCGTGAATTGAACATCGATCGAGATTATTTATTTTCACGATTGATTTTATGAATGGATAAAAAAAATAATGAATTACCGATCAAAATGGTACTTATTATTATTATTTAATAAACGATAACAAACGCAGCTTTGAAATTGTTTACCTTTCGACACGAATTCGAGACGCTTGATTTCGAAGCGTCAACGAAAGGAGGAAGTTCGAGACAAGTGAAAGGCTCGCATCTGCATAGTTGGACACGACCGAAGCGCACGATAAAAATGATCCAAATCGATAGCGTATCGCAACAATGATTCGAATGCTCTTCGACGAAAGGAGGAAGTGCGAGTCGTTGGTTTCAGTGAAAGGGAAAATTAAAAGGATCGGAAAAGGAGAGCTCGTGGCCCCGTTTGCGATGGGTTTCTCGAGGGCCAAGAGATAAGCCGAGTGTGTGGACAACAATGACGCGCCGTAACGAGAGATCAAGAAGTAAAGAAGAAAGGAGGAAGTATCGAGACGGGTGAAAGGCGTGACTCGTTAAACTTTTTAATAAAATGAAAATAGCAGTTTCATTTTTCATCAGTTGGACTTTTATAATACACGTTCCGTTACATTTGATTTGATACGGATTTGAAAAATTTTTCTTTTCGATACAATTTTTATTAGTATAAACATATTCTTTTCTTCCTTTCTCGATCGATTTAATTTGTTCGTTAATTTATAGACTACGAAATTGAAAATTTATAAATTTATCGTCATTTTGTAACTGATTCTCGTGAATTGATTAAATCGAATTATATCGTTACATTAAGCAAAGGTTTATCAAGAATTGAATGCATTTATAAAATGAAATAATAAACTGGCTCAAACTTTTGAACTCGATCAAAAAATTCTAACCTCCAAACGGACTCCAATAGAAAACTTATAACGTGTATTGGACAAAATAATTTCAATAAAAAGGCGATAAAAAGAATTGCAGGAAATCGGTATAAAAACATCATTAATACACGGACGTCAAACGGAAGACTTAGCGAGAAGATTGTCAAAGGATTAGAATAAAGCGTCACAGCTTGTAACCTTCAATGACGACAACGTTGGAAACACGAGAACCCGAGTTAAAGTTAAATACCGAAACGAGAATAATGCGATTTCATAGCGGCGACAGGCCGCGCGAAAGCGCAAAAGTGCACCCATGAGATTACGCTAACGTGGAATAACAGCCTGTTGCGCTGTGCGCCACGCTATTGTTATCCCGGCTCGCATTGCTTTAACGCGGTATTCTCGAACGGAATTTCGTAATCGTCCTGACAACACCATCCCATCGATTGTGCTCCACCGGAGGCAAAATTAAATTTAGACTTGGAAAAGAGACACTTTTTTACCGTTTTCGAATTATTAATATAAGAATAATATAATTTACGAACTTCGTTTTGCCAAAATGAGAAATATATTGCGGATCGAAGAAATCGATCGAACATGATAATACATTAAAAGATTGCTACATGCAAAATTTTATTATATCTGTGATGACAAAATTTCTATGTAATAAATTTTACAAAAATTAGAATATGTTCAATCAATACAAAATGGCGATATCTTTTTTTTTTTAATACGAAGCAAACTTGATATAAATAATTTGGTTATTAAAAATTGCATTGAACTGAATTGTACTAAAAATCTTGCATATTACAGCGTGATGAAAATTATGAAATTATTTTATACTGTTAAGAATCTTAATTTATAATAATTTGAACGAATATTTTTATTTTTTATTTTTTACCACCTACGAATCTACAAATATATTTATAACACGTAACACAATTCGGTTGCGTTGCACGATGATACGAGCTATTTATTTCATTCAACATGGTTTTATTTTTACGTCAAAATATTTGCGATACGATTAAAATTCTTTAGAAATTAATACTTTGTGGTGTAATTCGAACCTTGCATAATTGTAACGATACGATTCGCCATGTTTTTTAATCAGTTGTAAATATTAATGAAAATTCAAAACCTTCGTGCTGACTTGAACGCCAATAACATTATTGCGATTATTATTAAGAGGAATTTTCTCTTTTCTTTTTTCTATGGAATACAATTTCAAAGAGTTAAGAGAATTTAAATTTCGAAATCTCAACGATTAGCCTAATTGCGATTTGACCCGTTATTCGCCCGTGGAAATAATTCATCGACTGCGTAATTAAAGCAACGTTGCCAAAACGGGCGAGATCCCGACATGCTGCGCCTTAAAAATGAGAAATCCGCTTAATATTCCGCTTCTCGTCCCGATCGAACGACCGATACAAATTAAATAACCTTATCTTCTTCGAGTGGCGCGGTCAAAATTGAAAAGCGTTAGATTTAAAAAACGCCACTTTGTTGTCGTGTCTGTTGCATTCTGCGAGATCCTCTAATGTTGATAACGCTCCATTTGCGCAGCTAATGTATGATAAACGTATATTATATTACTCAACGATCACTGGAATTTTATACAAGTGAAATTTATACAAATATTACAAAAATTCGTTCGTATTCTTTTAATTTTCACGAATTTTAAAAAACTACGAATAATGCAAATTGTAATATATTATCGTGCTATCGGTGCTAATTGCGTTGGTAATTTAAAGAATATTTATAATAATTACAATTGGTTATAAAATAATATGTAATATCGCGCTGGTATTTTTTAACTTTTTTAGAAAAGTCTTTTTATAATAATCAAACAAATATTTTTGGCACAAATATATTTTAAGTAAGAAACAACTTATATCATTCCTACGTGTGTTTACGTTCCAAAAAGTTTCGTAAAACACTCGTTTTTAATTTTGCGGATTAACATTGTTTTTGTTACAAATGAATGATATAACGATAAAAGTTTTGTAAAGTTTAAAACTTGTATTGTATTGGAATAAAATTGTGATAGAATAATGGAAAGAATGCTATTATTATACATCTACTATGCAAAATATATTAATAAATGTGTCACGTATGTATGAGATTAAAATAAATTAAGATATTATTAAATTGATAGAAAAATTCCATCACTTCTTTTCTTAAAAAAATTATTTTGTATCTTTTTCAAAGCTATATTATATTATTATATACACGTAATAATGAATTTATTTCGTTATTTTGGAATTTTTAATCTCTGTTATTAAAATTATCCTTTGTATCGAATATCCTTTTATTCCAAATTTTTTATCAGATAAAAAATTCATAATTCGCCATATTATTTAAAAAGAATTACGAATAAATAGTATTTAAATAATATTTATAAATATATCACAAAATTTACGCAGTTTATAGTTTCAATAATTAAAAGTACAAGAAGAGAAATTTCCTAAATAAATGTACAAATTTGAATAAAATCTAATAATATAATTTTGAACGTAATATATTTTAATAACGGATAGAAAAGTTAAAAATTTTTAATCCTTTTCATATAATTTTTCACAAAAATTCAACAAACGTATTTCTTATTCTTTGTAAAATTGAAAGTCTTTTAGGAAACATCATCATTATACAATAAGATGTTCTATTTTCTCTAAGATTAGATTCCTTATTAAAAATAGATTCGTATGAATCACTATTCAGCTTGCACAAATTCGTCACTTTGAAGTTAATAAAATGAATAGTGGGGACAAACGGGGAAGTGAGTGCGGAGCGAGCACCACTCGACGTTTTATTGCGTGGCACTCTTTGTTCCAGCTGAAAGTAGCGTTTATTGCGCCAAGGACGTACGTATATACTTTCACGTTAGATTGAATATAGAACTCGTTGCATGGTTCGTGAAACTTGCAATAGAAAAAGATGAAAATCGTAAAAAATTCTTCATCGATCGGATAACCAAAAATTAATACTGCTAATTTTTCTATCCGATTAATCGATAAACCAGTAAAATAAGCTTTGATGATAATTTAGTTCATTGCAACGAATGTACATTATCATTAAAAAATTTCTTGGAATTTTATTTTAAGTAAAAATGAAACGATATAATAATAATACGTATTATAATAATACGTTTTGATATAAATTTTTATTATTAATTTTTTTTTTCCAGTAATCCAGTAAATCTAAAAAAAAGTTGCGCATTAAATCGATTGAAAACTAGTTTTATTTATTTCTGAAAATTTTTATTTTTTATATATTTGTTTCAATGAACTTTAAAATCGACGAATATTTTAAAGATGCCAACTCCTATAACGCAAATTCCTACGCTTTGTCCCTTTCGTAAATTTCGCAAATGAACGAAGAGGATGACGAGCTATTTTAAATTATATTAATATGCAAATTTATCAATCGAGAATGTACGTTGATTATTTCCTTTACATTTTAGATTCATTAAAAATATATATACGTATGTAACGGATAATTTATATAATATTTATGATATTTGTATTTTTGTTTCTAATTATGTTATATATATATTACATATTATTATATTGTTTATATATTACGATTACATTTTTATTTTAAATTTTTAGCATTAAAAAATTAAAAAATTTATTAAAAAAGAATTTATATATACGTTTTATTTTTATATAAAATTATATTTATATTTTATATAAATCCTTTTTCAAAAAATTGAAATATCGTTAATAATTTATAAGATAACCGAATTTTTTTCTTTTATTCGATTATTTCGTCTAAATATTTCGTTCTTTAACTAAACAAATAAATTCATATCCAAAACTAGAAAGTAAAAATTTTGAATCTCGATCTGTAATTTTATTCTGTAATTGAATATTATATTTTTAATTATCAACTTTGATCGATCAATTTGCTTTTTAGTATTACTATACCATGTTTAAAAGCAATCAAATAAATGTTTTTATCTGTTATTTAATTGTCGAATAATGATAAGTTATGCAACTAATTGATAATTATTTAAGCTAACATAAATGAATTATAATTATAAAAAATTGCATTGTAACGAAAAAAATAAAAATATGCAAATTATATTTTTAAAATAATAAAAGACAGAAAGAAAATTCTATTATGCAATTGTGATAAGAAAAACAATATTTCAAAAGTCGAAAATAATTCAAACAATTTACTTTTGTTTTTTGTATTTTTCGTTTAATTATAAATTTTTACGCGAAAAAGAATTCAATTCTAATTTTGTAAAGTTTATCGTATATTTTAAAATTGTAAAAAATTATAAGAATCATATAGCTATTTTTATACAAATAATTTTCTCTAATAAAAAAGAAAGTCACCTTCAAATTTTTCAAAACATCTTCGCATTACGCATAAACTATGTATCTGAATACATCTTTTTGTTTATTCTTTATAATTTTAAATTCAAAATTTAATTCATTTATTATAATTGATATTTTGTATACAAAATTAAAAATAATGTATACGTGTAAATATATATATATATGTGTGTGTATACACGCTTACAATATGGCGAAACACGATAAACAGGATGCGGTAAGATTTAACGTGCAAGATAATCGATCCTATTATCACTGAACTGAAAGATTTTATTCGACACGCCTCTTACATTATTCCATGTGTAATTGCGTTTGGACTAGTCATCGTGAATTATACCCACACACTGGTACTTTTCACTTACAAGAAGATCGAGCAGTCCTTGACCTTGGTTAATTTGAAAATCGCTTGAACGCAAATTATACAAATGCGAACACGCATGATCGTGAATAATAATAATTTCGATCGAAGAAGAAAATAATTTAATCTATCATAACGTAATCGATTTATCAAAGTTTAACCGAAATTGAATTTTATCGATTTACGATTGTATTCATTTTTATATTAATGAAAATTATCATTTTTAAAATTTCCGGTAAGAGATTCTTCGTGAAAGTAATTAATGTAGTAGGAATTATATTATATACGATCAGTGACGAGAACAAGTTTCGTAATACGTATAATGAAAACAAATATAATTCTGACATAAATATTGACATAAAGCGATGAAAAGTCGAGTGTATCGTTTGACCCCGGTTGAAGTCAGTGTTCGACACTCCTTGTTTCGCTCTATGGAATGGACGAGCGGGAAAAAAAAAACCTATCTACGGTCGCAGCGAAAGGAAGAAAAGGACTTAGGAAAGGTCACGCGCCTGCGCGTGCAACGTATGCCTGGAAAGAGCGCGGCTGTTCGTATATCCGCGTTCATGGACATGTACGACTGTTTTCAAAACACAGTCGGTAAAGTAGACATGTGATACGTCAACCGTCGAGGCAAAAAAAAAAAAAAGCGGGCAAAGAGCGGGACTCGTTCAAAATTCCATGAACTCGACATCAACACGACGAGTACACGCCATCGAAATACCGCCAATAGCGCAATTTTCTAGAATCGTCGATCGCGCGACACTCAAGTACCGGATACTATTTACAAATTCTCGTCATTTTCCCAGTCCGCTCTCGAATCAGGTTAGGTTGATGACGGTAACCTGAACGTCGTATTTGAATTGGATCCCCAGGCCTTGTGATCGATACGTTCGAACGGAATAAATTGTTTTCGTATGCTACCATATGGAGCTACGAACGAGCTATATCGTACATTCTATATTAGGACAATACTTACATCTTGTAAGAGCCTCTTCGTGTTGTCGTCGGGGCGCAGTGACACAGCACGTCTCACCGATGTTCACCGATATCGAAGCACGCTAACATGTATCCGATCTGAGCGTTCTCCCCCGTCCACTTAGCGTGCAGGGATACGATGCGTTTCTGAGTACTTTCGCATATACTCTCGTTGTCCGGCACCACACGTGACGTTTTTAATCGACGATAACGTACCAACGTACGGAACAGAAACGACAAAAAGTGAGCTTATGAAGTTTCTCGCGATTAGTCTCACGTTCGACCGATCGTACGCACTGTGTGGATCGTCACCAATAGACGCGCTGCTTTTACGATATTTCAGCGGGATCACCAAAAAAAAAGAACTTGTTTGCTCGATCGATGAAACGTGGCTGCCCGTCGTCGTTGACGGGCAGACGGACGAACAAAAAATTGAGGACGAGTTAAAATCGAAGTTCCTGTTTCCGATCGATTCCGATCTTCCGAACCACCGTCGTAATATAACGCTTTGTCGTTTGCTTTCACAGCAGAGATGGTAAACACACAAGAATAAACGTGGGATGATACGAATGACAAACGTATTGTTTTCAACTATGACGGAACGCGAGGAAAAACTTTCGAGTACAACGTCGGGTTACACGTCGACGACACCTTAAGTCGCCGCGGCGAACCAATTGACACTGACAACCGCGTTCAACTCGAGCGCGCACGCACTCTACTTTCCCCCACTCTTTTCATCTACTCTCTAACTATAGATACGTATCCCCTCCACATCTAACCGCGCTCTATCTCGTATTGTTCGTAAACGTCCATACTGCTCTTCCCTTCGAAACAGCGCTTCCACACACTTCTGAGTAACGCGATTCAACTCGGATTTTGACGTATGCACACGCGTTACGTGCATAATAAAAAGCCCGAAGAATGCCTGCCGGCCGGCGAAATGACAGTTTACATAAGACGCGTCGCTATATTTTTAAGTTCACGAAATTTTTATAGAATATTTTGTCGTTTGAATCACACTTTTATTAAATCAAAATAATAATAATCAAAATAAAAGATTTCCAAAGAACGATACGTTTTATACATTATTACACAAGAGTTTTTTCGATCCTACTACGTTGTAGAGAGCGTCGCAAGCTTCAAACACGAACGGACATACTTATACGTTGTAAATTGCACAATTTTTATCTAGTCGCGATTGTCGCCGTAATTGCATAATAACGCCAACGATTTCCAGCGATAAAATAGAACGTCGATACATATATCTGCTCGATATTATTTTTCGTTTGCAAAAAATCCTCGCGATATATTTTCTATCCACCGACGATCAGTTTCCGGTGCTCGTCCGGTATATGTGCACGCACGCACACATGCATCGAACATTTCCAACGACTTCTAGAATCAGCTTACCGTGCTTTATAGACGCCTATATCTACCAACACACGGTAGAGCACGGGATCGTCCTACTACAATCGGTTGAATATTTCCACATCGACGATGAAACTTTTCAAGAGTTGTTGCCCTACTTTTCCCCTCGATTCCTACCTGCTTAGGAATTTTCTACCAGCTGCTGTTTCTATCGCTTCCGTTATTGTTAATATCGTTCATACAGAAAGAAATCCAACAAGGCGATGCCGGAAAAGGAAGACGATAATTGATACAATTAAGATGCAATATGGAAGAAGAGACAACATTCGACATTCTCGGTATATATATATATATACAATATAACATATCGCAAGAATATTGCATACGCACGAATTAGATTGGCGGCAACAGGATCAGCGAACGTTCTAATTCCCTCCTAATGCTATATGTACATATATTTCCCTTTTTTCGCGCAATGCATGCATAATATATTTTCGTAATATCTATGCATGATATACGATATCAGAAACCGTTTATCAGAATTTAAACCTACGCGTGTTCCTTGCAATTTCACTATCACAGTGGTATGAAATATAGAGAGAAGGGAAAATGAAAAAAAAAATAATAATAACGCGAGAGTATTCACCATCGCGTTTAATTAGTTGGCACGGGAATTAGGTGAAATCGACGTGCCTCGCAATCGGAATCGAATGGCGAGGTTTCGGTTGGTAATAGTTTTGCACAAATTTACAAAAGTTTACATATTTTTATGGACATTAATCGAGTTTTGTCGTACTCAAAAAAATTGTAATTTTATGAATACATCTTTTACGACAAAAGAGAAGATCGAGTCAAGTAATTTTTATTTTCGACGAATACATGAAAAAAATTTGAACAAAAATTTTCACGAAAGAAACATTCCTTTGGTTTACTTACACATTAATTTATTAATTTATTAATAACACTTGTTGATAAATATTATTATTAATGACGTTAATGAGCTATTATTGCGTAAAGATAAAGAATCGGTAATCGGTTGAGATTCGATATAGAAGATATCCCAATAATTTCTCTATATTTTTGATGATAATATAAAGGAAAGAAAAAAAAGTGAATCGACAAAGTTCCAAAGGCACTTTTAGGTCAAACAGTTATCACAGGTTATTGACTTTGCTTTAGATCGTTACTTTCACGTCATAGTATTGGTCTACAGTGCTTTTAAATGGAAGTTGCGGTTTATCTATTCTCGGATGCGCTACATGTCATTCATCGATGTTCGCATAAGAATTCGCGCGTTTTGAATACCTCGACTTTTGCAACTAAACGAGAGAAAAATAAAAATAAGAAAAAAAAAGGGGGGGAAAGAAAAAACAATGTTTTCCAATATTTTTCCATTAATTTGAGCTATTTAATTTTGTCAATTTTAACATTATATCGGATGGAAAATATTTTAAACATTGAAATTACGTTTCGAATCGTTAATTAAAAATTAGAAATATGGAAATAGATAAAATATTCGTTTAGAAAACATTTTAAATATTTTGTTAATCGCGATAGAAAACTAATGTATAATAATTTTTGAAAATAATCGTCTGATTTAAATTGTAATTATTTTGTGTTTTTTTTTTACCATAAATTTACCATCCAAAGGAAATTAATAAATTTAATTTAATTCAATTTAATTAAAATTTTTGTCGCGAGTTAATAAAAAACAGGCATGTTATAAAATAAATATTACAAATAATATATATAGAAGCAATTTTTAAAAAATTAATTAAATAATTTTATTTTATATATTTTACGTATTAAATATTATTTTCTTAATAATTTATTGCAATTATAAATTTATTAAAATAACGAATGTACTTTTTCATTTCTAAGTTAATTCTAAGATAATTGTTATTCGTTTCTTAAGTCGTATTCAAATTTCTGTTTAAAGGATAAAAATTTTAATTAAAACAACAACAATCTTATTTGAATTTTTAATCGGTAGACCGAATAATATCAAGATATCTTCCTAATGCTCTTCAAAATTTGACGAATGCAAATACGTTTATGTATCATTCATTGGAATGTTCACGTAAATTTTTAACGAAATCCAGTTCCAGTGAACAAGTTATTCGTATCGAGGTTGGTATTCGTGTGTTCTCTTTCAATGACAAAGAGAGAAAAAAAATCATAAAGATATATAACACGATGAATTATGAATATTTACGTTTGATGCATGCTTATTTATTTATTTATTTTTTTTTTGATTCGTAATGGAAATTTTTTTCATCTCTGTATTACCTCAATGCGATGTAATTTTGTTATATGTCTTTTATGAGATAATGTAATTAAAAAATAATAATTTGAAATAATATCATATACATAATTTTACAGAAGATATGGAATAACAAAAGTGAAGAAGAGAATTATCGTAAAATATCAAATAACTAATTAACAATTAATTGATTAACGTATTTTATCTCATGCCCACCTGCAATACTCAATTATAAATTCTTAATAATTCTTCTTCGCTAACCCATTCCAAAATCAACGTACACGAATGATTATTATTAACTTTAATCTTCCAGACGAGACGAGAGAGAGAGAGAGAGAGAGAGAGAGAGAGAGAGAGAGGAAAGGTAATAACAAAAATAGCAAGATAAAAATTTTAATCGAAATATAAAATAGAACTCGAGAAAAAGATTTTCGCAGCAACAATATGTTGCGAGAGGACGCACGAGCAACGTGCCAACACAATGAAAGAGCAACGAATGGCAGAGCATCGTGCCCGACCAACAGGGGCGAGTGAAGGTGTCGATGACGTAATATGCGCAACCGCCGATATATAGGAATAGAGAAGTGGGGTTGCTCGTGATGGTAAAGGTGGGCCGCATAGTGGAGGGCCGGTTGTCACACGAATAGGCAAAGTGGGGAGCGAGTGCATCGAGCTCGCGCAAGCGCAACGGCGCGCAACGCTGCGCTGTGTCGCGTTGCGCAGTCGCCACGGCGACCGTCAAGGACGTTTATGTTCGCTGTGGCTAAACATTGGATAGAGACAAAAAACAATAGTTGGGAATTGCTGAAATAATTCAAAATATTTTCTATAAAATAGTCGTGATACATTACTCGAATTGTATTTACCGAAATAATTTAGAAAGTTAATCGACACGATACGTTGCTCTGAAACATATTAACGTCGTACGAATTAAATTATACGTATCTCAAAAACATGTTTTAGAAAATCAATTAAGAGCGACGAAATATTATAGAACGAATTAGAATAAAAAATCGTTTTAAGTTTGATTTTCATGTTGGAAACTAAAGATGGTAAGGTTTTATAGGAATATTACATAAACATCTGGGAAAGAAACGTACTGGTTACGTTTTAGGAAATAGATAGTTGTAAAAGTTTTAAATCTTTTTTCTTACGTCCATCGTGATCGATGTACGGCTATTTGCGCGAATCCATAACGCTACACAATCTTTAATATCATTTTATTTTCAAATAAAATAACTTTTATCCTTTTACAAGTTCCTACTTTAGAAACCTTTCGCGCGTTCTATTAAAAATTCCGTGAATCGACGCTCGTGAAAAGAAACGCCGTACAAATTGGTAAATTGAACGAAACAAATCTAGCGAATAGAAAGAATAAAACAAACCAAAAGAAAAAAAAAACGAAATTAATTAGATATACTAACGAGAAAGAAAGGAACGAGTTAAATAAAATACACGTGCGTGGGAGAGAGAGAGGATGTGATCAGACTTACCGTGCACAAGTGTATCGCGTATATTACGCGAACGAGTAAGGGGGAGAGTGATCGAACGAGCGAGCGTAAGAGAGAGAAACGAAGAGACAGAGAAAGCAACGATGCCAGACAGAGACTAAATACTAGACTAGCGACTGAGAGAAGGAACGGGCGCACGAAAGGAAGAAGGAGATGGATAGATAGTGAAAGAGTGCCTTCTGTCTGCTGCACCCGCGAATCGACGAATTCGAGCCACTCGATCGGCCTCGAGCGGCCTTGGATATATCGCGGCCGAAGTACAGGGCGGAGCGAGATTGCGCTCGTTTTCCACGATACCTCTTGAAACGCGCCTCTTAACCAAATGAATGCAATTGATGCGGTTTTAAAAAATACGGAAATAGAAAAAAATACGTAATGGATTTCGATCCTTTACTTCTCCCGGCGATGATCTATTTCGTCGCGTTTTCCTCCTCAGAAAAGCACGCGTCGTAAATTTTTCAATCAATGATTTAATTAATAGCGGCAAATGCGATGTATTAGAAAGTATTCGGATCGATCGTGCACGAATAAATATGTACGATCGAAGGTGCCTTCGGCGACGTGCAATCTGAAAATCCTTACGAAGCCGGTCTCACCGGAGTCAACTTTTACTTCGTTAGGAAAGTCCGGTGTCTATTCAAGGCCATCGGGTTATCGATCAAAGCCGCGAGCAAGCCTTTAATAATACGAAAAACCGATCCCTTTCATCGAATCGCTCGAAATTGTAACACAATACAATACGTGTCGCGTAACAACTACTTTTCTCTTATATATTCATCTTTGAAGTTATTTCGACTATCGATGAAGCAGGATCCAAAAGTGATATAAATTACCTTTGCTATTTATACCGTACGAAATTGCACGGATGTTGACTAAACCCAGTAGCCGACAAATTGCTTATAGTTGAGTCTTCTCTCTCCTATTTACTATTCCTGCGTTCTTCGAAGACAAACAACAAAGGCATTCGTAATGCGTGTACACGTATACCAAAGAAAGAGAGAGAGGAATTTTTTCTTCCCTCACCCGCCGACACAGCGGATTGGAAAAAAAGTTTTGCATAATGTATAACTATGCTAGCTTGCGCGGTTACACGCGGATATAGACCGGGCAAATCAATGACCCGCGCTGTACCGTTTCTCCTTCTAACAAACGCTCTTTTATCCATGCATCCGCATCCTTTCGTCGCCTGATCTCTCTTTTGCGAGTATATTTCGGTGAGGAAAAGAGTAGGTGGAGCTTCGTGTGTATATTATTTAACGAACTCAAAGTCCATGCACCCGTGATTAATTCATGAAGATTAAAAAGCTTCAGCTATAAGAAAACTGTCTTCGGTTAAATTTTAATTCGAAAATACGACGACTTGCGCGAGTGTACGGCTCCGTCTAATCTTGCGTAACTCTCGCCGCACACTATTCGCAGGAATTTAATCGGTGATAAGAGGCCGACCAGTGTTTGCGTACGCGTGTCTCGTGATTTTCAACTTTTTTTTTATCTTCTTTTCGAATCGCTGCTATCGCGAAACAGATGTTCGCTGTTGCATAATGCGGTATAATTACGCACGTTAATAACAAGTTCGATACAGAGAGAGAAATCTTCGAGACGAAAATTTAAAAATTGTAGAAATTTCTTTTCAATCTTCACTGTTATCAATTGAGACCTTTACCTTCTCGTTTACTGTCTCATCGATTAAGACAGAATTCTAATTAATTCTTATGCATCTAGAAGAGCGTCTAATTATCTAAACCTGTTCTATTAACGACCTTTGACTAATTATTTACCAATTAACTCGAACGATGCCCGTAAGGAGTAGTTGGCAGCATTTCTTCAAAGATATTCCAAAGACAAAAGTTAGCAAACCGTTTCACGAGTTCTAATCAAATATTTTGCAACGATAATTTCGCGCGAATTAAAAATTCAGTGGAAAATTTTCAAACTTTCCTCCGAGTTCGTTAAAAGTTATTGGTTTATTATTAGTTGGGAAAAGTATTAAAATACAGTGGAATTGTAAAGTGCTTCTAAAAATATCCCACGAATCGAAATAGAACTTTGCACATACTTTACCCCGTCGATAAACGAAAACGTTACGCGCGAAAATGTCTCCCATTTTATCATTTCTCGAAAGATGCCCTCGAACAGATCCTCGTTGTTTCTCTTCATCGAAGAGGACTCTCGTTTTTGATCAAAAGAGAGTACTGTTAATTCACTTTCTACACCTGGTCAATCGTTGAAAAATAAATTTCCTTGTTCCTTCGTGCCAATGATGTCGCAGCCTTTTCCGATCCTGAGATCAAGTTTCTTCGAACAAGAATGCTGTCGTGAATATCGGTTATTAAGTAAGATTTAAACGTTCGTTACTCGTAGATCGATTTTACATTTTTATTTTTATGCATTAATTTATATAATTTTATTTCGATAAATTATCGTTTCCAGCTAATATCTATTGAATGGAACATTTAATTTTAGTAAGAAAACTTGCGATTATAAATCAAATACTTGTAAATTTTATATTCTTACGTACGTTAATTAAAACTTGCATGCTCGTTTTAATTGCATTTTAATATTATTATTATACCCTTGAGGGACGTACGCATCGTGTATCTCGAATATACCTGTATTTAATTCCGTTTTACATCTCGAAACGTAAAATAAATACTTCTTATTGCGCGAAACTCTCACTTAATATCTAATCGTAACACTACGGGCATTATATATCGAATAAAAAAGAAAAAGCAATTATTCCTAGACTTTGTATGCGATTATAAATCGAAGTGATAAAATTTATTTTAAGGGTGCGTCGTTAATAAATTACAAGTAACGAATTATTATATAAAGGACAAAGTTTATAGAGATTTTTCAAAGGATTGGAAAAAAAGAAGTAATTTAATAATCGATAGAAATAGGAATTTTCTTACCAAACGTCTTACGTATCTCGGATCTTTATATATACGTGGCATCTCTCCTAGAAATTCTGCCCATTCTCTATAAATACGACGACAAAAATTCCTGTGCGACACGCAGGGAGCAGGAGGATGAAAGGAATAGCAAAGAATTCCATATGCAACGATTGCGGTTCCATTCAGCTCGCGATATTTGTGGTCAAAGTGAGAACTCACGTTGCCAATCATGGAGCAAACAAATGCTTCTCTTTCAAAAAGTATCAACTCTGTCGTAAAATATAAAATCTATACTAAAGTTGCACATTTGCAAAAGTGCTCGTTTTATTAATTTTGAAAAATGAGACCTTTCTTTCGTTCGATTGAATTCAATTGCAGTTTCGAGTAAAAATTTAATAATTTAATATAATTAATTTTTCGTGAACGAATTATGTCATATTATTCAAACGTGTGTTCTTGTATTTTTTAAATGCACGAGAAAAAGTCAGAGAGCGGATGATTTTGACAGAAATTCAGTAAGCTCGTTTTCTAAACATTTCGAACATAAATACGAAATTTTTTATTCAAAATGTTTTTTCATATTAGTTATTTAGGGACTTTAAAGTGAATTTAAGGACAAATTATATTTTTATTAAATTTCTGAATGGCAAAGAATCTTTGATATCAAAAAGTCAATGAAAAAGTTTCATCATGGAACGTTCAATTTTCTCGATTCTTCAAAAATTCTACAACAAAATAGATTATCCAGATTTCCATAATCGATATTTCTTCTTCCTCCTTTTCTTCCTCCAGCGATCAGGAAATCCATCCTATTTCGATGAGTTATTAATAAAATAATTTATCGTTCAAAGCATCGAATTAATTGTTTACGAACAATTATACGAAGACTGTAATTAATTACAGTTGTTACGGTTGATAAATGTTTGTAAATTTTAAATAAATTTATTATCCAAAGTATAAGCAAATTTTAACTTATTAGCACAGTCAATCATGTCCGTTCTTCTCGATAGACGATTTTATCGAATCTTTGAATCCTCTCTCTATCGAATTCTTTATTTTATTATATCAATTATTAAATTATCGTGCTATATCGTGTATAATTTTTGTACGTAAAAAGTACTTATTAAATCGATAAATTTCTCTTTTTGCTTCAATTTTTAAGTTTCATGGATTCGAAAACAAAAGGATATATTTTTGAATGCGCAAAAAAAGAGATTTTATATTGCACGCAAAACAGAAAGAAATTTGTAAATTGTTTACTTTTTATCTGTATAAAATTTATATATCACGAGAAATGAGTTAAAAAATTTCTCTTTCCAGTACTTGATTAGATATTTTAAAATCCAACCTTGGTTAAATATTGAAAAATCAAACGATCTTTATATATTTACAATCGCGTCAAATCAATGAAAATTAATTCGATTACATTTAATTTTTCAAATTTTCACAATACATTTTTTTAACCTCTAATTAACTCATTAAATTAAGATCATTTCAATTCATGCGAAGAAGAAAATATAAATTTTAATGAAAATGTAAATATAAATTAATTATTGCACGTAACAATGATAATTTTATTTTTACGTAAAAAAAATTATTCTTTCAACAATACTTTTTTTTTTAATTTTTGGATTTTATAAAACATATGATTTTTCTTTGTGATTATTATCGGTCAAAATGGCGCGACGAAAATAATTTAATACAAATCATTCATCTTCGAATAAATGGAGCGTGGAAAATTTTGAAGAATAAATAAGAAATAAATTTTATTCGTTTAAAAATTAATTTTCAAACTCGAAATATCACCATAATTTCTTCACCGTAAATATTTAACGTCGTTTCAAAAAGTAAAGACACAAGCGATAAAATTTTATTGCTCGTTTCGATATAATAAAAATAAAACAACTACTAATTACCAACTTATCGATATTAATCATTTATTCAGTAATATTCATTCAACACTACTCATTTATATTCAATTGCTAATTTCATTTGCGTTTGAAAAATTTTCAAACTTTATTTATTTGATTTACGCGAAAAATATCGTATAAAATACCAAAAAATTTGCTCGTACACGATCGATGAATTTTTTTAATTTTATTTCATCGATTATTTAGTTCGAATATTCATCAAAATCGAGAATGAATGGGACGAAACAAGGTTAAATTGTTTTATCGTCCGTCGAACCAGATTAAAAAACTGTACACACTGTTACATGGAAACGTTTCCTGTGGTATTAACTTCCTTCCACTAGCAACGATTATCACATTGAAATAGCTAAAAGTTTAAATTAGTCGGACTCTCGTGATTACATTAAACGATGCCGACTTAATTGACCGAATTAGTCGTGCAAACGACATTAAACATTTCCAGTCCGAGAATCAAAGATTATCGTCGCAACAACAATTGCCATTCCAGAAAATTTCGATTAAAAAATTCACATTTACGATTACCACGAAAATTGTTTTCTCCCTACTTACGCATTTCTTTTCAATCGCGTGCCCCGACGATAAGAAAGATTTCGTTTGTACCATCGAGCTTGCGAATTTGGAGAAATCGATTTTACTCGTCCGGTGATTTTACGTGGCACCTGTTGCTAACACGGTTGCAACTTTCGTCGCCTGATAAATTAAATAGCGGGGTTATCGTTCATCTCCGTTTTTGCGAAATGAAACGCACGAATTTCCGATTTTATCAGATGCGGCACGTACGTAAAAACGTTCGTGCATCTCATCTTGGAAAGATTTGCGTATTCCACGCATGCGCGGTATTTTCACTATTTTAAATTTATTTTTCTGTCTTTCGCTCGAGAATATTTTGCGATGGAGTTATCAACGATGATTATTAATTCAATTTAATTAGATTATGAATCGTGAATTTCTTTCGCGTTTATTCGAGGCTGATTTTTTAATAATAATTATCTTAAAAGCAGCTGTGATTTTATAAAAGAAGGAAAATATATTTTGAGTTTTCGAAAGAAATAAATATTAAAAAAATATTGGCTCGAAACGCATTTGTACAAACTCTCTGATCGATCAGCTTTTATTTTATTAACAAATATTTTATTAACAAAATCGAAATAAAAATTTTTGAGTAATATATTATAAAGAACGAATTCCAATTGCTACTTAAAAATAAAGCTTAAGGGAAATTGGGTTTTCCACTTACGTCTAATAATTAATAATGATTTTATCGTTAATGATAAAAATACTCAAATATATATATATATATTATATTATTTATATAAGGAAAAAATTAGATTAAAATATAAAAAAGTATAAAAAATAAAATTATACGTGATAAGATATAATCTATATTAAAAGTACAATTTCTTATCAAAAGTTCAAAACAAGTGCGGTTCAAGCATGTTGGAAGATAACGCTTGTTATGGTAGATTTTTTAGTTATATTGTAATTGTAGCAAATTTCCTCTGTAGATAAAAAAGAAAAAAAAAACTTTTCTCACTATCGCTATCTCGTAAATATTATTTTTAGGTAGAAATAAATAACTAGATAATACGTGTTTTTCGATGGAATAGTTTTTAAAAGTCACTTTCGATTTAATATTTTTATATATCAAATTAATATTGTATAACAAATTTGAGACTCAACTTTTCACGATCAAACGAGCGCATCCTCCGTTTCGGTGCACATAGAAACTCGCTTAATACGATTCGATTCGTGCCGACATCGTCGAAAGATGATCGATCGTAATTTTTGAATTACAACTTTTCTCGCGTGATAAAATAATTTATATACAAAATTGTATAGGAATATCGAACGAATTTTAACTGTATATTTTAGCAGGATTTTATTTCTCTGTGAATTTATAATAACGAATATTTTCTCCGAGAAAAGTATCTTTTTCCAATTATTTTAAAAATTCAAAAGTTATCTACGTTCGAAAAGTTTCGAGTTTAAAATCTTATCGAAAATTTTTTATTAATCTTCTCTTACAACCGAGTTGAGAACCGCTCACTGTTTCCTAATTGCAATCGCAATTAGATGTAACAATATTTTCAGAAATTATATTCCATTATTTAAAAAGTAAAAGTTAATGTTAATTGCTCGAAGAGTTCAATTACGCGTAAAATTTTTAAAATATTAAAAGTACGAGATACGAGAAACATGAAAATTGAAATATGTAACCTTTTAACAAAACGACAAAAGTATTTAAATAAAAATTAATTTTTATTATTCAAAAAAATTGTAAATCGATAAAAATATTTACTACCGGACTTGAAAACTTCCATTTCATTCCAACGTAATTGTACTGTTATTTCCATATTGTTAACCTACAGATTACATTGATTAATTATAAAGGAAAATATTTTCAATTTAAATAAAAATAAAAATAGTAATATAATTACTAATGTGATTATTAATTAACGCCAGCTAATCAAATAATGCTGAGAAATTATAGTTTTTAATTGTATTTAATATACGAAAAAATTATCTTCTTAAAAGTTAATTCTCAAATTATTTTAAAGGAAACAGGGAGAGAGAGAGAGAGAGAAATAATAGTAGAAAAGAATTAATAGAAGATTTTAATCGAACATGCTTAAACTTGCTAATTAAACACAATATGGGATTCTTGCCTTGGCCTTTATTTATTACTATTTTATTCCGCGATAAAACTTTCATATCTCGAATCGTGATCTTGGAAACGCATTTGCATAAACAAGAAAAATCGAATCGAATTTTATTATAATTTTATACGTGTGCAAAAATGAGTCGAAAAAAGTAGTAATTTTTTCTTTTAACTTTAATGAGAATTGAGTTTAAAAAAAATCGTGTCGAACGTACGCGAACTTCATTTCCCGATAAAACACGAATAAATTATCGATAAGCGAAAAAGCTGAAATAAAATTCGTTCGTTTAAAAATTTACGACCGCTTCTACTTTCAATAATTTTCCCAAAAACAGGAATATAAATTTCATCAACCAAATTCACTCGTATCTAATTAAAAAGTTTCGATTTTCGAGAACGAATTCAGTTTCAAATGAAAAATTCCAAATTGTTCCTACTATACGTATACATATGTGTAAAGAAAGAAAATTGAATTGGAGGTAAAGGAAGAAAAAAATGATAACGAAACCGGTAGCAAAATGAAGGGAAAAAATCAATTTTCCTGTCACTTGCGACCTTCCAACACTTTGAAACTGGTGAAAACCGACCTCTCGAGTTTTACATCGAACACTACGCAGGGTGTGGTAGGTAACGCACAAGGTTGACTACATTCACGTTGGCGCCATTATCTACTCACTCGAACGAATTGTTAAAGAAACAAGTCTTAAAATTGTCCTCGTTTCGCTATCGAAAGGAGAATTCGATCAAATATATATATATATATACGTCGAATCGAGTCGTCGAAACTTTTCACATAGCCGTATTTACGGTTTTACGTTCTTCCTTTTTCCGATTATTAAAAGTTTGCAACAGTTTTTTCCGAATAAATTACGGATCGCGATATATGTTTACTTTATTTTTCGTTATATAATCTGAATACAATAATTTATATCTTTGTACTTGTTTCAAACAACAATGTGTATTTTCTTATATGAATACTTTATTTATACATTTAATTGGGGAAGGGAAAAGAAGTAAAAAAGATATTACGTAAATAACGATCGATCTTATCGAAATCTTTAATATCGTTCAAGTTATTCATCGCTTTTACCGAACAAGCGTGGAAAGAGGGACGATGATCGAGCATGGCCGAAAAGGAAAGGGAAAAAGGAAGAGAAGGTGAAACTTGCAGAAGTCGTTGGTCCGTTCGAAAGGAACGTTGGCACCGGTAACCATAAAAGAATGCGGGCGAAACGGCGTGTCGCAATGTCGCGAACCGAGAGGGACAAAGCAGCTGGTGGCCTTGTCACATCGCTCGTGGAACGATCGATAAAAGGCTGTTAAATAATTAAGCGACACATCTCGTGGGATTTATCGTAGACCGCCACCTGGCCGTGCAATTGCGCGTCCGCACGAATATCGCCGATCGATCCCTGTTCGAGGCACGCCCTCGGCCGCGCATCGACGCGAGGATCGTGCCGATTGATTTTCGACGCGAATCACGAATATTACGCGTTTCCTCTCCGCATCTTTCCAAAGATCTTTTGCTATCCGTAACGTAGGCGTAGATATGGAAAATTTTTAAAATACAAGAATAATAAACCGTTTGAATTTTCCTCGTTTCCGAGCTTTCGTTATTTTCTAGCTCGTTATTATGTAATTGGTCCATAGATGGCGATTCGTTCTATTATTTTTATAATTCCTTCTCATTTTAAGTGTACGTTTTTTTTTACACGCTTAACACAAAAAGGTGCAAAAAAATAAAGAGAAATCGTATAAAACACGAGAAATAAACATAGCTGCACGATACTACTACTCGAAGAAAGGATAACCTTGAAACATTTATACGGAATACATATGCATGCATATGTGAAATATAATTTTCGTAATATTTGTTCCAAACTAATTAGTCGATCTTGTAAAATATCCGAGACGTATCTCAACTACGATTACAATTACGTTCGAACAAAGAATCTAAAAGATCCCTTTTAAAAAGTTTGCTCGATAAAATGTACGACGTGTACAGCGATGTCGTTCGACCTTGAACCGATTAAACGATCAAGGCCGATCAGTAGAGACACTTTCGCCAAACGGGAAGTCGATTCCTAAATCGCGTATCATTTTCGTTCAAAAATGTCTACGATATACTTAAAGTCATCGGCAAGGGAGAGCTAATTCGCTATCTTATCGATTCGTACATCGTTAATTAACAGCCGATCCACGAGCGAACGATTTATCGCGAGAAAACGATCTTCCGATCCGCGGCTTTCTACGTTGCCCAATGTATTCGGCATTCTTTCCACGAAATTGATGTAGTTTCATCGATATACGTTGCGTTATCGCGTTACGAAAACGCGGTCCGAGTATTCGGATGGTAAAGTAGAGCCGATACGTCGCTTCGGCGCACGACACCGCGAATAGCGATGCGATACACGATGCGAGCGGCGCAACGGAGCCACGCGTCCGACCACGTGGCTTCGAACCAGCGGCGATTAGATATTTTCGGACGCGAGTCGAACGTGGACGAATACGGTTTCGGCGAGGATCGCGCGTGACGAAATACACCGTTGCGAAGGTTACTCGCGCCAATCGGAGGCGAACCTGGGCCTTATTAATCTCGGGATAGAAATTTCTTTGATAAATAAATAATTCTCTAGGATGAATTTTTACGAATAAGTTTTCAATTTCGGTGAACATGGAATCGAGAATGAGTTTTCGAGAGAAAATTGTCATCGAAGAATTAATATTTTATATAATCCTACAATTTTCTGTCATCAACGCGCATAAACGAAATGCATTATTCACGTATCGTCGATAACATCATTCGATAGCAATGCGATTTCAACTATCTTGCATAATGTTTCGTTAGTATAAAGAAGCTATAAATTGACTATCGATTCGTTTATCTAAATACTTTTAGATATATTTTCTACCATTTCAACAAACATTTCTTTACAAGTATCAATAAATATATTTTTTCGCGATAAATTATCGAAAAACCAATCAGAGTCGAATCGAGCGTTAATTACGTCGATTAAGCAGCAACAAGTCCAAGGAATGTATGTCAAAAAGAGCGTGTTAAATATAATGAATATCTTTTTGATCGATAAAAAATTAATATCAACGAATAAATTACAATATTTAGTGCTTTTTTCTTAATAATCGTCAACAAATTCGTAACGAAAGTTTTTGCAAAGGAAGATGTTGCTTGAAATTTTCGATCCAGACCTATTCCAAAAATATCAAAGCTATAATATAATGAGTCTTATTGCTGAATATTTTGAAAATATGTTTACAAGTGATGGTATTATATTTCTTCCTCGATCTATTTTTGCATAATTTGAGTAAATCAACAAGAACCGAGTAAAAATTATCACGTTAAAAAATATAAAGTAAATATTATAAATTTAGAATCGACGAATATTCTTTATATTTTGTATTAGTACGATTATTGATCGAATTTTATTATAAAATCAGATTATTTTTTAAAGATAGTGCGAGCTGATTAAAGATTGGATAGTCGTCGTAAGGAATTTTTATTTCTTATTTTTATTTAATTTTACTTTCATTTTCATTGATAGTTAAATAAAGTTACATTCTCGTTAGATTGAATCGTTCCTTTCTCTTAATTATAAAATACAGAATAATTTGTATTTTATAACGAAATACTTATTTATACATTAATTATCTTCTTCTTTCCTTTATTATTTTAATCGATTTGAAAATTTCTTAAAAAAGATTGCTTCAACTTTATCAAATATATTAAATATACTGTTGTAAAATTACTCTATTTATTAGATCACATTTTTAAATATATAATTAATCTTTATAATTTTTAAAAACGTGCTGCAAATTCTTTTTACGTTTAAAATCATCGGAGTTGAATCTCTCAAATTGTATAATTTATAAAAGTATCAGTAGGATAATTTCTTTAACGATAGATTTTAATAATAACAAATTATTTTCTTATCGAGTTATTTTCTCACAAAAGCTTGTTTCGACTCGTCTCTATGTATATTATTCATCATTTATCCGTAATATTAATTTATGAAAATTTACCGCAAACATTATTAAAGCACAATAAAGCAAATATTATGAAACTCTGCTTTGACGAAATTTTGTAGGAAAACTATACAGAAATATGGCCTTAATATATTTGATGTTTGATCTATTTTAAATCTTACTTAAGATATCGATAAACACCGAGTCAAAATAGGATTTTTATAAATCCTTTAAAAATCATCTCGAAGGATTTGTTTCTACTGTATTACATCAATTTCCTATTCTCATTACATTATTCCGTTAAATAATAAATATTTAAAAATTGTATTCCACGCTCATTCAAAATATTGGAAATTATATAAAATTTCCTTGTGATGAATATTTTTGATAAAACAACGTATCATCTTATATATTCCGTGTAATATCACGATACAATTACAAATAACATAATCCTATCCCTAAGAAAGAAAATTGAGGAAGATAAATAAGAGAATTAAAATCTCGCAATTCTGTCACAAGAACCTGATCATCGATCTTGACGATTGCGATCGATTGGAACGATCAGAATACGAAGGGGATAATTCGGCCCGTTCAATGACCGACGGAGCCAGAAATTGACAATAAACGTCCATTCACGCAATAACAATGGCGCAATGACAGCCGTGCGTGTGATATGTAAATGCCAGTTACAACAATGACCGGCACTGAAACGATCCGCAAAATCGGACCCAAATTAATCGACATTGAGTTGATTCATTGAGTTTTCGAATTTCCGCAAGTTTATACAAGTAAATATAATGGAATAAATTCTCCTCCTCGGTATTTAATTACATTCTACGTATGCATTCGTTTAATTAACGAAAGTTAAATTGAATTTGATTAATTAAAATTTATAATACGAACGTTAACTTTTTTATTTTTATTCATTCGTCGATTAATTTTCTCTTAACGAATTGTATCCAATTAAATTCGGATGAAAACGAATTAAGTATTATCGAGTGAAAAGTTATATATATCGAATATACAGATTGGTTCGATTTAAACCGATTTTTTGTAAAAATAACAACAAAAGCCACGGAAATTTGCACAGCGCGAAGAAAGAAAATTTGTAACAACTTTCGACCAGTGACATAAGCAACGAATTAAGCTAATTATGCTTTTCATATTCTTTCGAATACGCGAGAGATTCATCCATCATGTCGAGATGGAAATTTGTCAAAGTTTCGAAAAACCGATATTTTTATATCAGAGCATGCTTTGAACGCTTTTTATCACCATTCGCAGGAATAATTTTTCATCGTAATCGAGCGGAAAACTTAACGTTTTCCAAAAAATTAATGACCATTCTTTGCATTTCAGCGATACTTTTTTTCACCGAAAAAATTTTCCACCGGATTTTCTAATAAATTAAATTTCCAATATTTGCGTCCCGATTTTAACAGAATAATCTTATATCGATTGATTTACGAGTATACGTGAAACGTAATTTCCTTTTTTAATTTCTTCTGCGAGTTTCTTTTTATTCCGACAAGTCTTGAAATCAACTCTTCAAGTTTCTTTTTCCTTTTTCTTTAAGATAATTTTAGATTAGCTCTCTCTTCATTGATTTTAATGATCTTAAAATATCACTTTAAACAACTTTTTTCTATAACATGAAATCATTTATATCGTGATCAGCAATCAATGTCATCGTATACTGAATATTTCACGGATATTTTGGATCTTGTAATTTCTTGTAATTTCGAAAAACATAGCGAAAAAAAATTATTTCATATATATATATAAGAAAAATATTAATTCAAAGTATTAATTTTTATAAATTATTTGGAAATCGTATTTGAAAAGCTATCGCGAAACAAATAACTTTTACATATTTATTAAATTATAAACCAAGTATTGTTTTAACGTGTTATCACACATAATTTGCGTACATAATATTTATTTATATCTAATCCGAGAAAGAATTGTTAATATCTTTACAATAAATCTTCTCGTGCAACGACATACAACATTAATTGGCTTATTTATTGTTATTATTGTTATTAAAGGACTTGCTGTATAGATAAACGCTAAGTATAACGATATTAATTCATTGTTGCACACAGCTGGTGCGATATAAACTGTGATGATAAAACAAGTAAAACTTAATAATACGAGAATAAAGTTCAATAATTTTTTGGTAATATCATACACACTCTCCATTTTTATTTTATTTACAATCTCCAATTACGGATTCACTTATTTATTATCAAGGATAATAGATTAGATAAAATCGGCAATTTCATTTAAAAAATCACATAATAAATATTTCTCGATTTTTATAAAAATTGAGTTTCACGATTGAGAAAACCAAATTTTAAGATCGATGTCGAAGCTCTTCTTATTTTCGATTGAGAATGGAGATGTTGATCCGTGTGTCGCTATTCACGGTTAATTTTAGTCGCATCAATGACGGCTATGATCAATATTCGATGTGTAACGGCAATATTATCAATATCGACGCTGAGTTCATCAAAGGAACGAAGATGAATTGATATTACAGTATTGTGTCACAGTTACGATCAGTTTCATCCTATATCCGAAGATTTGTTCGCGCGATAAAACGAATATTTATAGCGTCAATTTGTATCGATTTATAAATACAGCTGTATCGGAAATCTGAAAACATATTATTTTCAATGTATGACTTGATATAATAACAATTGTACGTAATACGTTAGAGATTAATTTCTTCGATTCTCTATGACTATTTATTCGAATCAGACTCAATTTTATCTTTTGAGGATTAAAATTAATCAAAAATTGGTTAGTTTAAATTTAATTTTATGCAAAAGCATATTTCTTGAATACGAGTAAAAGATGTAACAAGAACGATAAAAATATTTTCATCAGATTCTTCGAAGAAAACTCTTTCTGCGAAACTTTACTTGGTTAATTAGTTAGAAGATGACGTTTCATTTACAATAATAATGTATATATTTATTTTTCACATTATATTCAATATATCAAAATTATAAAAGAAATCAGATTTCTGTGAGATTTTTATAGAATTTTTATTTGCAAAGTTGATAATATGTTAATATTTATCAAGTATTAATAATTTTTCTCTAAACAAATGAATAGAGATCACACGAAAATCTTGTAAACTAATATTTCTTCGATGTGAATTAATGGGAATTAGCAAGGTCAATCGAAAATCAATAATCAAAAAATTAGAAAAACAACTTGAACGTTGAAAATTGTAAAAAATTCCGTTGAAGTTTATTTTTCAAGTTAATTTTATTAATCGTAAGAGTATTAGATAGTAGAGTGAAATACGATAATATCTGTCATAATTTATCTTCGTTTCGCTAATAACATGAAAAAATAATATATTTGCCAATTTCCGCATTTGTTTTGATTTCCAAAGTCATTCTTTCAATTTTTTATCTACTTGGTCCGTATAACGTTTTATCAATTGCTAGCGTATTTTAAACCAGTTAAATTCATGAATATGCAAATCTTGGATTAATATTTTTATAGATATAATAAATTCGAAGCAAGTTTCCACGGTAAAGTGATAAAAAATAAGTTTAAAAGAAATCGATAAAAATCTGGTTTATATTCACGATAATTCACGGTGTGTAATAACGACGGTTCACTTCCATAATTAAAATCATTGACTTATTCATGAATCAAGTTTGAATAAGTTAGTTCGACAAAAATATATCAAAGTGAGTAACACTTTTACGAATTAATGCTTCAACGAAACTTTACGTCTTTACATTTTTATTTTGTAGAAATAAAATTCGATAAAGTCAGGTACAAAACGTCGATATTCCTCGTTATTTCCTGTCCTTCTCCATCCTAATCCCAACCGCCTTCGACCGCGCGCCCTATCGCGACAACTAGACGCCCTGAGCAACGTTAAGCGGAGGGCAACTCGCATAGATCTGGGTCAATCGGTTGCCAGGCAACTATCTCCTCGCCTCCTCCCACGCACCGTCGGAGAATCGACGACCAAGCGTCGCGTCCTTGCCGCACAGGGAAGTACGACTCGGCCAAAACTCGGATGTTGCTTCAATTTTCAATCAATTATGCGGCCGAACGAGCGATCGAGCTCTAACCGCATCCGTGATTCGACTCGTGTGGGAACCGACACCGGCCAATTACGAGAGATCCGCCATAGTGGAAATTGACAGGATTTTAAAGGATGGAGGAGAGCGATCGAATTCTTTTATTTTCGCAAAATAAAGTTTCTATTCGCGTCGTTGGTCATCGATGCTCTTTCGCATTTTCTTTAAAGGTTTGTTATAAGTAGAATCGTCGGGAACGAAGGAAAATCAAAAGGAACGGTCTTTTCCTCTTGAATGGAAACAAATAAATATCCTGTTTAATTTAACTTTGAAAATTTAGCGATTTCGAAAGATGGATAAATATAATATTTCGTTGAAGAGTAAAAAGAGCAATTTCACCTACCAAAACGCGAATAAAATTTGCTTGTTATTGCTCGTTGAATATTCCATCTGGATGGAAGTTTTTCTTCGAAATAACGAACGTAAAGCTTCTGATTTGATGATTCACGAAGATTACAAAGATTTGAATGATTTATAAATTAAAAGAATAGTACGAATAATACGAATATAATTTGGTGTAATTTAAAAAAGTATCGAGTTACTTATCTTTTATCTTTATTATTCCAGTTTACTGAATTTCAATTATGCAATTATTTGTTACGAATATAAAACGAATATAAAACTTTAAGAAATTTCTGTTCAATAAACTGTTTGAATCTCTAATTAATCTTCGATCTAAGTATCCATTTTATTTTATCGATAAACCGATAGATTTGATTTTTCCATTTAATTAATTAAATCATTTTGTTTGTTCAAGATAAAAGATAGAGATAACTCGAATCACAACGTAATGATTAAAATTCTTTTTTAATTTCTTTTTACAATTATTTGAAATTATTATAATTATACCATTCGTTTATTTGCCTTCATAACGCAATTTATTCTTCGATATAAGTCGGAATTACGAGTGGAAAGTAATCGGAGAAATGTGATGGTAAAATTGAAATCGATAATTCAAGTCAAGATTAATTAAAGTGGCGTAATATAATTTCGAGCTAATCAAAGTGAAATAATGCAAATTAGAGGCGAAACGAAGCGGAATAATGTGATCTTACGATTGATCGAAACGGATCCAATAGGAATTAGAATTTATTGGAATGGTTTAATGTGATTTCGAGTCGATCAGAACGGAAGAACTCGAGCCAGAGCTATCTCGAATGGAATATCTCGAGAATTTAGAATCGTTAGAATAGAAATGATAAAAAAGAAATATGTCGAAATCAAGTTGAGACAGCTTAAAGTGGAGCGAATTAACGATATCTGTATAGAGGAACGCGAGAATTGAAGAGTCAAAAGGAGAATGTTGTAAATTAATAAAACGAGAAGATGTGAATTGTTCGGAGTGAAATAACGGAGTGACACAACATGTTAGAGAAAACGATATAAAATTGAACGGTATCAAAAGGCCTTAATAAACAAAAGTTTCCGAGTCTCGTATCAACATCATAATTCACTCGTTATTTACACATAATTTTAATTTTCACATAAACTTGACATCTTTCGCTCGAGATTCGCGAAAAATTCCACATTTTTGTCCAATTATTTCGACGTATTCAATTCGATTTCATTAAAAATCATTTCATCGATGAAGAAATGGCACGTTTCTCCTTTCTTCTCAACCATGTATGCTTGGAATATGTACAAGTTAATAATCAATTGTAATAATAATAATATAAAAATGTTTTCTATATCTAAAATTGGGACTTGTATATCCAAAAGGGAACAAATTACGAGAATGTGACATGTTGCGAATCAAAGTTGCGAGATTGAGCAAAAAGACACGTATTAAACGATTTTTTAAAGATAATATGAAATGTTGTTTGAAATGAAACGTTGCATGCTGCAAATTACCTTCTATTTCTGATACAAAAAAATAATTTTTACTTTTTAATCATTATAAATTATTCTTTTTTTTCTACCATCGAATAATATATCTCCCAGTAGTTTTATTTCAACTATATTTTATACGAATTAATATTTAATATACTATATATAACTATATTTTACGAACAACAAGAGGAAAATACGTTTGTATCAAGCAATGAATAAATATAGAAAATATTATATTGCGCGAAACATGTCTTGTAATAATA
Source organism: Apis cerana (assembly GCF_029169275.1). Lineage (NCBI taxonomy): Eukaryota > Metazoa > Arthropoda > Insecta > Hymenoptera > Apidae > Apis > Apis cerana. Next base: position 320,281 of record NC_083855.1, read on the forward strand.
TTCGTCTTAATTGAATTTAAGTTGCATTTTGACGATATTGCTTATTAATGATACATTTATCATTCCATTTTATAAACTATTACCACACGTAATAAAAATCATAAACAATAGAAATATTTGCATTTTATTTGCATTTTATGAAATAAATAGCAATATTAAAATGTTATCGAACGCTATCGTATGTTATTATGCAAATTGTAAAGAATGTAGATTAAAAGAGTTGAGTTTTTACAGAAAAATATTACAAGTTGATGACAGAATAGAGGACGAAAAATTGGAGAAAGTTGGCCAGCGTGAAATATCGAGAGTTGTTAAAGTACGGAATACAGAGGACAATTTAGAACTATGCAGAGTGGAAAGTTGAAACTGAACAAACGAGAAGATCACTAATTAAAGCCGGACAAAGCAGAAGATCGCAAGTTGGAGATACCCGAAATGAAATACGGAAAATTGACAATGATCAGAGAGAGAAACGAAAAACAAGTTGAACATAACGAGTTGAATCTAGTTACAGAAAAAGAATTAAAAACGAATTGAAACTAGTTGCAGCGAAGTTATTCATGAAGTTATTCGAAATTCGAAGCAAGGAGAACTATATTTACCCCGAAAAAATGCAAATTGAAGTTGTAGAGAAAGAAATAACACGAATCAAAACTCTTAGTCGAAACAAAATTTTATAAATTATCAATCAAAAAACAATTATAAATTAAAATTGAAGAGAATACAAATGTGACGAATTTTATTAATTTAATTATTCAGAAATAGAATAATTTTATTTTTCTAATAATTCTATAATTTTAATACTAAAATATATCTTAATTGACCAATTTTTATGTGATTAAATTCATTAAATTTAAAATTGATGCAATTGAATTAACCGATTGCAGTACATCAGAAATCTATAATTTGTTGATCCGCTTATACAATAATTTTTCAAATTATTCTAATTCTTAACGAAAGTATGCCATTTCTGACACGACATTATAAAAATTTTGATAGTAAATTTCAAAATTACTTTTGCATACACTTTACAGATAAAATGAAAATATTCACCGATACAAAAATGTATAAATTAATATTCTTTTAAAATTATTTTTGCATTCACTTTATTTACAGATAAAATGAAAATATTCACTGATACAAAAATATAGAATTACATATAGAATTTAATATTTTTTGTACTTATTTTTTTATACTTTTTATATCTTTGATACATTTTCCTCTCTACAATGTAAATATATATTGCATTATATTGTATGGAAAATCTTTGATTTAATAATCAAGAATTCAATCAAAGTTAAATATACATAAAACTATGCGAATCAAGCTAACTTTAATCAGAAAAAATTTCAACTTGTCAAAACATTCTTTGTACTTACTTTTTTTATACTTTTTATATCTTTGATATATTTATCTTTCTACAATATAAATATATATATATATTGCATTATATTAGAATTCAATCAAAGTTAAATATACATAAAACTATTTCATCAAGCTAACCTCAATCAGAAAAAATTTCAATTTGTCAAAGCATTCTTTGTACTTTTTATATCTTTGATACATTTGTCTTTCTACAATGTAAATACATAAATATATATATTGCATTATATTGTATGGAAAATTTCTGATTTAATAATCAAATAATCAAGAATTCAATCAAAGTTAAATATACACAAAACTATTCGAATCAATCAGAAAAAATTTCAATTTGTCAAAGCATTCTTTGTACTTACTTTTTATATCTTTGATACGTTTGTCTTTCTACAATGTAAATATATTAAATGTATATATATTGCATTATAATATATGGAAAATTTCTGATTTAATAATCAAATAATCAAGAATTCAATCAAAGTTAAATAATATAATATACACAAAATTATTTGAATCAAGCTAACATCAATCAGAAAAAATTTGAATTTGTCAAAGCATTCTTTGTACTTTTTATATCTTTGATACATTTGTCTTTCTACAATGTAATATAATATATAAATATATATATTACATTATATTGTATGGAAAATTTCTGATTTAATAATCAAATAATCAAGAATTCAATCAAAGTTAAATAATATAATATACACAAAACTATTTGAATCAACCTCAATCAGAAAAAATTTCAATTTGTCAAAGCATTCTTTGTACTTTTTATATCTTTGATACATTTATCTTATATATATATATATACATATATATATATATACATATATAATATATATATATATTGCATGATATTATAATATATGGAAAATCTTTGATTTAATAATCAAGAATTTAATCAAAGTTAAATATACACAAAACTATTCGAATCAAGCTAACCTCAATCAGAAAAAATTTCAATTTGTCAAAGCATTCTTTGTACTTACTTTTTATATCTTTATTAATTCATATAAATCCATATTAATTAAATTGGATATATATACATACTCGGAATTAAATGTTAGAACGATTGAAAATCGTTCCTCGAACAAAATAACTTTTACGCAACGTTCACATATTTCACGCGTACGTATATATATATATGTATACATCACTGTCACACCATGAACAATCAATTCTCCATCGCAGAAACTCGGCGCCGGTATATCACGATGCTCGCTTGGGTGCAACACGAGAGATTGTGGGTGGTCAGAGGCGGTTGTTGTGTACGTGCACTCCAGGTACACACATAAATACCGTGCCTCTGATAACCAGCGTGTCATTAGCCTGTCAAGCTGACGACGAGACGACGCGCGGCATCTGATTTCATCCGGCATCAATGATCGAGATCAATTTGTGCACGAATACGAGAGCAGCAAAGTAGATCGATATGAATCGGTATGAGCGGATCCATGTGAATTTACAATACGTTGTTTCGAGTCGGTGTACCAGATGAAAGAAAACTTTTATTTCTATTTTATTTTCACCACAGGAAATGGATATACGAGATGGTGTAATTTGTCGGCGAGGAGATACAGTTGGTTTAGTGTTCCGTAATGAATCTCGTATGTGATATATATCTGTAAGATTAGTATCTAGAAATGTGCATTTGTAGTTTGTTTCTTTTTATGTAAAATAATAATTAAAATTGAAATAATCGAAAAATTCTTGCAATTATTATTTTGTTTCATTTCTTCATATATATGTATATGGTGTAATAGTAGAAGGAAACAATAAAAAAATTTTTAGAAATTAAAGAACCTTTTTATCTATTATTTATTTTAATTTTTATAGAAATTTTAGTAAACTCAATATTTGTCATTATCCACGTAGATCACAAGGAATCGTTATCTGTTTGTCACAATGATTTGAGAAGCAAATGTATTATAATGTAATTCAAATTGTACTTTAACGTACAATAATTAATAAATATTCGTAGATAAAGAAAATAATATCAAAATTTAGTATTTTTTAAATAATACGTTTTTTTACAACACAATTATATCTTCTTTAATCAATTCATTATTCGTCTAAATTAAAAAAAAAATTAAAAATGACTTTTTACTTGTTTTGATAAAAACACAGAAAAATTGTAATAAAATAATAAGCACAAAATGTCTTAAAAACCTTTCGAAATTCATTCTCTGCCCGAGTAGAGTTCACGAGTGGGTTGCATTAAAGTTCCTCCACAATCGATGCGGAGCCTTTGACCTTATATTAACCAACCAGTTAATATTTGCATTTCGTTTAAACCGACTTTTATTACGTATTCCATTTTCGCAAACTATTTCCGCGTGCTTATCTCTTTTTATAACATCAACAAGCGAAACAAGAGAAAATGAGAAAAAAGAAGAAAAGAGAGGTAAATTATCAATAACTCTTATAATTATCTCCTTTCATCGCGTTATAATTCATGAATCGTTTTATTTAACTTTCATTGTCGCGTCCCAACTTTATTCGAGCGAATTGACTTACTCGAATGAGCGTGATGAAAGATTCTTCAATCTTTACCACGGTTGTGAACCGTGGTTACACGGAAGAAATAGAAATAGCTGTGATAGAAAAGAAAAGAAAACAAAAAATCGAAAAAATAGTAATATAATTAGCTTATTATTTTTTACAATTCAAGAAACACTTTCTGTGACGACATCTCGTACTTTTGACTGAAATATAATTAATTTTTATATATATAAGAATGTCAATTTTTGTTACTTTTGAAAATAATTATCATATCAAATATTTTTCATTTGATTTTGAAATTCTTAATTTAAGTTATTTGTCATTTTCAAACTGAATATAACGAAACTAGTGACGAAAAGAGGATATAAAAAATTTTGTTCGACGAATTAAAAATTATATGAATCATGATTACCCAAGATCTTGACAATTCAGAAGTTAGCGTTTTCTGTTTACCAACATTGAGCTTTCTAATCGTATCTTTCTCTTGAACTTTTATTTCTATAATTAGTTTCTTTTCCTATCGGATTTCTTTCCATTAGTTCCATTCATTACTTTTCGAGGCTAATAATTATAGGATAATTATAACTTATATACGTATCAGGTTTAATCAATCAAGATCCTGTACTAAATATTCTTTTCATTTAAATTTCACAGAAATTGAAATCTATCTGATCCATCTCTATATCTAATCCAGAATACGCAATCATAACTAATTCTCATTAACCGTTACAAGATACATAGTTATTAATTACCAAGAATCTTCCATAAAAAGTCGAAACAAATTCCATTCAACCTCCTCTCTGTTCACAATTCCAAACCATCAGAATTCTAAAAAAGGATAATATGAAATTTGATCAAATTCAAACGTTAAAAAATCAAAAATTCAAGTCATTCAAATTCCGTTAATTATTCATTCGACGTGTTCCAGATAAGAGAGGCGAGTAATAAGAGAGGAAAAACGGAGAGAGGAAAAGAGAGAGGCGTCGTGGTGAGTAGTGCGGTAACGCATTACACGGCCGGTGATACGGCCTGTAATCGCGAGTTTCTTTCAAAGAGGTAAGGTTAATCGGCGAGCATCCGCGTCGAGGAAGCTGACATTGAGGGTATTGTTGGCCGCGATGCCAATCCTTGTTTGCAATCTAGTCGTCCATGGTCACGCCACGGCTGCTTCCGTACTTTTCAACTTTCCATCAGGCTGCGTTTTCGACACATCAGTTTTATTCCTATTTACTCTTACGTGTAAATAAGCTGTTGGGCAAATTCTCGCAATCGATAAAAATATTTACAGAGACACGGTGCTACCTGGTAGATGCCCTTGGCGAGAAATCAAAATTTGCAAGTTGATAAAGATTGTGATTGTTTTCTCATTTTTCGGAGGTAGGATTTTTTAATAAAAATTTGTGTTTATACAGTCTTTTTTCCGTTAATAGAAAATTCTTCGAGAATACAAAAGTATCTTGAATACAATTTTGCTTAGCAATATTTTCTATAATGATATGATAAAATAGAAAATCTGTTTTAAACTAAAATCTAAATATAATACAAAGTTAATTAAAAAGTTAATACTTAAAAGGAAACGAGAAATTTTTTAATTTATTCAACGGCAAATAATAATTTTTCATTCACTCTCTATTTCATGAAACATACATATAATAAATGATTGGATTATTAATTAAAATAAAAGTAAGAAAGAACAATATAAATCATTCTTACAAATAGCACGTCTGTTAAATCATATTCCCATATTATCACGAAATAAAATTCAGAGTTGTGACCCAGGTGGATCACAATATTTATGGATTACGAAGAACATTGACATACCATGTTTAATGAGTAAATAAGAAACTAATTATCGAGTTAAATAAAAATTACTACAAAGAACCAAGAAAAATAAACAAAATGGATGACAAATGTCAAAGATCAGTTGATCTAAACATTCACAACATGTTATTGTAAAGGAGAGTAAAAAATACAAGATACATATTTTTCTCATTTTTTGTTCTTCTAGGAAGTTTAAAAATCACTTTAGAAAATTTCTCATTAAATGACAAATATATATAATATAATGTATGACGAATAAATATAATTCTTAAGAAACTCATTCGTTGAAAATATTTTTTCCTAAATTAAGACAAAATCGAGTAAGTAAAAATTGCTTAATAATTTAAGATATTGTTTTGAAAGAGATAAATTATGGAAATTGTGTAAACATGTTAATGAAGTTTTAATAACACACAAATGTCAAATAGAACGCAATCGCAATTTATTTTCTTTTATAATAATCACACATAATGAGAAACAGAAAATTTTTATACGCTTTATTCAAGTATTCATAGTAATTATCAAATTATTATTATCAAAATCAAAATGCTTTTAATGGAATAAATAAAGATATTATAATCAATTTTTATAATTTCTCTGTTTTTTTATTTTTTTAATCTGACCTATAACTATATGATACAAGATACAAGATTAAGCAAAATTTTAAAATATAAAATCTTCAAATATTATTCCCAAGTAAAAATATTTAAAATACTATTTATATGTACACAATTTTTCATTAAAATCAGAATTTTTTGATTTGAAAAAGTGATTTGAAAACAATTGAACTGAAAAAGATTTCAAAATAATAAAAATTTTATAGCTATGAATAATTAACGATCATGTTAATAATATTTAGAGTTTTATTAAAATTTTTCTAAAATCTTCAATTTATATGGAATTTTTAGCAATTTTAAAGTTGTGAATAAAAATTTATAAAATGTGCAAAAGTTTTTTGTCATGTTTATAAATCAGACAATGTAATATTTTTTATAGATAGAATGAAATTTTATTTTTTAAATTCCATTAAATAGCATTAATCTTTTCAAAACCTACAAAATATTACTAAAATATTATCTATATACACATATATTATGCAATATTATTAAAAAATTTATACCAAGCTAATAAACGTATTTCTTTCTATTCTTGATTCTTGATTACTCTAATAAACATTTTTCGAATATTATAAATTGCATAATAAATCGATTCGAAGTGTCTTATTAACTTTTAGATTCAAAATATTCAACAAAGCGCTAGCTGAATTCTCAATCTATTGAAATCATTCAAACGTTTCGATAAAATTTCCGATAATATGCATGCGATTTTCATTATAGACACGTGTGAGGGGACTGAAAATGATAAATAAAAAGAAAAATTTGATCGATACTGTATCGATGTAATGGCAGAAAAGTCAAGCATTATTTTAGAATTATCGTTTAGAATTTTTAGAATTTACAACCGATATATATATATATATATTGAAATTAAACAATTTCTGAAAAAAATTTCTTTTTCCACAATTTTTCGAGAATGAATCATTTCTAAAATTATAAATAGAATATTCGTTAATGAAAATTAGTGAAAAGAAAAAGATAATAATTAAGGAAATACTTTAATAAGATTATAAATGATAGAAATAAAGAGATAAGATTGAAGAAACATCTCGAAGATTTTAAAGAAAATTTTCGTTGAAAAAAAATTTCGTAACGAAAAAAAAGAAAGAAAAAAGAAAGATATCTTCTTTATCTTTCATCAGGGAACGAATTCTTTTCTTTGAACAACCATGTAAAACGAACGTCGTATTTTTCATTCTTCAAATTGAAATTATTTCAATTGAAAATTAAATTTTGAATTAAATACAAATTGTATTCCTACATTTTAATTAATTCTAAAGCAACGAAAAAAATGTAAACTAGAACGAATGTAAAATATACGTATAAATAAAAATGGTTTTGTAAATGATTAAACATTATATAAATTTTCATAAATTATTGAATTAAAGATACAAAGAGGATAATATAATGACGATAAACAAAAGAACGCGTAATAAAAATTAAGAAAATACCTTAAATTGAAATGAAAAATCTTATGAAATTACGTTTGATTTAGAAGATTTAAAAGAGACAATACGTAGAAAAGAAAAAGCGTGTAGTTATTTTAAAACTCATAAAAAATGAATTCTCAAAAACATTGGATGACGTCATGAACTAATTATAGAAAAATCATTTTAAAATTACGAAATATTCTAAGAGATATAATATCGTCCAAAGAGAAAAATAAACAGAAAATGATTTAATAAAACATAATTTTCTTTATTCTCGCTTTAATAAATATCTCATATTATTTTATGCCGTTTGTATTTTACGTATCGTTCGACAAGCATCACCTGCAAAAGCAAAGAGGAAATCTTTATCCGAGCGCACAACTAAAATTAGCATATCGATATAATAATACGATTCTTATAAACTTCTTGTTGACACTCGTTCGTGGAATAACTATACACCACTGAAGACGTCATCACGTTTCAATTAATACGAAATAGAGACATCAATAATATCCATATCTTTCTTCTTGTTATCTTCTCATGGATGAACAATAATTAATCTTCGAATGTGAGTTTCAAGTACGTAATTCAATGACTTTTTTTTTTCTTTTTGAGATTTCTGATTTCAGAAATAATACACAGGAAAAAACATTCCAAAAAATGTGAGGTTATTTGAAATTAATTTCAAACAACATTTTCTTTCACAAGAATTTTCGTTCTTCGATTTTTTTAGTGAATTATTAATAAAAAAATGTCAATCAAATTCGAGTTGCGAAGATTGGCTACCACTGTACAAATAATTTTAAGCGATAACGAAGAAAATGTAAATATTATAGTTTATTCATCGTTCGATATAATTTTTTATCGATAAAAAAATATTTGTTATATTCGACACAATATTTTCTTAGTCAATGTTTTTTTTGTCAATAAAGAAAGTAGTCTGAAGAAAACTATTTTTGCAAAACAAAAATTTTTGCCTAAGAAAATATTGCTCGAAATTGTCTCTCTGGAAGAATAATTAACAGATAATAATTAATGGAATGTATAATTAGGATGTAATTAGGACACTCGGTGCTTTTAACTTACAAGTTTAATGTTGGTAAAATTCTTTTAATCAATATTTAATTCCTTTGATTCCTTTGATTTTTCCAACGTTCTAATCGCTACATATTTCACAAGAGTATGCATATAAATTTTATTTTTATAATCAGCCATATATTATTCAAATACACGTATCTTTCATATCAACATATTCTTTTTCATTATTTATTTCATAATTTATAGTATTTAAAATATCTTATTAAAATGTTTAACTCTCTTTTCTCTAAGTCTTTAATGTATTTAATTATTTAATTTAGGATTAACAAAAGCATATCTAAAGATAAATGCAAAATTTATCAAAAAGAAATAAAAAGAAACGATAACATCATAAATTTAAAATTTCAACAATCATATTCATAATTATTAATGTTATCGATAATAAATTGATGTTAGAATTAAAAAGGAAAAAAAATGAAGATAAAAAAAAAGATTAGTATTTTGATAATTATGGAACAAAGAAATTTAGCTTTTAGCACTATCAATACTTATTTATATAACACCAACTACTTATTTATCTTTTATATCATCATCAGCACTATATGAAATATCAAAAAATAATTTAGATTAGATACTAGAAATTTTACTAAGAAATTAAAAGATAACAAAATATTTTTTTCAAAGAAATTTAAAATATTCCACTAAAGACACTATTTCTTTACACAAATTATCAAATAAAAAAGTACATTAAAGGAAACATATAAGATGTTATCAAACATGATTAAGTTTCAGCTTTCAATAAGATTTCTTTCTTTTATAGATATTTGAAACCTTTAAATGCAAAAAGCTTTCTGAAAGTAACTCATTCATTTATAGCGAATAGATCAATATAAATCTATTGCGATTGGTGCACGGATACAAGACATATTTTTCAATCTTGAAATATAGTTAAAAATTGAAAGATAAATAAGGCAATATTATAGATGTAGTAATCGTATCTTAAGATAATTCATATAACATGAAAAAACTATTAAAGATATATTTGAGAGATTGAGAGGTATTTATCATGTTTCGTTTAAAATATATTTTAATATTATAAAAATTTAATCTGTGTATGTAAAAAAAAGTAAAAATAATAAATCTATAAATAATTAATTTCATTTTTTTAGTGTTAATTTTGTTGATTTTTTTTCTAAATTTATTTTAATTAAAAATGAATTAATTAATACGATAAATAAATTAAAGATAATTAGATGTATAAAGTAAAAAATAAAAAATCATTTTATCGGTATTATTCGAGGAATTAAATTTCATTAGAAGTATGTAATATACTATATTTGATTTAAAAGATCAACTCTTGAACTCAGACATCTAATGAGATTAAAAAGAATAATTTTTAAAAATTTATTTTAAATTTATTTTTTAATTTGACAAACTAACGTTATATTTATTAACTAATTTTTTTAAATAAATAAATAAATAATTTTGTTTATTAATTCAATTTAAAAAATATTTAAACGATGTAGATTCAACTATAATTGGTATAAATCTATAATAAATTAATTATATAGAATGTAACATGTGCAAAATTTATTTCATTTGAACGATTCTAAAGTGGATAGAAGAACTTTAAATAAAATAAGAAATTGTGTAAGCTAATAACGTTTAATAATATTATTACTTTTGAGTTTTATTATTAAAGATAAAATAATAAAAATATCTATTGAAAATTTAAAATCGCAATAATATTTTATAATTAAATCATCACTTTTATTTTTTAATTAATTTTTTATTATAGAAATATAGAATATGAATAGAAATATATAATATATATATATATATATTTATATAAAATAAAGCTTTTGGATAAATTATTGTATAATTAAGATTTCAGAAGATAAAAAAGTTTAGATGCAGATTTTTAAATACAAACTAGATACCAATTAATCCCTATTTTAATATAATTATGTTGATTTAATAGGCATAGTAGTAAAATAATAAATTTATTCTTTTATATTAATATTCCTATTAATTTCTGAATCAATTGACTTTCAATAAAATTAATTATTAAAAAAAAAAAGTAATACAATCAGTATTTTTTTTAATATATCATAAAATATGTCAGTAGAATTAAAATGTAATAGATTACTATATTGTACGACTTTCTTTATTATTTATATTCTTCGAAACAATGTTTATAATTAATATGTCCTTTCGTTTCTTCTTCAATTATTATAATCTATACATTGTATATAGAAATCAATAATTAAATATACAAATAAATAAGTGACAAAAACCATTAATATATATAATAATTATTTTTTGCATTAATATATAACGATTTCACTACTATAATTTTTGATAAAATATTTTTTTCAAAAACTAAAAATATAATATTTTGATTATAAATTTTTTGACTTGCAAAATGATTCCTATTTTTCCATTAAAATATATTTGTAGTAAATAAAAATTGATTAGCTTATTAATAAATGTGATTTTAAATAATTACACGTTTTTATTCGTGATGGAAAAAAAAGATATTATTCGCAAAATCACATCAAAAAAAGAGTATCGATAAAATTTATTACATAATCTTTCTATAATTTTTTTTTCAAATTTATATGATGATTTCACTTTAGCAAATCGTGTTATTTATAAAGTCATATAATTACAGGAATATATTTCAAAGATTTATTTTGTTAACAATTTCAATTAAAATCTTAATCAAAATATTCTGTCTACGATTTTTTATTTTTTAAAATATATTGAAATAGAATTTGACGTTTCATAAATATGTAGTTTATTATTATAAAAGTTCACATATCGTTAAAAGTTATTTGCATTATCATAAACGATAAATTAAATTAATAATAGATTATTAAATATTTTTGAATGAGAGAGCAGAGACATTCTCCATTAATATCAGCACATTTTACATTAGAAATAAATTCAAATTTGATAATTTTTGGGAGATTTGATAACATTACTTTATACTTTATATAATAAAATCAGAATGATTTATTATAGGTTAAATTAAATTACAGAGCCTATGTAAATATGTTAAATGTTTAATTAATTGTCTAGAAAAATAGATGCTCTAAGATTTGTTATTAATTTTTTCTTGATTTCGCTCGTTCCATTCATTTATACGAAAGAAGAAAGAAAGAAAAAAAATATTTCTTATTCGTGTTTTTTCACGATATATTTTACGTTTTCAAAAATAATAAATGATAAATAAATGCTTCGAAAATAGAATCGATGTTTTATTTATATCAAAAATATTTTATTATAAAAAGTGTAGTGAAATATTAAATATCCGAATAATAATCTTTTGATCATGAAGGATTATCTCGTGTTAAGATATAAATATGAAAATAAAACTCTGGAAAGTTGCCATAGAAATTTTTCGTTGGAAAATTGTATTGAGAATGATTATTTAGTATTCATTAAATTTAATTATAAGTGAATATTGGAAAAGTAAAAATGAATCGAAGCAAAAAATTTGTATAAAAAAAAAATCCATTTCTAACTATTTGTTTTTCATTTAAGCTGATTATTAGACTTATACTGTAAAATGTACATAAATTTTATTAAATATTTCGTGAGAAGAGAAAAAAATATTATAAATATCTTGGATTTCTCAGATATTTTGACATCGATATTTTAAAATTATCAGTTCGATTAATTTACACAATGATGTATGTTATAAGAAAAAAACTATCGGTATTTTTATCTCAATGAAATCTTGATAAGATCTCGATAATTGCTACATGTTTCCTGATTAATTTTAAAAGGTGAGAAAGACATTGAAAAATTAATTATCAAAGTAAAAAGTAAAAAATACTACGAGGAAATTAAATTTGAAAATAAGAAAATCGAATGTAATTTTATATCGTTTAAACTTTACTTTATCATGTACATTTGACTTTTTGATTATCCAATAAAATCACGTAATATCGAATGCGTTTATTTAAATTTATCATTTCTTAAATTAAGATTGAGAATAAAAGGAAGTATTATATCGTAATAAATTATTATCGTAATAAACATGACTTAAAATTGAATAATAATATCTTTCATCAAAAGATATCATATTTCAAAAGATAAAACGATATCGTTATTCTTAATCATTTTCTTTGTTCCTCTACCACTCGTTTTGTAATACAATTCAACAACAAAAATAAAATAATTTTGATAAAATATCTTTTTCTCGATCTCGAAAGATCGAATGATATATTTAGATAATAGAATATTCAAATCATTTGAAAAATAATAAAAATTGTATAGATATCGAAAACGGATTAAAGCGGTAATGTAATATTATTCAAAGCATCTGAATGATTTATTGCACGATTCGTATACACTTTAAAAGCTCCTATTTTTTTTTTTTTTTACTTGGAATGGGTTCAAAAGCGTGTTTGATGCACAAGTAATTCGATACTTATTTCATTCAGCAACGAGTGTCTCTTTCTCTCTTTCTCATCGATTTTCGAATATATTTGATCTTTCCAGACCTTTCTTTTTCGCGAAACAATATCATAGATTTGCAATTCTATTAACGATTCGATTATCGATCTAAATTTCAGAATTTTTTTTAACATCGAGTTATTCGCCTAATTTGATATTCGTTTTTCAGGAACGGATTAACGACGAATATAAAGGTTCCATTGTATATTCAATTATGCAAACATTAATTATCCAAGCGAAATAATCTATCAAGCATTTCTTTTAATCGTGTAAACAAAATTTTACTTTGGATTGTTTCTTGTTTACTAAATTCAAGTTTAAGGAACAATTTGCGAATATAATTAATGCAAAAAGATGGAAAGAATGGCAATATTTTTAACAGAAAAATTAAAAAACTGCCATTTTTCTGCAACGTAAATTGTCAGAAATTAATTAATTAATTTTTTTAACAAGATATAGATTTAGAGAAGAGAAAGGAATGGTTTTCGTTATTCAAAAGCGGAATATTTTTTTTAAAAAGTTTTAATGGTAATTAAACTGAATAAATCGTGTAGCAAGTTAGTTATGAAAATTGTTCAGCAACTTTTTTTATTTCATGACACATGTTATTTGGGGACAAAAATTATTAAAAAATATATTTTCTTGTCAATCTGAAAAAAAGGCGAATAAAAATAGATTTTTGATCGATTTTTCTTTTTTTCAAAATTTATGCATTAAATAACTACTAAATAATTATACAATTATTTAATATCATTGTAAGAAATAAAGAAATATTTAACAGTTTGAAAATAAAAATACATTTTAAATTATTCCAAGCAACAAATATTTATTAGTTCTCATTTAATTTCCATTTTTACTTTTAATGAAATATCTTCAATCCCTATATACTTTTCCTTCCAATGCATATCGTTTCTTAACCTATTTTAAAATAACAATAAAAAATTATCAATTCCAAGATAACGAAGTCAATTTTATCTTGATCATAATTTAAATATCTTCACATCGAATAATAATACCATTTCAAAATATATTATATTATGTGAAATAACATTCGATCAGAATATTGTCAATTAACGACATTTAAAATAAATTCAAATCCTTAGGAATAAAATTCAATTTTATCGCAACAAAAATAAATCTGCCAATAATATTGTTCTTCGCGCAGTCGATCGACTTTTCGATAAACAATTCGTTCTAATTATTCGCCGCTTATTCGAGAAGCTGATAACACCCGATGATTCCGTTTCCGCCTCCGGCTAACAACACAAATCACTGGCCAAACCCACGCCCGTGTGTACACATTGTTTCTCTGTAATTAACCTCGATCACTGTTTCTCTCGTCTGTTCATCCATGCGGATCTCTGGTTAAAGGGATCGAAAAGAACGATTGTTTTGTCTCAAAAAGAATGCTAATTACGCTTATATATCATTAGATTATGATTGATTATGGAGTGTATTACATTTCAATTTAGAATTGAAAAAATTGATCGAGCGAGTAACTTTTGAATGGGATATTCGATGCATTTGGAATTTAATTCTTGATGATAATTTTTGCATTTCTTTGAAAAAATTTATTTCTATTCAGGGAAAGATAAATTACCGGAACAAAAGTGGATAATTGATAATTTTTAACGAATATCTATGCAATTTAGTAACTATAGTCCATATTTAATTAAGAAGAACTTTTCAAAAAAAAAGAAATTTAAATTGAAAAAATATCACAAGACAAAATAGAAACATATGGCATAGTTTCAAAAATAAAAATACTTTACTAACTTTTTCCAGTTGTTTTTATTTTTCGAGTTTTTTTTAAATTTAAATCTCAATTTAAATGGTTCTATCATTTATAAAATTCCAATTGAGATAGAATATGATAAATTGTAAATATGTACATAGAAATATATTTCATACATATGTTTGTTAACGCTACACGTTTTATTTATCTATAAATGCTGATAATATTTCTAATTTATTTATTTAATTAGAAAAATTTATAATTAATATAATATTTTTCATTATTCCAAATTTTAACTTACAACACACTTTTTTGATTTATATTATAATTATAAGATTTTTTTTCTTCTAATATGTACTACCAAATTACAGAACCAAAAAGGAAGAACATATTTATGATATTGTACCAAAAATGTTTATATCTTCAGTTATTTCATTTATATGTGTTTAGAAAAAAATCTAAAAAGTAAAAAAATTCTTTAAACGATTTTTATTTCAATTTTCTAATTCAACCAATTGTTACTTTTTTAAAAGTAACTTATTATTTAATTAATACATTAAATACGTTTAATTCTTAATAATAAAATATAAAATTTAGAAAATGTTCTTCGTTTATTTTCTTATAGCTTACGTTTATGAAAAATGCCATGAATCTCGAGATAACACATCTTTTATTTTTTTAAGATATGGATAAAACTTATATAAGGTATAAGTGTATGATCTATAAAAAAGCATTTCAAGAGGTAAAAAAAGAAGTTCAAGATATAATATTTTTTAAGCATAAAAAGAAAAATCCAATTTACATAAAACAAGTATATAGAAAGAAATAATAACTAGTAAAAAAAAAAATTAGAAAACGTCGGTTTTATCCATGTAAAAATGATACAAAGCACATTTATCTGAAGTTATATAAATATTTTGTAAGGATATTTAAAATAAATTTAATTAATTAATTACCATAAATTTCTTCTTATAACACGAACATTTAGATATTAAACTTGTATATCTATTCATTATTCCGATATAATTGACAAGAACTAAAAACTTAATTATGCTTTGCTAACTTTTTGCTCAGGCGTTATTATTACTTCGATATTTCTTATCGATTAACTAATTATTGCCAGCCTATCGTTTAATTAATTTCAATTAACTTTTTATTTAGTGAACTTTCATTATTTATCCATGGTGTTGGCATTATTTATCGAGAGAACGATTGCCCTTAAATTCGCGAGTCATTCTTCACGAGACGACAGTTCTTTCTTCAAGAGGTGAACAAACTTGTTTTTTTATTCAGATTATTATTAATTGATTGATTGATCGATTATGCGAAATTTGATCCTTAAATTTCGCAACTTTCGATTCTATTGTAACTGGATTCTTGAACATTTTTTTTTTTTAAATAGAATAATGAATTGAAAAAGGAAATTCATTTATAATTTTTTATAGTCTTATTAAAAATTAATGAGAAACTCTTGAGATATTTTCCATAGAAAAGAAAATATTAATAGTAGGATATTTGTATCGATTATGTCATTCTGCCTCATTTTTTCATGTCACTTTTGTAACTTTAATAATAATAATAAATTTTAACTATTAATTTATTCCAATAAAAATCTGAGTTTATCTTTCTTTAAGTTTGAAAAACAATTTTTCATATTTTATTGTACTGAATTTGATATAATTTTTCTATAAATCTTTTCAGAAAACTTGAGAAAAGTTTAGCAAATAAAATTTTCATAATTTAATAAAATATAATAATTTTTGCTTTTTATTAAATAAAAAATATATATCATGCAAGATATATTTAGATTACTAAAAGTGATATAATTTAGAAATAAATATTTAAAAAAACTAAAAATTTTATGTTTCTATTACATAATTATCAAATTTTTTCAATTACTTTATCTTTCGAGAAAAATTATTTGATATTTGATATTGAAATAAATATAAAACTTTGTGATATACATTTAATTTGTATAAGAAACAATACCCAATAATTAATTGCACAATAACTTTTATACTAATCAGTTAGTTAATTAATGTCTTTTTCTTGAATATTTCACTTGTAAAATATCAATTGAAACAATTGTCGCTGCTGAAATGGTAACTGTTAAATTTATATATATATAATCTAAATTAATAGTCAACAAATGGAATCTCAAATTCATCATTCATCTGGATTTGGAAAAAAATCATCTATGAAATCAGACACAGATCCAAGTGACAGTATACAAATAAGAAGCTTGTTGGGAATAAAATAAAAAAGAAATAATAAAAACAAAACAAAATGATTAGAAGAATCTATTCCAAAAATAATATACAAAAATATTAAACCATGAATCAACATAATATCAATTATAATAATCAAACTTTCACCAACATTCATTCGCTCAAATAATCCATTAATAGAATTAGTTTAGCAATTATTGGATCAAAATTTACATATCATCAAAATATTAAAAAATAATCAAAATTAAATATGAAAAAATTACTAATCCAGAAGATTCTAAGAAGAAAAGAAAAGATTCCAAATTAAATATGAAAAAAATAAAATACTTAAAAAAAAAGTTATTAGATATCAAATACAATAAATGAATAAAAAATGGAATGTCAATTTTCTTACCAATAATATTTTAAATAATTTAATGAACAAAACAGCAGTAACAATATAAAATAGTTATAAAATCACTGAAAATAAAAACAGAAAAATATCAGAAATACATGAGATGTCAATCACATATTAAAAATCTCAGTGGTTGCAACAAAGATGTATCATGTAAAGAAGTCAAATCTGATTCGATTATTACCAAGGCAAATATCCAATCAATTATAATCCTAATATAATTTTAATCGGGAAAGAAATACTGAAAAAATATATCCATTGCTAAGAAATTGCTTCATGACAAATCACAAAGTTAATATTACAATCCAACCAAAAGTAAGGAATGATTACAGTATAATTTATTAACACTAGCATCATGAAAAACACAAATCATATACACAAGTAATCAAAAATTACTAAAATCTAAAACTTTTGTAAAACTTACTAGAAAAATTAATCCTCCATACTTTTAAAATCAATGAAATAATACAAAATTTAATCATTTAAGTGACAATCATTTTAAATTCATTGAATGGAACTGCAATGACTTTAGCAAAAAATGCCCAAGAGTAAAATGAAACAAGCAGATATAAATGAATGAATATTGAAAATGAAATAAATTAGTCGCATTTTAAATCTTGAATTACATATATTGTCCTCTTAAACATTCAATAACTGAGGAAGAATTCAATAATTTTGTTCAATCTATTCGAGAATAAATTTAATTTTTGAAACTTTAATACCAAATATCATTACTCAAAGATAATAAAGAGTAAAGATTTAAAACTAACAAATTAATAACACACAACTAATAGTCTTTTCAACTGAAAGACTCGCCTGATTCATCAATCGTTAAATAATGAAATATCTAATTTAGATATCATCTAATACTAATTTTCAGACTTCGAAATCGAAATCTCTGAATCAACTTCTAACAAATATGAATAATGATAAATTCATGGCATATGAGTGAACAAATATTAGGAATATTATAAAAAAAAGATATATTTCTACACTTTTTATCAATGAGAAAAACATTTGGTAATAGAAAATAGTAGATTAATAGTAAAAATAATAAACTATGTATTCTATTCACTTCACTGCTAATCTTATCTTACAATAAATACTTGTACGTAAAAGTTAAAAACGTCATATTTGATATCTGTCTTATCGAAGCAGGTGTACCACAAGGAAGTGTACTTTATATCATATATAGCCAATATCTTTATCTACCAAATCATGCGAATGCTAACAAAAGATATCGCAATAATATATGTATATATATATATATATATATACACTCAAGAATATTAAAATTACTAAAGACAACTTATAAAAATATAATTATAAATTTTCTATAATCTTTTGTATAAAAATAATTTATTAATAATTTATTAATAATTTCAAATAATATTATAATTAAAGTAATATTGGTTATAAATAATATTATAATTTTCTTGTAATGAAGTTTTTAATAATTTCTATTTTTTATTTTATTTTTTTTAATAATTTCTATTTAAAGAAAAAATTTTTTATAAAATAATTTAATAATTTATTTCTCAAATATTCTACAAAATTTACACAAGTTTCAAAAATATTTTTTTTTGTTTTATTCGAATGCACTGACTGAACAAGTGTAAAGAATTGTTTAATTTAGTTTTATTAAATCGATCAATTATATCAAAATATCGATCAAAATATCATTAAAAACTGGTTAGAATCCAATAAAGTTAAAAAAAATATATATAATATTAAGAAAATAATACTAAATATTGATATATATTATCTTGATACTATGAAAAATATCTTCACAAAGAAGTAAATTGAAACTAATCACAACATTATCACAAGAAATTGTAATAAACTTGAAATCAATACATCAAACAAAAAAATAAAACATACTAATATATCTATAAAATCAAATTCAATAAAAACGAAAAGCAAAATAAAATCAATATGAATCTTCAGCTTTGGAGAATAAGCCAATCGCATTTTAAAAAATAATAAAATAATGAACTAGATGCATTAGAAATAAGCAAGCTAGGAAAAGCATTATATCACTTTGTATAGAAAGAAGAAATTAGGCTATTCACAAAAAAAAAAAAAAACATGAAAGGACAGAATCTCACATAAATATTATAATATATATATATAATGATAAATTTCAGCTCAATTAAAAGACTAAAATCGAAACATTCTATAAATTATAATTTCAAATATTATTACATAAATAACATAATTTCATACATACAACTATTTTGTCAATTATTATTATACGTATAATAAAATATAAAAGAAAAAAAGATTTGCGAAATATTATATAAGAAATAAGAAATATTAAATTTTACTTTGAATGCATTAAAAGATAAAACGATAGGCAAAAATGTTTACTCCGATAAAAACTCTAAAAATAATGTTAAAGAATATGGTAAAATTAAAAATTTCAAATTTTAAATTTGCATTAATTTTTTCAGTATACTTTATTTCCTCTTTATTTTACAAGTTATCGAGTTAAATCACACATTCTTTGATGTTTTTAAATTTTTTTCAGTTCCAAAAAAGAAATTGTAAATTATTCTACAAAAATTAAAATTAAATTTATATTGCTGTTTCTCGATTGATTATAATTTCTTATAACTATGTATATAGCTCGCTTGATAGAAATAGATTTAATTCTAAAATTACGTATCTGCAATGTGTGCCTAAATATATTATACATGGATAATTATATCTACTATAATGATATAAAATAATATATATATATATATATAAAATGAAAATAGATGAATATATTTATAATTATATTTCTATCCCAATAAAAGTTAAAATTAATTTTGTTAAAATATCTATGTTTTTATAATTAGCAGTCATAAAAATTAAATTTCTAAAATTAAATCCCTATATGAACATATAATAAAATTTTATATATCAAACTGATAAATAAATTGCACTATTATTATATATCGTTACCTTTAACAAAAAGAGATCGATGATCACTATTCTGACATTTATCACTTATTCACTTGCACTCACCTGAAAAAAAATCATTAATTTAATTATTTAATTTTATTAATATTTATTTTATTTGTTACGTAGGTTATGTTTATGATTAGTGAAATTAATTCTAATAATTTTGCACAAAATTTATAATTATTAATCAGTAAATATGCAGCGAATAATTATTACACATGATGGAATATAATTTCTCAAAGAAGAGATAGCGGTTGAAATAATTCCAAATCAAAACTGTGCAAAATAACAAAAAATTGTTTCATACGATTTTAAGAATATCTCAATTCGAAGTTCATCTATCATATTTACAAAGCAAAATTGAAAATATGTATGAGTAATATGTATTACATGCATTTTGTGCATGAACAAACAAAGTTTAAACGATCAAAGTTCATCGATAAAAATAATGTTTAATACAATAATTACTTATTAAAAATAAATTATTCATTCAATCAAAATCAAGAAATAATCATTTTATGAAGAATGATTATCGAATTAATTACGATTTTTGATTAAAAATTATCTTGATTACTTTTCCTATTTATTAATTAATGATTAAACATTGATTAATTATTGATTAATAATATGATTTTACATTAATCGATAATCTTTAATTATTATTTTGATTAGAATTTTGTCCAATTTTAATTATATTATTGTACTTGATTGTTTAATATTGTGCTTCATTTATTATCAAAATATAAGAAATAAAAAAAAATAGAAAATAGATAATTTAGAAATACGAGCGAATTATTAACATATTTTATCGTTAATTCTGAATATTAATATATTAATAATATTTCATTTTGCCGTCCATTTTAATAAGAAGAACATTTTAATAAAAATCCTCTTATTTCTTCTTTGCTTATTATATTTATTGCAGACAAAAAAATCAATATCTTTATAATCGCGCATATTTCATAGTTATTTGTTATAAATATACATGATGAGCCATTAAAATAAGGAACTAAAGTAACTTTTATACCAGATTTATCATTTATCAAAAAAACGTAATATGATTTTTGAAGACGAAACAAAATAATCTTTTGAATTTTCATGAAATAATATTATATATTTTTTATTATTAATGATAGTATCAAGTTCAAAATGTAAATATAAATTAAATTCAACGTGAAAGATTCGTTTCATTTCAAGAATCGATGATGAGTGAGAATTTATTTGCAAATTATATTTTCGACTTATATTTATGTTTATATTATTCGGACTTTAGAACACTTTGAAAATTTATAAATATTATTTTATAAATATTTCCAATAAATCAAACTTTTTATCGAGTAGTAAATGAATTATGAAAATCAAAAAAATATATTTCATTGAATTTTTAATGAAGAAAAATATACCCTATATTTAATCACGTATATAATTAATTATACTCTATGAGAATTATAATATTTATTTTCAAAATAATTAAGAAAATTAATATTAAATGGTTGAATAGAGATTCTGAATAGAGAACTTATTTAAAATCTTTATAATTATCTCGAAATACTTACAGTTCATATTTTATTTACGAATGTTCCCTCAATGTTTGATATTATTTATTATATATAAAACATTGAATTCTAAATCATGCAATACACTTTTAAAATCAGTCATATGCAACTTAATAATTCATATATCGATAAATCATGATATATCGATTTATAAATCTCTCTGGGTTATATCTCAAGAAGCGCTGTTGAACATAAAAAAAGTTAAGTGTATCAAATACACAGAGAATAAAAAAATTTTAAAGATTAAAAAAACAAAAAAATGTCGATTGAATCTTATTTATTAAATTTTAAATCGCTTAAAATGTTTCAACTCAGCTAATATAAATTTAAATTAATATAAACTTATATTATTATATTAATTATGAATAAGTTTTAATGAATATTTTTGTGCACAGAATATTTTAATATTCTGCATTGAAATTTTGTTGTATTTCAATATGTTTTTTATTTTTAATCTTTATTCCACAGAAATATTTACAAAGAAAACAACATTTCTCATAACATTTTTAAATATTTTAAATTGATATTAAACAGAAAAACAATATGCAGACATACATATATAAAATGAAGATCTTATTTACAGAATTAATACTTAATTTAATCACAAGAAAAAAAATTTTAATTCAATTTTATTTTACATATTATAAAGATATTAAAAAGCTTTTGATATAAATTTCAATTATCCTCGATGAAAATTAAATATCATTTATAAGCAATTATAAGCAATCTTCCAAACTATATTTGCACGTATTCATCTCAATCATTATTTTCATATTACACAGAAATACATTACATCGTCGCTAAACTAACAATACTCGGCTGCAATATCGAAAACATGTAATAATGTTATATACGTGACTTATACAATATACTAGAACTAAAATTAAGGAATAAAAACGGGCGTAAAAATAATTTTCCTCGAATATAGTCAGGTTTTACAAGCAAATTTTTCGCAGCCGTTTATCTTCTCGCGAAAACTGAGCAATTTCGAAACGTTTATATGTTCATCGCTCATTCGACGAAAAATATTTGCTAGATTTCACCACGATAGAACATTACACATTTGACTATGTTAAATTTTATTTTTGAAATAGAATTAAAAATATATAATTAATTCTGTGAAGGTGTTAACTAACTAATATAATTTTACAAACGAGAATGTTTTAATAGACAAATACAAATAAACAGGAAATGTTCATGAAAAAGTAAATGGAAAAAAAAAAGTTTAATTTTCAAATTCAAAGGCAATTGATTATTTCCCGAACGAATGAATTATCAATAATTCCAAATAATTCTACGAGTGAAAATAAGTAAAAAATATAACGAATCTTTTCATTTAAAAATATAACTTTTTAAGAAAGGAATTAAATTTAAAAATTCTCAGATTATTTAATTCCTCGAACGAATAGCTAATTTTGTTTCGAAAAATTCTCAAAATTGATTCATTATTTTTAACTTTGTCCATGTTCACACCTATTTTTTATTTGTTAAAGATATTAAAAACTTGATCGAAATTTACGGAAAGATTGAAAGAACAAATTTCCAGCGTTAAAGAAGTCAGCCTTTGCTCCAATTTTTTTGCAGCTTGTGCCCGCAAGATTTAAGTAAACATCGGCGAAAAAGACGGAATAAAAACGAAGCTGTCGTTGCGTGCGTCGACTTATCGGTTCACCGAGCGCATGTGGACACCTTGTTGCGTAAGCGAGTGGAGACAAGCAAAGTTATTCCGTTCAATGATCAATTTGTCGAGCGGGTGCGCGCACCCCGTTCACGACTATGCCTCTATTTGGACCGAATCTCGAAAAAGGCCGCGATAACGACGCGATTTTCGATTTAACCGCTCAATCGCCATCGTGGTCGATACCAGGCCAATCTAGCTGCCCACTATTCGACTTGTATCAAACGGATCGTAGATTTATCAGAAAGATATGGAAATTTTTCTTACGAATCATTAACGAATAATTTATCGAATATAATTACATTATATATTTTTTAGCGACACATTTGATAAGTCGTCGAACGATAAAACAAAATGAAATGGAAAATTATGTATCCGATTGATCGTAGCAATTACGATAAATCGTTAATAAAGTAGGCGTAAATATAAATAAATATTATTGAACATTTTCCCAAAGAAAAGTTGCAATTAACATTGGCAACGAACATTTTCCACGTTAATTTTACGGCTGGTAATAATGGAGAGAATCAAGATAATCTAAAATTTCTAGAATATCTAATTGATAGATCTAACAAGGAAATTGAAACGATCCAAATAATCCAACGCAATTAGGAATAACCTAGTATTTACAAACAATGTAATCCGATCGAAATTAAAAACCAGGAAACAGTAATTTCCTCCCATTCTCGTGAAAAACGGAACGAGGATAATTCACACACGTAATCTAAATTAGTTGGAGATATTATTTGGTCAACTGTAAGATATTTTCTCACATCTCTTGTCCGGCAGAATGCGCCTTCGAATACGTCCACCGCGATGAGTTGGAGAAAATGCGAAGAAGAAGGGATGAGAGAGAAAGAGAGAGAATTGAAACGCTTGCACCGACCCTAGCGGATAATTTTCAAAGCATATTATAACGAAATATCAAGGTCTTGCCTTTCTACGGTTTAAGTATGCGCGCCAGTGCACGCAATGAAACGATCAGTTCATACTTGCACGAGTGCGTGCCTGCGGAAATTTGTATTTAATGGCGGCTCAACGATGAGTTTTTTGGATCGATTGATAAAACCTGACGATTGAAAAGAACTTTACGATTGAAAAAATTATGAAATTTCGAAAGGATTATAGAGAAAATTCAAATTTAAAAATTTAGATATTACTTTATAAAGATTCTACTCTTTAAATTTTATTTTATTCTTTCAAGTTTGTTCGTTAGTTACAATTTTGAAATAAAAAAAGTGATAAGCTTTGAAGATAAATTAGATGGAATTAAACATCGAAATAATTGCAAAAGGAAAAGAGAAAACTCGATATCAAAATTCACTATGAAAAATGAGGTTAACACGAATCGAGCATGATAAAGCAACATGTTTGTTACACTTATCACGAGTTACGCGATTCGTGAAACGTGTTGAATCAAATTTCTTTTTTATAAATTATTTTTATTAAATATATATATATATATAAATATTCAATATTTTCTAGAAAACAATTGTAAATTCATATTTACACTAAGAGTGCATAAATTGTACACAAGAAGCGTATATACATGTCACTTTTTTCTATCACTTTTACACAATGGTAATAGCTTTCGTTTTATCTGAATGAAAATATCGATAAAAATAAATTGTCCGATCGACGAAACGTTTCAGATCCACATGTTGAAAGGACAAGATATTTTATCGGCAACAAAGTTTTTAGATTAATGCGTAAGCGACAATCAACTATGATGATTACAAATCACACGGAATCGAATATTCTCGAATATTCTTTCGTATCTCGTATCGTTTTATGAAATTCTTCGCATTGTCTTTGTATCAATAAAGAATTAAGCTAATTAAAATTGTGAGACTAATTCTTTTTTATTTTTCAAGAAAAATTTAAAATATAAAGCGTAGTTGTAATTACGACTTAAAAAGATTAATTATGCCATTGTTTACTAATCGATGACATTTTTAATTTTAAAAATTGTAATTTCAATGATTTACAGAGGAAAAAAAAAAAGTAATTTCCAAAAGTTTCTCAGCAAACATTTAAAAATCATGATCAAAATTTTAAAACGAATCATTTACATTTCAATTTTATGATTATTTTATGCGAATGTTGCAAATGTGATACGAAATTTTTGGTTTTAATGTTGCAATTCGAAATACTAATGAATTTGGAATATAGAATATTCCATACTGATGAATAAAGAACACATCGATTAACCAATTTACAAATAAAATGATCGGCTGTAGACCTGCATTTAACGAAGATTATTAAAAAAATTGTGAAAAAAGCAAAGACTTTATTAATTTCTTATCGTTCTCATTTATTCTAGAATTATCTAACATTTATAATCTAATAAGAGATAAAACTAAGAAATTTAACAATATGGAGAAATATTAATAAGATGCCAGATTTGTCGAATGAAAGTAAATTAAATTACTTAAGCTTGATAAAATTCAAAGAAAATTAACGAGTTTTTTCTCTCGTTTATTTCTTGCGTAAAATATGAATACGACATAAACGTGGGATGAATTTAAAAGAGTGAAAGAAACGTACTTGTTTTTCCATTAACATCGATAATTCCTTTTTATCGACGATATTTTTCGCATAAAAAATAAAGAAACGCTTTCTCGATCTTGTATCAAGAGAGTCGAAAAATTTCCGTCAATCTTTTCTCGAATATGATTATGTAATAAAATGTTTTACTACATTGTTAAATATTTTCATAAATTCTTGAAATATATTTATTAATCAATCATCTTTTCGAAGAATTTTATTTGCTGAAAACATTTTGATTTATGAGTGATTAACGCTGTTTTAAATTCAAATAAAACGCGCGAATGCACAATTCTCATTTAAACGAGTCAATAACTCGAGATAAAAAATATTGGGAAAAAATGTAAAATCGTAAAAACTGCGAGGAATAATTTCAAAAAATAGATAGATTTATTTATATTACCAAGCACATTTAGTATATTATGCAATTATAAATATCAAGCTATTTCGCTAAAATATAAAAATAATAAAAATGCTAATAATAAAAGTGTATGAAAGCATTCGATGATATTTAAAATCATTGTATCGATATTTATTCTAGTCCATAAATTTATTCTATTCCATAAAAATATTTGAATCTGTTTTTAGCAGATAAGATATTGTATTTTATTTCTACAATTTTGTAAACAAGATACAATTAATACAACAAAATTCCATTCAATTTATCTCTTTCACTAAAAAAAAAAAATTGAGCAAGATTACTTTTACAATCAACTCATCAAGTTTATATACCTATTTAAACCGGATTAAAAGTTTTTCCATCTGTTATATTTGTACATAACGCGTATTTCGGGCGATATTTAGTATTTGATTAAACATCCAAAATGACAACACACACTTGGATATTCTCAGCGGAATTCAAGAAGAGGAGGATCCCGAAGCGAAGGAAGGATCGGCAAGGATCTCGATTGTGGCCTCGATTCTTTTTTCGCCAGCTTTCTTTGTGCTCGCCCCGTGGCGTTACCTATTTCAAAACCCGTCGCGCGAAAAAATCGTCTGCGATTACCCAACCGCCGATCCATGCGGCCTTTCACGAGCCTAAGCGGCTTATACACGCTGCCACGTGCGATGATGAATCCAACGGAGGCTGGAATCCTCCAGAGTCGTCGATCTCTGGCTTCCAACCGCGTTACACATTCGAGCCCTAATCTACGGACTTCCGTGAGTCGTCGAATCGGCTTGGAGTTAAATTTTCGCTTACGAAATTTGTTTGCCAAAGAGTACGTTTAAATGGAATCTAATCGTTATTATATTTCCTTGCGATTTCTTTCAGATAATTCAGATGATCGAAGATAACGGGGATCAAAGTGTAACGAACGTTTTGCGAGTCGTGTTATTTTCTTACGACTCGCTCGTAATCACGTTATACATTTCGCAATGGCTAGGTAAAAGTACTAAAAGTTATGATATAAAAGAATTACTGTTTCACAATTTTACTCGTTACGATAAATACTTTTTAATCCTGTTTTTATTAAATGCAAAATATGCAAAGTATCGATTTATAGAAATATAAAGAGTAAGTATCTGCATTTTGATGTAATTTTTGTATCCAAATATAAGAATTGTTATCAACGATTAAACAATTAGAAGAAAATTGGAAGAAAATTAGGAAAGATCTCACGTTACCTTATTTTATCCTATCTTGTACTTTTTTATATTGAAACATCGACCATTATACTTACGTAATATATTTAAATATAAAAATTAGAAAGATATTGTTTCCGATTTCTCTTCTAAATTCACGGGAATGAAAACTTATATTACACGAATTTACGGAATTGATTCGAATTTCATATCGCAGTTTACAAAAAATAACGATACTTCTTTTTACGCGCTTTCCCTTTTATCCTAGTTTCCTTCAATAACACTTTTAGATTCGAATAATCAATCAAAATTTCATCATCACTTTTTAAATGTCAAATGTCAGTATGGTCTACGGGTTTAAATAATAATAAAAAAAATGTTATATAAACACAAGTCGTTTAAAAATTATTAAAAAGTAATAAAAATAAATATAGAAAATATATTTATGTGGAATTTTGAAAGAAAAAATATACTAAATATATTAAGAATGAATACAATGCAATTAAAATGTAATTTTTCATAAATCGATATGAAAAATTAATAATTTATTCATCGAGATAAAATACAATATTTCATAGAGATCAATCAATTTTATTTTTAATTGCCAATTTTACGTTGTCAAAAACACTGGCCATTTTAAAATAGAATACAACTTGTTTTTTACAATCAAAATAATATTATAATAATAATAACATTACAACTAGTAAACACGATTCGCAAAAACCTTTTGATAAAATATAGGATAAATTTACAAAATTTACTATCTAAAAACTGGAATTCCGTATATTAATTACATACATTACATGTATATTAACAGTTTACAAAATTCTTTTCGTAATTTTTTTCCCCTACAATGCTCAAATACAAATATCAACTTCACTTCACACTACACTTGCGAACAATTCTGGCCAATACATATATATATATATATATAAACATCGAATGTCACCGTCCCCTAATCTATTCGCGATGTCGGATTATGCCAGGCTCTGTCCACGCTCGAACGAACGCGGTTACGTAACACAAAAGAGAAGTAATAAGAAGAGAGAACGTCGCCGCTTTCCTGCGTCCACTTTTACACGCGACACCGGTCCGCGCATACACGAGGATGATTGGAGCTTCGATGAAAGGGACACGTGGAATTCTGCATGGTATTTCGCCGTCGAAAGCCTCCAGGCGTAACGAGTACCATTGCACTCGGCCATTTCCATTCCTGGACGGACCGATTTGCCGGTTGAAAGGTCCCCGTACGATATTTTCGAGCGGATTGTACGAGTCGAAATATCTGTTCCAGAGAAACGCGACGTTTACGTTGAAAATTCGTAATAAGGGAAACCTTTCGATACGGAAATTTTGAAAATTATTTCGAGATTTGGGTAGAATTCATATTTAAGTGTAAAATACCTCGCATGAGTCACACTCGTTAAAATATTGTTGGTTGTTTCGTATAAAGAGACATATTATTCGATGTGAATAGTTCTTATTATAGATGGCGCGCGAAGGTCAACTTCATTTTTTGTTATCATGTGTTGATGTTCGCTAACTTTCATATGACCTCTACGCATCCAAAAAAACTATTATTATCGCATAATGTATTACTTTGTAGTAAACAACTGTTGCAAGAATATTTATCTTATAAGATATATAATTTCAATCTCTTGTAAGATATTTCACTGTTTTCCACTTATTTGAACGTGACGTTTTACTATTTCGTGTAAGGTAAATACAAATTATAAATATGGAGTGTTAATACATATCCATAAGATACAAAACATCTTTGAACAGTCTTTGATTCTATGATCAAACAAAAATTATTGTACAAAAATGTCGATCGAAGCTCATTTGTTAAATCATTTATAATTAATAGTTGAAGTTAATAACAATAAGTTGGAAAACATATATTTCATATTTTTCAGTTATCTATAACTTATTAAATAAATCATGTACCAAATTTTATTAAATTATATTAATACTTTATACAGAATTTTTTTATATTTAAATTCCTTGCAATACTTTAAAATATTATAATTAATATTCAATCAGCAAAAGCGATGCGAACATTAATTCCATAAATATGCTAAAATGATGATAAAATTGTAAATATCGAATTAGTAGAATTAGACAAATTATTCTATGTGTAATTATTATATATAAGAATCTAATATGATATATTATATTATAAGATTATTATTAATTAAAATTTCATTCGAAAGGATAAATTCTACGATAAATTATTATTATTTACAACTTTTTTTAATTGTTTAATCGTTAGTCTTTTACTATTTGATATTTATAATAATTAATAATAATTAAAAATGAAAAATATATTATAATAATTGAAAAAATAACTTTTTATCTTGCAATTTTTTTATTATAAAATAAAACTAGTTTATCTACTACTAGTTTAAAATTTCCAAATAAAATTGAAAAGTGAATTTTCAAGGATTTCAACCATTTCTTCCTTACAGTTAATCTTGGCTGAAAAAGAAACTATATATTTTATATTACATATGTTATATATATACTTTTTTTTGAATTTCTGATTTTCTTTAATTTTTAAGTTTGATTTAAAGTAATAAAGATGAAACGAAATTTGATTTTTGGATTGCGAAATTTTGTAAAATTTAAAAATTCTGACAATTTTTGAAACTCAGAATACTTTTTTTTTCTTATCACAGTTTTGTTTTTCATTCATTACATTATCATTCGTAACGTCTATTTATTTATTTTGTTAAGAATTAAAATTTTCCTTCCGGTTCTTCTTCTTCAAAAAATCTAAAATTTCTAAATAACGAACCAATAATAATAATAATTACCATTGGCTCGCAAAAAATTTAATTCATGAAATCGTAATTAAAATGAACTTAATAAGATTTGAAACCTATAATATTGATTGAATTATCTATTAGAAAAAAATAATAATTTTGTGAAAAAAGAAAAAAATCATTTTTCACAATCGAAGAAAAATTCGGTTTTAGAAGAATCAAAATTGAGATGGTGAAATTATAACATGTTCTATATTTTTCTTTAGTTATTAACTCATTAACTTTATCACAAAGATATTATATAAAATTTTAGATATTCTGAAAAGACTTTTTGAAAAATTGTATAAAAATAAATTTGTTACTTAAAATGAGATAAAACAATTATATTATCAGATATTCTTTTAATCTCATTGATTATAAGATCGTGATTTTACAAAACTTATTTTTATATTTCGTATATTATACCTTATTTATATATTTAAATTCACTCAATGAAGCAAGATAAAATAAATTTGTCTAATGCATTGCTTTTACATTGTAAATATATAAATATAATAAAAATATAAATACAATCACATACGAAAACTTATTAGAATTTTATTTAATAAAACGTAGTCGACTAGCTAAAATTAAATTATCTATAGTTTTCGAATTAACACGTGACGTGAATTTATATTTGTTCCCCAAATGTCGATCAGATTCGTCGGTTTGACCTTTGTTTCATTGGTCGTGATTAAACTGGCTTTAATTGAACAGTGATAAGCCTACGATAAGGCGATTATTATTGAACTTCTGTTAGATATATGTGTATACATATGTTTGATTATATGCATATATTTGATTAATCAATCGATTTCGATTCTCAATGAAAATTATCCAAATTTCATCGTTTCCTCTCTAATATTATTTTATTCCTCTTTTAAAATTTTTTAAACTATATAGTAGTATAAAAATAACGAAACTAACGAATAAAAATAAGTTTCACGTTATACAAATTTTATAAAGTTTTTTTATATTACGATACACATTAAATATGCTGAATTTTTGAAAATTCTTGAAAAGGCAATTTCTGAAAAATACGATCTCTGTGAAGATTTTTCACAAAACTGAGAAAAGAAAAAATTATATAATAAATAGAATAAAATTTCACAAGGGAACATTTTAATTGTCTTTATATATCTGTATAATATGTTCTTGATTCAGAAATAAAAGTGTTTAGAGTGGAACATTTTTTTTATTATTTACATAAAAATATATCGATATATTTATGTCACAAATTAATTAATTAAAAAGATTATATTTGTTAATTTTAGAAAAGAAAGAAATACATATATTCTTTACGTGTAGTTTATGCTTTCCTTATTTTTCATACGATATTATTTTATCTTTTATTCTTTACATTTTTATTTTCAATTTATCAATTGATTTTCCTTATAATATAATAATAATAAAATGAAAAATTATTTACTTAAACTATTATTATTTAAAAATTTCATTTTCTTATATTTCTTCAGTGAAATTAATAATTTTAAAATAATATTTGTACGACTTAGTGTTAAAATATATGTAACTTTTAATCAAAGAAAACTTTATTTGTAAATATTATTACATTATAAGTTATAATATATATTTATTATATGAAATTTGATCCTATTTTAATATATAATTTTAAAACTAGCCTTAATTTTGACTTTAATTTTTCATCCAAATTCCTGTAAAAAACTGATTGACAACTATAATTTAATTTTTCTATAAATTCGTTCATTATATCCATTTATTTTTCATGTGAAAATTATTAACGTCTTCTGGCAAAAACAAATGTTTCTTCGAATAAAAGATAAGAATAACGAATAAAATTGTTCTTTATATCGAATTGCGCAATATCGATGTATCAAACTTTTACGAGGATTTATCATAATGATAAATAGTGAAATAATATAAATTTACACTGAAATGTACGATCAATTTCTAAAAAAAATCTGAAATCGTGATAATAGTGACACATGATTTATGATAGATATAATAATATCTTCGATTTCATCCAACATGGAATTTGAACTTTTTGAATTATTTAATTCTACATTGAGAATCATTTTCCAGCAAATTGATTTAGCGTAATGTATTTTCAAATCGTTCGAGCAATCATTGTAATAATATTTGAAACTATCTATATTTTCAATTTAATTTGAATAATAAAAGTAAAAGTTTTGATTATATTTAAAGGATTTAAAAAATCTTTTTAGCATTATTTACTATATTTCTTTTTATACATTCAATTCATTGAAAGATGTTATTAAACTTCTCAAACAAACTCACAGCAACTTTCGAAAACATTTTTAAATTATTAAATTACAAATAAACATTATTATTATTAACCTTTTCATTATATATAATGAACATTGGATATTTTAAATTTACATGAAAATAAAATTCACTGCAAATTTAATTATTCAATGTGTTACTTAACTTAATTGAATAATGTTTTTTGTCAAAAAAAGTTGTAAAATTTTTCTTTACATCGTATTATATACATTTAATATAACATAACATATATCGCTTTATAACGCAAAATTAAATTCCTTACATACTTTGAACTGAATTTTTATTGAATCGTAACTATAAATTAATAAATAAGTTGTCACATTGTTCTACATCTTTGTGTCTGTTTTCACTTTTCTTCGACCTTCGTCTTCGACGCTTTGCACGAATATACGTGTAAACATTCAATATAAGTATTCTACATATTAAATATTTTATATTTATTCATCTAAATAAATCTTTATCTTTGTTAAATTTTAAATTACCAATTATTCAATTACAATATTTCGTTACTTTTCTAATCATATCATTTAGTTGCAGGAAAAAGCAGCGGTTGTAGGAAATGATAGCGTATTCTATGCTAATTGCGAGCCTAAATTTTTAACGAGTCTATCAAGCGCAACAAATCAAGTTGACGTTATGGAACGCGTGAACAAAACCTTGATCTACAAATAGTAACAGTATATAATAATGCGAGACGAAAACCGAAGACCTCTGTTATTCTTACGTAACGTCAAACGATTGAGAGAAAAACTCGAATTTAATCGCTCGCACAAAAGTGAGATGATTTACGAAGAATTGAATATGCATATCTCGATCCCGATGTTGAAATTAATCTTTGGAAAGTGTAAAAAAATTACCAGCAATTCGAAATCTTCATCGTGCACATTGATACGTAAAATAAAAAAATTGAATCGAAGGAATGGAATGAAATTTGTCCGTAATTCTATTATATAATTAGTTTTTCATGAGAATAACATTTTCTTTTCGTATACGAATTCTAATTATATGAATGTATCGAAGGTTAATAAATAAGTGAAACGTATATACAATAATTTCCTAAATAATTTCCTATTCGTAATATTATTTAATCGATTCTATGTATCGATTTAATTTATCATTATTGTTAAAATATGGTATTTAATTTAATTGGATTTGATTAGATTAACTAGACTCGTCTAATATAGATACCAAAAAGGAATTAAAATATTAATCAATTATATCGATGTCGTGTTTTAAAATTAACCGACAGAGCATATATATTCATTCTATTTCGCAATAGTTTATTTACCAATTATCGCGTTCGATTACCAGTTCACTGATGTCACTGCACCTTTGTATTTGCACGATATTGTGTCGTGGATTTCTATTTAAATAAATGATGAACCGAACAAAGAGTTCAATCGATACGTATAATTGGTCAAAGTGAAGGAGGAAAAATTATCGAATCGTTGAACGAGTGCATTCAAAATGAAATGGAAGCGATGTATAATCTATTTCATTATCAATATTTCTTTTTAACGATAATTCTTTTTAAACCATAATAATTAGTTGATTTATTTATGAAATACGAGTGATGATTTATATAATATGTACACGATTTTTGTCTTTTCAAAATTTAGTTACAATAAATTTTCTGCGTTGCACTCATGTTTTTATTTTATACGAATAAAAGTTAGTTAATAATAAAAATAAAAAATTATATCTTGAATATTTTTTTTGACACGAATTATAGCGTTTATCGAAAACTAAATCAAAAATTCATCTACGTGGAATAATTTTTGTTTTTAATTCAAGGAATAATTAATACAAAGGAAAATTGATAATTAAAAATTGAGACGCTAAGATAAATCATTCGATTTCTAAATACGTTTAAAACATATCTTGGTATAAAAATTAAAAAATTTATGATATATAATTATATCAAAAAGAATATTTCAGACGAGATTTATTTTATTCAAAGAAGAAATAATTTAAATACAATTAAACGTATTTTCATGGATAAAAATATTATTATATGTGTAAAAAATATAAAGATTTTATAATAAAGAATCACATATGGTTTGAATTTATCGATCGATACTACAAACTATATACTTTTTTAACATAATGAAAGTATATCACTGCAAAATAATTTGTGTTAAACTAAATAGAAATCAATTTAAAAATAAACGCATTCGAAAAAAAATATTTTATTTAAGAAACAAATAAAAACGAAATTAATATAATACGAAAAATGAAAAAAAAATTTTTTTAAAAACATTAATTTTATTCATCGTCAATTTTTTTTAAAGATAAAATAGGAGAATATTTGATATATATATATAAAAATATGTATTTTTAATATATATAAAAAAATATAAACAAAATAGTGAATAAAAATATAACTGTGAATTTTGTAAGAAAGAATATCTTTCTTACCTTTACGATAAATTTTAAAGTGAATAAACAATTTTTTAATATAAATAGTTTAGTACCATTTTATAATATCTTTCTACATCGATAGATAAATTAAAAGTTATATGATTCTATTAAAAAAAAAATTTTAATCTTTTCGATGTATGTACTTATTAGCAAAATAAATATTCCACATTTAAAACATATTTCGAATAACGAAAAATTTGAAAAATTCATTTATAAATTAAAATGCATGATTCTCTATTACAAAGATAAAATATTATTCGTTATTCAAAATCTTTTCCATTGATGAATAACTAATTCTACATAATCTCTTTCCACAAATGAATAATAATATCGTTTTCTTGATATTTTGGTATTTATACAGATTTTTCATTCCATGAGATATTCATTTTAATCGTCGACATAAGGATTCGTGCTAATGTATGCCACGTGTAACACGCGTGATTTGGATAACAATGTTTGAAAACATTATCGTATCACGATAGCTACATTTGCAAATCTGTAGTCAGGAAATAAATTAGTATGGGCTCGAACCGGCTCCAGCAAGGTCGGCAAAACAGGGAATATCGTCGCTTTGGCAAGTTCCAACGGAAACGGAGTTTTTGACGGTAAAATATTTACAACGAGTCTAAAATAATAGTAGAAATTCGATTATTATATTTTAAATTTATTATATTGTGAGTAATGTTGTTTTAGAATTTAATTTTAATAAAAAAATAATAATAAATATTTACACTTATTTTTAACCTATAACGCATTTCAGATATATAGTTATATACTAAAAATACTGGTTTAAATGTTACGTGATTTTAATTTATAAAAGTGCTACACGATTAACGAATTAAAAATTGGTAGAAAAATTGTTAATGTCGATTCGTTATTTGTTATTTTTGCTGTATGTAATCGAACATTATTATCACGGAAAAAAAGTTTTTTGCAAATTGTTGATCATTTATATATCTATTAAAATTTTACCTTACCTTTTAATTTAATTCAATATAAATTGCTATGGAAATAATAGCGATAATTCAATTAAACTGAAATTTTATAATAAATACGTATATTAAGATCTGTATTATACACGATATACATGTAGATTATCTTAAAAAATGTGGAAAAATCTGTCTTAAGATTCCTGAGATAATTTAATTTTCAAGCAATATTTTCCTTTGCAAAAACCTTCGTTACGGCTTTGAATTATTAACAAAAACGTTGGCCAATCACGGAGCATATAATCTAGTCGCGACGGTAATGATGGCTACGTGCCGCCGTCGAAAATGAACAAGTTCATCGTATATTAAAAAAAAAAAGAAACGAACATAGAACAAGAATTTGTTTATCGATAAAGACACTATATCGAATTACATCGCCAACAATAAATAAATTATAAAACTCGACACACTTTTCTCGACAGTTGGTTTGACTTGTTCGTATTTGGTTGGCGGCACATACCCAACGCTACCATCGTAGTGTGACTTTGTGATTCAAACCAAGTTTAACAAAAGTTTTTATAATCGCAAAACGCAAGTATTAAGTTGTATATAAATTTTAATGCTCAATAGCTATGAAAAATATTTCCAGTTGAAAAAATATATAAAATATAAAAAAAAATTGATTTTATATATTTAAGGAAATTTTAAATTTTTCTTGTAAACTAGAATACTAATATAAATATTTTTGCAACTGATTATAATTACGCATCTTATAAAAATAATACATAATCTATGTTTAAAGTTTTGAATTGTAAAAATTTCATCTTTTCAAACTACAAATTTTACGTCACAAAAGGCTTAATATTTTGCCTTTTCTTTAGACATTGAAATAATTTTAATAATTCCAGCGATCTCTGATAATTTCAATTTTAAAATTGAAAGACAGAGAATATTAATAAATTATGGCATGCAAAGAGTTATTGAATATTCATTAATTATTTTTTTTATCTTTAAATACTTATCATCCTCGGTAAAGAAATTGCTCGAATATTTACTAAAAGTTCACACCTATTTCTCCTAAATTAAAGTATCCACGAAGACTTATAAACGAAACCAGATCTGCTCAAGTATACATTACAAGTTCCATTTCGTTATTTTTAAGAAAAGGAATAAACTCGCGAAATAGTCATGCAACTGGTTTATTCGAGACAATGCGTTATTGCAATATTATTTCCATGCAAAACAACATTTTCTCGTATATCACGAAAAGGTAAATGGAGGATGATCATGAAAGGTAATACGAGAAAGGATTTTAAAAATCATGATGTAATTATTTCGCGCTTTCACTCCGATTTCATTATTATCCAATGCTCTCAGGATATCGAATGACTCGAGCCTCGGCAATGTGTTCCACTAGGTAAGTAAACCAATTATTATCCAATCATCCTATGAAATCCACTCGTTATACCATGCTTGTTCAACAATTTGTTTGCAATCCATGATCTTAAGTGGTCGTAAAAAAAAAACTGGCTAGTCTGCTCATATTATTCCACTCTCTTATTCCCCACACTTTTTCCTGGTGGGATAAAATCTGTGACTCTTTTCATCTTTTCGTTTCTATTCATCAACTGTGAATATTACGCCCCCTTAAATGGTAGAAACGTTTTCTTGCGTTCTCTGCTTCCCAGACAATTTTACGAGGCAAGATTAACGTTAGAAAAATTAGATTCAGATTTAATGGATGTAGGCAATTTTTAAATCTTTAACGAATCGTTTATGTTATCGAATTATTGTCCAAGTCGAAACGAATAATCTTCGAACCAACCATTGAACGAAATATTTTTTCGAAGAATCACTTCAGTGGATAAGAAAAAGTTCACACGAATATATATCTCATTTGATCTCGTTTTCGAGTTACGGCTCTATCGAAAGAATACTTATCTCGCTCTTTAGAAACGAAATTCGATATCGGAATGGAAAATTTACAATGGAATATTTACAATTTATTCATAAAATTCACTTCAAGTATCAGGATCATTAATACTTAATTATATAATTTAAAAGTCCTTTAAATATCTATTCATACGTATCTCAATGATGCTTTATCTACTTTTATTTTTATACAAATTTAGCAAAAGGAAATTGAACGTTAAAATATTAAATTAATATCTCTACTCGCACATAATTACGCATCTTCACTCTTTTCGAGAGAACGTGCATATTTATCGCCAATTTCGACACTCTTCTCATTATGAGTTTAATTACTCCCCATCTGGAAATGGAAATAACTAGCGCCCCGACTCCCTTAATCATTTCCACAAATCGATGCGGCTCGAGCTATGCGCGAGTTACGACGATGCAAACTCTCCCATGGGATCAATGGGTCATTGCCCCATGAATACAGCATCAGTGCTGGCCAGCAGGAAATAGTATGGACTGTACGACCCGGTATAGAAAGTATTACCCGATTCTTGTCACGAGATAAATAATTCCGCGTAGCAAAATCATTGCGAAACATGAAAATCCCTAGACGAATTTCCACGATTGTATTTGAAAGATTTGAGAAATTTTTCACATTTTTGCGTATAAAAAAATTTATGTGCGAAATTAAAAAATATAGAAATAAAAGTTGAAGCATATTTGCAAATTTCACCATGCCACGACCAACGTGAATCGTTTGCACAGGAAATAATAAAACGATTCATACGATATTGGAGATATTGATTCTAGAAACGTTTCCGGATCGATAGATATGCTTCGAAGATTGTGTATCATTAATACAATGGATAACTTGTATTTGTAAATAATTATGGCGGCTTTTTCATTAGAGTAAAGTTATGTACGAGACGATATCTTGTAAAACGATAAAAGGGAAAAAATGTACGAAAATCATGCGATAAATGTAGAGTTAATTTTATTACGTTTAAAAATTAGTTTTCAAAAATAATAAATTAAACGATAAAATTTTATTTCACATTATTTTTTATGCGTATAATAAGTTTTGAAATTTACTCGTATGCGATCGAAAAGTCAATTTCGTTTGTATTTAAAAATTTTTCAAACTTGTTTTTCTTTTTTTCGAAATGAAAAAAATTGTATTTTATTTTTTTCTTATCTTTTCACAAACAATTACCTTATACCTTATATATTTGTACGCACTTCCACGTATATTTAATAATGTCAAAGGAAAATATTTGTTCGTGATTTTTTAAATAGAATAAAAAATATTAAATATCGATGCAAATATTGAAATTATAACCGAAAGAAGAATTTGTTTTGAAAACGTTTAAAATAATTTTTATCGATACATTCTTCTCAATAACGAGTTTTTATTGTTCCCTTTAGAATGACAATTATGT
Source organism: Apis cerana (assembly GCF_029169275.1). Classification (NCBI taxonomy): domain Eukaryota; kingdom Metazoa; phylum Arthropoda; class Insecta; order Hymenoptera; family Apidae; genus Apis; species Apis cerana. The sequence goes on from NC_083855.1 coordinate 360,003, forward strand.
CTTATTGAAAATAATTTTTCTTAGAATGTCCTTCTAAATATAATTGAAATAGAATACAGAATTCTTTTATGATAAATTCAATTATTTCTGCTTATATAATAATAATATTGTTTGACAGAAATAATACAATCTAATTCAAATGAATCATAATGAATATTTAATTTGAACCGAAACGAAATTTATGTCAGTGTTTACAATTTATAAGAAACATTATACAGAGATTGTTATAAGAAATATATTTAATAGAGAATAGTTTATTAGAATATTTTCTATAAATAAATGTAGTAAAATTATGGATAAAAAATTATTTTGAGTATTTATCAAAATAAATTTTTCCATCATAATCATTGTTTCATTATTCACGTTACTTTATTTTTATGAATTGAATTATTAAATTCAAGGTTATATGAAAATCAACAATGAAAATAATATATAAAGATCATAATTTTATTTTAAAAAAATAGCTCCACGCAAATAATTCCAAAGAAATAAAAAGAAAAAATGGAACAAACAGAGAAAGAATACAATAATTCTAATATACTATAAATTTTCAGAAGAATCATGATTTTTAAATTTACTTAAGCAGAAGGTGAGACTCTTTTTTGAAATTAATTTACAGATTTTAAGTTTGTGAACCACTACGATCTGCATTTTCCAAATCGATCGAAAAATTTATCACGTTCTTCGAATGATTTTACACGAATATTTTGGATCCAAATCTTGGCCTACGTTATTTAAACATTGATGATAGAAATGGAGACAATTTACGTTTTAGACGCATGATAGAAAAAAATGACGAATATGTATCATACGTATCATATCGATCCAATTTTTGTTCTATTTAATAATTTATCTTTTTAAAGAGAAAATTTTTTATTTTGAACATTTTTTATTTAGTAATTTTGTTCTCTTATTTCTATACTAATGAGTTCTGAGAATTGCTCAATGATAATAGTCTACGCTAAATTTATATTTCATGGATATTTTACTGTACGATAATACCCGCTTATACGCTACTAAAACGAAATAAATTCAAAACAGTATATTTATTTTCAACCTACTCTTCATTATCGACCTTCGATTATCATTTATTCCTTTAATACGATATGGGATAGTACTTGAAAAAATAAGAAATTTCTTTGCTCGAATGATATAATGATAAATTTAGAATTGATTTCTATTTATTAGATTGTTTAAAAAAAATGTAAATATTAAAGTTATTTTCAAAAGTAAGTTTTTAATATTCTAAACATAACTTATGGATATAATATATACTTTTTATTTAAAAGAAAGATTTAAATTTAAAAAATAAAAGATAAGATTTACAAAAGTTTTGTTATTCGTGCCATTGAGTAATAATTTATTTTATAAATAACAGTTGTAACGAAAAAACATGTTACAATTTTAATTACTAAAATGTAATAATTAATAATTAAGAATGATTTGATAAAATTTTTCTATAAATATACAAACTGATCCCATTTGAAATGAATCATCAATTATTAATTACAATTGTCTTCTAAATTATTTATTATTGAAATAAATGTTTCAAGTAGAAAAAACTCATTTTATGGCATATTATTTTGCAATAGTAAAAAATTTTATTTAGATGAATGTCTTTTAGAGATTTTAAGATGACTTTTTTTCAAGGGGTCATCATAAGAAGCGAAGTAATTTTTATTTGAAACATTTTTTCCAATGTCGAATATTTTTCAAACGATTGCACTTTACAAATGACACTGAAATGGTAACAAAACTACACAATTTTATAGATTATACTAAAACAGCAGATGTAGAATAATAATGATTAGCAAACCTTCATGAAACATTTCATTATCAAGTTATCAAAATTAACCTATTTCATAGAAAAGAAACTATTCAAATTATATATATTATAATATTACCATATAATATATAAATATAAAAATATATATATATATATTACTATTATTTTTATATAATATTATTTATAATATTATTTTTATATATAACAGTGTTATTTTTGATTTTTGAATATTTTAAACGATTGCACTTTACAAATGACACTGAAATGGTAACAAAACTACACAATTTTATAGATTATACTAAAACAGCAGATGTAGAATAATAATGATTAGCAAACCTTCATGAAACATTTCATTATCAAGTTATCAAAATTAACCTATTTCATAGAAAAGAAACTATTCAAATTATATATATTATAATATTACCATATAATATATAAATATAAAAATATACAATTTTATAGATTGTACTAAAACAGCAGATATAGAATAATAATGATTAGCAAACGTTCATGGAACATTTCATTATAAAATTATCAAAATTAACCTATTTCATAGAAAAGAAACTATTTAAAGTATATATATTACTATATGGTATAATATTACCATATAATATATAAATAAATATATAAATATACAAATATATATATATATATTACTATTATTTTTATATATAATAATGTTATTTTTGATTTTTGAATATTTTAAACATTTCAAATGACAGTAAAATGATAACAAAACTACACAATTTTATAGATTGTACTAAAACAGCACATATAGAATAATAATGATTAGCAAACCTTCATGGAAGATTTCATTATCAAAATATAAAATTATCAAAATTAACCTATTTCCCTTATATAGAAAAGAAACTATTCAAAATATATTATAATATTACCATATAATATATAAATATACAATTATTTTTATATATAACAGTGTTATTTTTGATCTTTTAAACATATGATTTAAAATTGAAGGATAAAAATTTGTTTATAATTTTGAATATTAAAAAAATAATTTTACCATCTGAAAAAAATATATTTAAAAGGATTATTTTTTTTTCTAGTTAAAATGAAAAAAGAGGAAGAAAAATAAATCGATGGAATATAGTTTTCGAGGTAGAATTTTTAAACAAATATGAAGTCAGAAAAATAATGTCTTAATCTCTCCTTTCTCTTTCTTTTCCCTTTCACTCCCAATTTCACGTGAATTATACTTTAATTTGAATAAAATCGAGTAAAAAAGATATCGAGGAAAAAAATGATTAATTCGATGTAAAATGACCGTAAGAAAATTCAAATATTCAAAAATCTTTTGCTGTTCCTTTCAAACAAGAAGAAAATAAAATTATCTTTATCTCTTCGTTAATTTGTTTATACCTCTATAATGATAATTATTTACAGTGAGTTACTATAAAATATCCATAAAATTTATTCAAAAAAGCAAAATTTTTTTATAAAGATGGCATAAAATTTAAATATTTATTATAAATACAAATACGTGAACAAGAGGTCTGATGTACAATTTTTTTGTTGAATATTTCTGATAATTTTTATTCTCTAACAATTCATTGACAGCGCAAATATTATCGTTACTCGATCCTGTTAATCTAAATTTTACATCTAAACGTTAACGTTCCTATGGATCAATTATGATCAAGATTTAAAATTTTTTTAAGATCATAGAACTCATCTACGAATACCAATTACGAATCATGCAATTATGAAATCAAAAATATATCGTGCTGTTTAAAAAGATAATTTTTTATATCTAGAAAGAAATATCTCTTCAAAATTTTAACTATTATAATTTGTAGCGATTCAAAATAGATCAACTTTTATTTAATAATTTGTCGTTACGAGATTGGTTTCTATCTATAATAAAAATAAAATTAATTGTAGGAAAGGACTTTAATTTTTAAATTATTTATAAATGAATTAATTAATAAATTTATTATTTTAGCGTAAAAGTGCATTAAATTTAGAATTTAATTGTATTAATTTTTAAGTTAATGGATAATAATTTGAATTTTAATTAATTTACCGATTTTAAAACGAAATAAAGTATTTTATTTTCACACAGATATATAATTCGAATGACGCATCTTAAATAATCAAATTGTTTTAAAAACGAATTGTTTTTACTTTTAACGTAAAGTATATCGCAAATATTTAAAAAACTGTCATAAGAAATAGCAAAAAATAATTTATAAATAAATGTACATTTTTATACGCTATATGATTTCAGATTTTGCTGAAAGCGGGTAATAGTTACGGTAATCTTGGAATCATAAAACGTCGAAAGAATTCTCTGAATTTTAGTCAGGAACGATGATTTGTCTCGATTATATCAGAGAGTTATTTGGTTACGCAATAAAGTTACGTAAAACAACTAAAAAAATGTATCTTAATTATACTCGAGAATATAGCTCGTTGATTTTAAACAAAAATAAATGTATCTATAATAATACACCTATAAATAAACAAATAAATATCTAACTTGGTATATTCGCTTAAGTATTGTTCGACAAATTGTGGCATAAAAGTAGTAAATTCTTCGTAAAAAGAGATCCACTTTTAAGTTACGAGAAATAATTTCTCCACACTTTACGAAAAAAAAAGAAAAGAGAAAAAGTTATTCGATTCTCTTGTAAAAATAAATGAAAATTATTTGTCTCGTACGACGATTCGTACACGAATAATTCTTGACGCAAAATCCACCGTTGCACTTTTTCATTTTCAGAACTTATAAAGTACTGTAATATCAGATAAAGTGGAAAAGAATTGAAATTTTGAATAGCACGTTTCCGGTATAATAAAATGACCGATTAATAAGGTTATCGCGATATCTGCACGATAAATGAAACCGTGCTTCGTGGCACGTAAATCGTAAATTAATTATGTAACGAGGAATCATTGCGAAGAGAGAAGGTCGAATTATTTCTTTTTAATTTTTGTAACTATCTATTATTCATCTACATTTTATTTAGAAAGAATCACGATAAAAATTATCTAATGGTACTTTTTTTTTTTACTTTAGATTTTGCACTTGGAACTGGAAATGTGAGAAAAATAAAAATTTATTCATCACTTCGGATTAGTCATTATTTATTTGTATTTATAATATTAACACTTTTCTCGAATTAGTTTATAATAATTTAATTTTACATTAAATTTTATATTTGTATATATTTCAATTTAAATATTTAAAATTGCAGAATGTACCATTTTATCGAAAATATTGCGATGTTATTTAATAAAATTAACGTTGATAAATTTAAATATCGAAGAGTGCTTAGACAGAGTGATTAAAAAGAATTCCGACAATATTTTAAGATTTTAAAAGTAATCGTGATTTTCGACGGAAGCAAATTAACGAAATCGAAAGAAAGAAAGTTCGTATCGCGAAAACGATATTAGTTTCACCTACTAACACAATTAACGTTCGAAACGATGCTCGATTTTCGCGAGATGCGGCACGCTACTTTCATCCACGCCCAGAAATATCCTGACCTTAACTAGCGCGCTATTCTATGCGATCCTCTTCGCGCATTTGACCGCGGGCTTCTATTTTCGCGAACGGTCACACGAGTGGCATCGCCTCGTTCCTCGACACTAATTCCACTCGTAGGAACGAGAGTCGACGCTCCAACGATCGATTTTTCGAGCGAGCTGCGAAAGTGAAAGCGCTACTCGATCTTTCTTCTTGAAAAGATGAGATCAAAGACGGACCGTTCGATGAATTCGGTGCAAATGTAAAGATGATTTAATTAATGGAGGAGGCTGGAGGCAAGGAGAGAGTGCAATGAGGGATCGCTCTTAATTAAGAAGGTTGATAACGGGAATATATATCGAATTGTTTATATTTGAATGGATCACAAGAAACGACATCCAAGTTTTGTAAATTTTCGTTATATATTTCGTTATCGAATAATCGTTGAATAAACAAAATATACGGATAAAATTAATTCAAATTTTCATGAATTTTGATTATTGTACGTATATTCTTCAACGTTAGCTGATAAACGTTTGACAATGATATTAATATAATAAAAAATGATTAAGAGCAAAGATAGAAAAAGATTGTAAAACAATAAAGTATTTTTTTAATGGCTTTAAATACCACGTAAAAAAACATACAATAGTAAAAAAGACATAAATTCAGGGCACTGATATTTAGAAATTTAAAATTATAAAATCGCTAGATTAAAATATTAAAATTACTAAAATTCCTTAATAGTAAAAAAGAAAAGATTGCCATAAATAGAATGATCTTTATTCGTAAATGAATGAATTTATTGAAAGAAAGATGTATTATAAAAATTTTGCATGATTTTACCATGATTTTATTTATCTCTTAATATTAATAATAATAAAAAAATATATTTTTTGAACCAAATAAGTTTTAAATCATCTAAAGTTCTACGCATTTAAAAATAAACTCCTACATATTTATAAATGTGTGTAACAGTTGGTTGATTCGTATAATATCTTACAAAAAAATGATCGATCAAACAGAAATGTCCCATTTAAATGAATCCACTCAAATATTTATTTATAAACTATTTATAAAAACATGTTCCAAATAAAAGTTTAATAATTTCAGAAGCACATAATTTTGTTTATAACAAAATTACGAATGCAATTTCATTATCAACGTTCGTTATCATCGCGTAGTATTCCAAATAACCGTAATGATATAATCATAGGATAAGAAAAAGAAATTCCAGGAGAAATTCCATAGAATTCTTTTCCAAAATCCGACAATCTTACATTTCTTCTTATGAATATACGTAAAAAGTGTACGATATACATAAATTTAAAGCAGAACATTGAAGAATACAAAAATTTTCAGAAAAATGTTGGAAAGAATCGCTTAAAAATAGAATAAAGAAGAATATACGTGCGAACGTTTATTTTAAGAAAGTGATACAACTTTGAAGCATTCAGATCCAAATAATTTCAACGATATTCTTTATACGAAGTGTCGATAGCAACAATGAGAAGTATTTGCAAAAAGTTATACGAAAAACGATTATTCGGGCGTCTCTTGAATTCTGAAATATTTTCAGGAATCATTTTTCTGGAAACTCTTGGATTGCTCGCTAATAAACGGATAATTAAAACTAATGATCGAGAGGCTATCGTGGGATGGCGATCAAATACGACGTTAATGAAACAGGGAAAGAGATGGATATTAATGGACAGACTGTGACGTTGGATTATGCCAAGGAATCGCGTCACTTGATAAGGCTGAACTCCATTTAAAGCCCGTTGAATTCGCAACGGCGAGCCGTGGTTGCTTGGGTAAACCAAAGCGGTTCTACCTTTCGCTTAACCTTTTCTTCGTTCTCGTTACTTTCACGTACGATCACCGACCCTCATTCTCGGTGACAAAACGTTATTCTATTTAAAGATCAGTCCGGTTATCGATCTAGACGGGTAACTGTATCGAAGAATGTCTGCACGTGGGCGGTTTAAAAAAGTTTTTTCAACGTGGCAACAAAGTGGTTGGATCAAGCGTTGACGCAACGCGCCTGTTAAAATAAACGCTTCGTAGAGATAACGATTGACGGATGGAAGAGAAAGGTGACGTGTTGTTTGGGGAAAAAAGGAAACTCTCGATCGCTTTACAAAGTCGTTCTTCCTCTTCTTTGGAAAACGCAAGAGAAAATACGTTCGTGTTGGGAATCCTGCGTTGTAATAAAAAGAAATATTGCGCAAGATTTAAACGCGATGTTCGATTAAATATACGAAAACACCGATAATTACAAAGTTTCTCTTTCTCTTTCGTAGTCACTTCGTAGTCCTTTCTCCAATTCATCCTCGACGAATCATTACCTTTTTTTCGCGCCAACAAAATGAACGTCTCTCTCCAATCTTGGAAAGAAGAGTCGAGGAGTCGGTCGTTATCGTATGCCGATTATACACAGCAATCAAGCAAGGAATATCGAAGAAGCTTTCACTGGATCATCTTCTCAACTTCCGGTCACACTTTTTCTTACCGGTGCGTTCCACTTGAATGTATAACGTATGCATATACCGAAAGACGACCAACTTTGCGTTTCCGGCGCAACGTACACCAGGAATTTTAAACAGCGGACGAAAGGACCAATCACTTTCGGTCTTTTAAAGCGACACGTGATGAACGATTGGCGGTGGCCGAGGACATTGATCGATGCGTGCAAGAGAAATTATAGGTAGATTAATCCATTGATATTTCGCTTCAAAGGAGTTTGTTTGTTTACGATATGACGCCAAGTTGAATAATCTGAATGTCAAATTGAGTATTATCCCGAAATGAAATAAATATAATACATCTCAACGTGGAATAAAAATTTTTAATCGTAATAAAGAGCTGAATCGATATATTTTTCCAATTGCTTGCACAAATTTTGATCACTGGATAATAAACGACGTATATAAATAATTTGTCTTGACAGGACAATTTTTAATCCCGGTAAAATCTGAATTACTCTTTTGTATAATTGTATTAACCTTACGAAAATCTTTCTCGTGCAATTTTGAGAACCTTTTCTTCCACATATCGCGACAAACAACGTATTATTACATTCTATCGAGGAAAGATCGATCGATCGATCAAAAATTCTTGGTCAATCCTCGATGGAAAATCAGAAAAATATCATAATCTTATGCGATAAGTTCCCTGAACGTGACGTATTCTTGAAACAATAAAAGGTTACATCGTATAGGATATAAAAATGTTATTTCAGGGTAAGTTACGTAATCGTTCAGCGGCGCGATCGGCAGTCTCGAGTTAATTAATTCGACGACTTCAGAGAAGTTGAAACGGTTGGAATATTCGCGAACGTTATTAATAAAAGTTGATAAGTATACGATGAACACGAAAAACACGACCAGTTAGTTAAGCATCGTTCGTAACAGCTGTTCTCTGAATAAACACGTGAACATGTGTCTGTGTATGTGTGTGTGTGTGTATATATTCTGCTCGGTAATCGAAAATGTGTGAAGATCATTTTAGCAGCGGTTTAGTGATAAATTATAACCGAGATATACGTCCACCTTGAGAGTTCGTACGAGTCGTTATTTATCAGAATTAATCGAATTATTGATAAATCGAAAGATGACATAAACTAGAAGATTCGATTCATCATTCGGCAAATTATGTGAATATTATTACGTAGAAGAATATTATAAAGAAAATGAATTTATCAATTTATGATATATATAAGTTTGCGAATACAAAGAAATATTTTTCTTTTTTCCCTTTGCGTATAAAAGTAGGATTGTACACGATTTGAATTGTCATTTTTGAATTGGAACGAGAATTATATCTTTAACGATTGTTTCTTGCTTATTATTGAAAAGTTTGGAAAATAAATAAAGAATTTTTAGAGAAAATATTATTTCGCTCATTTGAAAAATGTTTTTTATATCGAAGATATATTTCGACGCTCTTTTCAATACGTATAAATCAGAAAATAATATTTTTGCCGACTCGAGAAGTTTCATTTCTATCGATCAATGCGAGCTGTTGATAACCTATGACACGGAGAAGTTGTTTTGATATAAACAAATTTTGCATTATCAATTTATTAAATGCACGCGAAAAAAAAAATAGGAGCAAAAATTTCGTGAAATTTTTTTACGAGATTATATTTTCACGCAGAAAGTAGTAAGTAGTATATTTAGATGAGGGGGAAAAAAAAAAAGTTTAACCTTTTCCGTAGTGAAACAATATCGATCGCAACCTTCTTCCGAATTTTAGGTAAATAAATGAAACTATTATTTAGAAAGTAAACTAACGAGACATACGAACGACATGATGCCTAAATGTAAATAGGTTTTTATCGGTTTACGTAAATATACATATTTTCAGTACTATGTTCTCTCGCTTGTAAATATCTTATCGTGAATATATTATCATAGATATACATATATGTTTAAAAAGTACCTGCTATAAAAAAATGGTGATTTTTAAAAGAATTTTTCCTCGTTATTAAACGTTTCGTATGAAAAAATATGTGTCAATTGATATTCTTAGAAAAAAATCAAAATTTACAATCTTTTCCTTTTTTTTAATCATCTACCTACTTAGTTAATAGAAACGATTTACAATAGAAAGAAAAAGAATGTGAGATAGTTTTTGTGTCTTTTTTTTATTTACAAATTTTGAATTAGATATGTACAAATAAATCGAACAAATGACTTTAAAAAATTTTATAACGAAATATGTTACGTAAATATAACATGTTGTCTTTTAAATTAGACGTATTAAAATTCGAATAGTAATTTTTAAGAAAAATTATATCGTAAAATTATGAATATATGTGATATTATTAATAAATTATTAACGATAACATTGGACAAGCATTGGATCCATAGTTTCGAAACATCTTTCTTCGGTGTTTGGCATCTGATTATTTATTAAAATATCAAGTGGTTCATATTATTATTATATAATTTCCTCATTCACGATCAAAAACACAAAATAATTGAAACCGCTATTACTATTCTGAAATAATAATTACTACACAATAATATATCTTCCTTAGGTAAAAATTGCAAAAAAATTTAGACTAAATTCATTGAAGTATATACGCTCAAAAAATTTCTTTCACAGCAGAAACAAAACATCTATCAAATAAAAAAATAATAATAAAAACAAAAAACGCAACTGTTGTAAAAGATTATTTTGATATTTATTTTATTTAATTTATTATTATTATTATTATTATTAAAAATTAAAAATCTTATCACTACATATGGATTAAAATCATGGTAAAATCTTATATTTCTATTATATTATGGTAGAAAAAATCAGCATCTCGATTGAGAATTAAAAAATAATTTTCAATTTTTCTTCTCCTAATATCGCACACACTTTTCTTCTTTTCAAAGCCTTTATCATTAAAAAAAGATTTTAATCTGTGAAAAAAATATTATACTTTTACAATTTTGTACAAGTTTTGCACTTTCAAACGATCAAAATATGTTCCATAAATATGAAGAAAATATTAATGATGGAATATATAAATAGATTTGTTTGTTGTTTATCATATTTAATATTATTCTAGTATCGTTATTTATTAATGTTTATCTTACATATTTTGTATATTAACGTTGAATAATTAATTGTAAGAAATAATTTTTTTTTCTTTTTTATAAAATCGAAATTAATTTATCATCGTAGGATTTTTTAAATTAAAATATATCGCTTTGAAGTTACTTTTATTATGGATAAAATTAATTCTATATTTCCATTATTTTAATCTCCTTAACTTGAAAAAAAAAGTCAGAATGTTTATGAATTTCTTTTTTATCGTTAAAAGTGATCAAAAGAAATATAACTTTATAACTTTAAATTCATGTTTCAATCTAAAGAGTCTTGTGATGACAAATCAAATTCATAAAAAACTAAAAATAATAAATATGTTTTTATCCGGAATATAAAATAAGAAAAATAATAAAAAAAAAAGTATACTATTTTCAAGCTTTCTCAATTGAAATCTTGTCTTAATGATGAAATGAATGAAATAAAATTTTTTTTAAACAAAAACTAGCATGATATTGTTAAAATTGAAAAAATCATTAAGCATTTATTACAAATTTTTATTTTATTTTAAAATTTATACTTTAAAATAATCAAATCCTGCATTTTTTTATATTTTTCGTTATTATTTATTTCTCCGTATACGCTCCATATACAATAATTTGAAGTAAAGATGTATCAACTTCAATGAACATTGCACACATGCTGTTTCTGAACATTTAGAACAATTAAGGCGATCGTAACGGTAATGAATGATCAATGATTATACAAAACATTAGAAAAAATTTTTCTCAGCTAAAAAATAACTTCAAATATAAATATTGACACGCTGCAATATTTATAAAATTTTTCTAGAAAGAAATTAATATAACAAATATACAGATGAAGATATCGGCTTTGTAACTTTTTCTTACATTTTCTCGAATAATCGACGTAATACAACATTATACTTAGTCGTTGTATTATTCCATATTTATAAAAAAAAAAACATATATCGATATTTACCGTGATTTCCTTTTCAATAGTATTTAAACAAATTCTCTTTTGCGCACGATCGATTAGTTATCGTGAAAACCATTTGTAAAATTTAAGACCGATCCATCAAAATTCGAATATATAAATATCGAATGCATGGAAAAAAATGTAATATTGACGAAACAATTTGTCAATATAGATAAATATTATGTGGATTAATAAATGCTAGAAAAAAATTGCAGAGAAAATAATGAAAAAAAAAAAATTGTAAAAATAAAAACACACTTGCGATATTATCTTCTTTCTTTTGCACATACCCGCCAATTATCAAGAAAATTATTTCTAACGTCATAAGCAACTAACATTATCATAAACTTAATACAAAAACATAATTTGTTCAATATCAGTTTGTTTTTTTACAGTTCGTTTTTTACAATTATCGTATGCTCGATGTCATATCACAATGCCAACAATTTAAAATTCGAAGCCAAACATAGATACATACATAATTGCGTAATTTATATCACATTCTAATGGGTTCTAACAGAATTCGAATTCTTGTACATGACGGTATCGAGAGAGCAATGTCGCATCCTACACAATCCGCACCTTGTCTCAGGCGTGTCGACCAATCGATACTCGTGCCATTGCTCCGGAAGTGATCCTTCTGATTCGAGACGGCCAGTTAAAATGACGTCATTTCGAACAAAATAAGATTAAGAGAAATTATCACGTGGGTGTATGTAACGGAAACATGAGCTCGTTAAAAAGCTTCGAGAAGGAAGTATGTTTCATAATCGACTAATACTATTACTATCTTATCAACTCGAAATAGACCAAATCGATCGATTTTACGAATCGACTTTGTACGTGTAATATTCTTCTATATGACATCGTTTGTACAATGCTTGTCGATCAAATATTTTTTTATTAGCTTTCGTAAAAATGAATTTATTGCTCGCGAATATCGAATACATAAAGGTGAAACGACAGTTATTTGTTAGTTGGAAATATTCAACGGGTTGTAATAGTGTAGTAAGAGAAAAAATGTATCACGTGTTTAAAAACACCTTTCGTTTTAAACGGAAAAATACGGCAAATTAATATATTCCAGAACAGTGATTGGCCAACACCCTAGATCACGTATGGACACCCGTTATGCTAATTTAATATATATCATTTTGTATAAATTCGCTGCTTATCGCAAGCACTCTTACCGACCAATTATACAGCCGACACGCATAATTCATCTTTCGGAACACAACGTTTTCAGAATCGGCAATGACATCGATCAAGTTTTACATCAGAACGTTACAATGAGTATCGAAAATCATTACATTACCGAACACTGTATCGCGAATAAATTTTGCATATCATTACGCGATATTTAAATTCACGACACAATTGTCCACGAACTAGTCGGTTCGCCATAATTCGAATCGATCGAACGTACGCGCTCGTCGAAAAGATGCGAAACTTCCGTTTTAAACCTTTTCCTTTTGGGTTAATGACACCCACGACGTCGGCGCACGCTCGAAATCGCGTGTGCGAAAGACTATATCGAATAATAGAGCTCCAACGACACATGAATCAGCATGATTTGCACATAAACGCAAGTTTCAAGTTACGTAAGCTTACCTGCATTAAAGGCAGAACCTGGCCAAGATTGACGGATCTGTTCGTTGCTTCTTTCCTGGATGCCGACTCGTCCTTTGTCTCAATCTTCATTTCCGTCTCTCGGTCCGATAATCGCTTTTCAACGTTACGGTTCACTTCCTCCATGATAGAAATAATAATCTCGCAAAATAAAAGCTGATAATCTCACCACTTCTTTTGTCGTCGTAAGAAAGCGAGCAATGTGTCCGAAGTCTAGGTTAATAAGCGATGATCGATCGATTCACTCTCGAACAGAGAAACGGTTCCGGAATGTTCTTACAGCGGAATACTCTTGGAATTCACACTTTTAACGTAACTCGTTGAAACTCGGACTTACTGTAACGTCACGTGGTCAGGAACAGGCAAGAAAATCAAGCCAAGCAGACGAAACGTTCATATATGTATATATATAGATATATATATAGATGTATATATCTATATATATATATATATCTATATACGCACACGGTAAAGGGAAAATTGGGAAAACTTTTTAACACGACACGTGTGTACACGAGCCGTGCTTACGCTCGAGATTTACGATCAAACAAGTTAATGACGATTACGAAAAGAACAAGACAACCGGCGGGATTCGACACTGCAAGAATCTCGTGCTGCTCCGTCCCGGCGTGATGTCGCCCCACCCGACTCAAGTCGTACGCCGCGTAACTATCCCCACTACTAGCGGAAAGCTGCACGTCTGCCCGAAATCACCCGAAAGCTACCGGCGTCGTCGTTTCAACGGAACCAGCGCCACCGGCAACGCGGAAAATGCAAACGTTGCCATGCGACGCAACGCTTTTCTCGCGAACTAATTTTCGCTCGGTCTCTACCACCAATTAACTCTGTCCTATACACTGGACACGATAGTATATACGTTCGACGAACCCGGTGAATGCGTACAGATGTGCAAGTAAGAGCGCTACAGTTTCGATATATTTTACGCGTAGTAGTTTGCTTAAATCTTAAAAATGAGATGTTATAAGATGATTTAATTTATTAGTATTTAATTCGAATTGGAAATAAACTTTGTTTTTAATTACATATAATACTGGTATCGGTTATCGAATATTTTTAGAAAATAAGTAGAATTAATAAAAATTTTATTTATCATTTTATTTATTAATTATCATTAATTGTAAATTAAACTGAAAAAAGTCATTTCGATTACCATTCATGTGACTATATTTACAGATTTTTTAGGAATATTTATTAGTTATTTGTCGTAGTTAATAATGTTTTATTGCTTATAATATATTATTTTGTTATCGTATATATTGGATATCTTAAAAAAATAGATTGAATTTTTTTCTTATCAATATGTAAAAATCCATTATATCATTTATTATAATGATATAATGCAATCATATTTTTTTTTTCGATAAACGCAAAAAAAAGAGGATTTCTCCAATATCTTATTTACCGTTTAGCTAAGTTCTAAGTTTAAAATACGAATCAATATACGTTAGTAATTTTTAAAAAGATCAGAAAAAGTATTTTTTTTTTTTTTTTTTTATAAAAGCATTTGAATAAGCTTAAGTACTTATCTCTTTATCAAAGAACGTTTAAATGACAAAATTTTCAAAGAATCACGCCACTCAAAGAGATATTACATAAAATTTTTAATTAAGATATCGAAGAGTCTCTACCTCAAATTATATAATATGAAATAAAATAAGATTGATAAAAATTTGAATAATTTTTATATTTTAAGAGATGCATTAAGATTATGGATTAAAATTATGGTAAAATTAGAATTACGTTATTTATTGTGACTATTGTATGTAAACATTTATAATAATTGATTCACGAGAAAAAATTAAATATTATATCTATATTCATATCACTATAGATATATTAATTATCACACAATATAATAATACAATACAACAATAATTAATAATTAGAGATTAAATTAATTTTCCGCCTTTCTTTTTTTTTTTTAAATCAGATAATATGATATAGAAATTTAATAATCGAATAATTCAAATAAATCATTATTGTATCATATCTTAAAAATTTTGTCGTGTAAATCAATATCGATATTTACGTATCTTATCAATTATTATCTTTATTTTTAAAATTAAATTTTTATTACTTGTAATTATACATTTATTTTTCTTAAAGACCAATTACAAACTTAAATACACTTCTCTCTTATTAAAAATCCCTTCCCACAAAAACTAAAAACTAGTTTATATTCGTTCGATAGTGCAATATCTAATCGCATTTCATGGAAAACATAAGCGACCGATCGCATTCCTTATCAACGATTCCCATTCTCTCAAACGCACCTTTCTTCCCAGTGTATTTAAATCGTAATATATAAAGTATATACATACGTATTAGAAGTGTCGATTAATACCGTTGATTAAGATTTAGTCGACGAGGATGGCGCCCTATAATTTTCCTTCGATGGATAAAAAAAAATCTGACACTTAATCGTCCACATCGAAATTCTTCCTCCTGTCAGTTCGATTATTTCGAAAAAAGGATTTCCATACAACTAAGAAGTCTTAAGATCATGCTGCGTTGATTTTGATCGGGATACTTTTTTCCCTTTTTTTTCTCTTTTCTCCGATACGATCGATTTACCATACATTATCATATTAATAAAATACACTCTCGGTCTATCGAGTAACTTTTTTCATTGAATCGAATATGTTTTCCTATAGACAATCCAGCTGTTACACGCCTGCACGCACCGGCTGAACCGAGCGGACAGACACGTTAAATGCCACTGCACCTTCGCTGCATTGCGTATCGGCCTCGTAGGTAATCAACTTCGCCCGCTTTTGTACATGGAAATTGCATCCCGCTTCGTGTAAAGCGAACATTCATTC
This sequence comes from Apis cerana, assembly GCF_029169275.1. Lineage (NCBI taxonomy): Eukaryota > Metazoa > Arthropoda > Insecta > Hymenoptera > Apidae > Apis > Apis cerana. Next base: position 376,297 of record NC_083855.1, read on the forward strand.
GGGTACGAGTCGGAGAAAGTTATTTCCTATTTGCTTTTGCTGTTTATTTATTTGATGAAAAACGTAAATTGTTCGACTTTTGAAAGAAATTCCTGATAAAAATATCGTGATTGGAATAATAAAGAATTCGTTGCATCCAAGTATGTAATTCTAATAATTGTACAATTGTAGAATAACTAGTTTTCTGATTGAGAAATCAGCAATCTTCGATAAAAAGTAATTACCTAAAAAAGTAGTTAATGATAAGATTTTGACATTTTAAATTATTTAGGAGAAATATATTGACGAATAACGTAATACTGTTAAAATTCTTTTTACATTAGAATTTTCCAGAATGAAAATTCTTTTCTTATCGACTCTGCAACGAAGACAATAACTTTTACTTGTTTAAAATATCTAATTATTCAAAAGTTCTTGATAAATGGTAAAATATTCGAGAAATAGAAACTTTGCAAAGTTTCTGGATTCATAAAGCAGAAATGTATTGTTCGATAGATTATGAACTTTTGTTCTATCTTTATTATTCATAAAATCAATACTTTTTATAAATTTCAAGTAAATATAACTGAGATACAACTTGAGATACAACGATAATATAGAAATAATTCTTTTACTAACTTCTTTTATTATTATTTTTTTAATAATATTTGGTTTTTAAATTAACGAATATGAGTATGTTATAAAATATAAATAAATACAAGCATAATTTGCCAGATCAAACTCTCGTTTCTAATAAGTTTTCTCAATCTGTAGTAAAGCAAGAAGAAGGGGTATTTTGTTAATATTTCATTCGTTTCTTAAAAATATTACCATTTGTTCGCGAATTTTCCTCGAGATTTTATATTTTTACTCTTGTACAAGTACGAATGAGATAAAAAAGACTCTCTTTTATAATATTACATTATACATTAGATAAAATATTTCCATAAATTATTTTTATTATTCGTTGAAATCATTTTGCAATAAGCACGAATAAAAGACAATGAAAAATTTTAAAAGATTCTTTAAATTGGTTCGTAACCTCAAAGTCATGGCAAGTAAAAATTACGTTACGATAAGATAAAAAAGCAACTGTAAATTTTGAAAGCGTCGTAAAATATGTCACTGATCGATCGGTCCGATGGAATTTTTACGCACGTGAAATCGACATCCGGCTCGGGTGAGAAACGGGTGCTGCATCGTTTTAATAAAACGTCGTTATAATTCATAAAAATTAGCACGATACCGGTCGAACTCGAAACCAAATCGACATCGATTTTCGACATTGATGTACGCAGTATCGAGATTCGATTGGAATTGAATTAATGAATCGCAAGAAATCGTGTTAAAATTGTAACGTACGTGTACATATATATGTATATCACATGTGCACAATTTTGCCAAAAATAAAAGCTCAGAGATAAAAAAAGTAAAAAAGAAAAATACAAGAGAGGAATAAGAAACAGAGCGGTGATAGCAAGGCAAATGAGCAATTTGATAAGAAGCGGATAATCAACAAGTACAGTCACCTCTCGAGCAAATGCGAACGAACGACTCCGCCGTTTCAAGATTATCAACCGGTTGGATATCGAGGAAGAATTCATAGTGTTTTTTCCAATTCAACTGTTATCTAAGAACTTGTTTACGTATCACGGCCTCGGTAATCGTAATTGCGAAGACAATCTCGTTTAAACCAAGAATGGGCTGTTAATTCGGATCGATTAATTGGGATAATTTCGATCATCGAAATCTTCTCGAAGAATCACGCTTTTGCAGAGGCATCGATTCATAGGAAAGATCAGGTTGACACGATCGGAAATCTGTCAACTTTCAATGAATGTGAACGCATCGGCGCCATATGTTAGCGTGCACGAGCCATTGCTCTATTCCCGCAAAAATCGACTAATAAAAAGACAACTCGTCGACCTTCGATATAGTCTATGCCTCCGTGGCGAGTGGCTCTCTCTCTCGGTCTCTTTCCCTCTTTGTCTGCCTGTGTTCTCTCCACGGTCGTCCTCTCCTGCTTTGACACGACTCACTTGTCTCTCTCCGTCTTTCCCTCGTCGCCTTTCTCCTTCTTCCTCTTACCGTTCTGTTTCTACGAGTGGTTCGCCAGTGTGCACCGTTGCCAACTTTCACGTATCATAATACAGTGAAAGAATGTGGTTTCCCTTTCAAATTACAAAATACGGTGCGAGTGCACATTGCACGCCGTACATTTCCTTCGGCTGATCGCTATTTTCTTTCTTGCCGCGATTTCGTGCGCGATTTCGACCCAGACGAAGAATCCTTCGAAGAATCCACTTTGCTCGAAAACTCGCGATCGTGTATCTTATCTTTTTGATTTTTATATTTTTATAACAACAATTTATGAATCATTTGTGATCTTCGATTTAATAAAAGCCGTTGTAAATAAATCGATTTAAACTGTTATTGCAAAATATTTTTCAAGAGAACTTTGTCACTCGTTTAATGGTTTCTTCGATATTTCGTACAATTAATTTTTTGTCTAAAATCAATCAAGTCGCATTCGTATATTACGAACAGTTCGGATTCAACAAAGGAAATTTGTACGTAATAAATTTTACCTTTCTTTAGTTTCACACCAATTATTATTTTCACATAAATTCAGTACATTTTGCCTCGAGTATAACGTTGACGTTACAAGTTAATAACGAATACGATATATACATATAATATAAAATTACACGTTGAAATTAAATTTAAAACCGAATTAATAAAAAGTAAATCTTAAAGATCCTCTTATCATTTTCGCACAAATTACGATTATCCTGAGTAATATTTACGAAGTGTTGTATACCGTAATCGTGTATACCAACAATCTCTTTCTTCCTCTTTCCTCGTACGAAGTCGCGTTCTATCAACGAGCCCGGTTTCGCCTTCTCCAAGGATATAGGTCGACCAGTGCAACACCTGAGACTGGAACCTTGATTAAGATATTACGTTGCCACGCATGGTCCACACACGATCGGCCGGTCGATTTTACTTCTAAAGACAGACTTGACCCAGATATTCTGTAAAAACCAGTAGGCACGTCCGTTCTAATTGCGAATATCGATTCGACGGGACTCGCAAGCAACTGGCACCGCCGTCGGCGGCCACGATTTGTATCATCTTTCGACGGCAATTCGCTCGAACAGGAAAGTATTTATGCGCCTGGCCACGATGAATTGGGTCAAGGACATGGTCCACGTTACGGCCATTCGAACAATAAAAGTGTATCGGATCTCCTTTCAACTTTCCCGTTAAGGAAATGGAGAAATGAGCCTAAAGTATTCGATAAAACGGATCGATGGAAAACGAAATTTAAAAAGACCTGCGCAAGGAGGTTAGTTTAGTGTTACCAAGTGGCATCCGTACGTCGAAAGAATGCGTTTACGTTGATTGGTTATTATTAGAAATATCGTAGTTTTTTTAAATTTATTGTGCCCTGATATAATTATGAAATATATGTTAAATCAATTTGTGTAAAAAGAGTTATATATCGATATATAAACATCGTAAAATATTAAGTAATTATAAATATTTAAGAATTGTTTGATGTTCATTTCTTTGTGAATTCATAACAATAACTTTTTTTTTTAAGATTTCTGTCAGCCAAATACTTATTTCTAACTATTTTGTTTCTTTAACTGTCATAAAAATCATAAAAATCATAAAAATAATAACATTTATTATAAATAAATCTCATAATCGCAAATAAGATCGCTGTTTATCTATAAATTTTGAAAAAGAAGTTAAAAGAAAACTCAATAAACAGATATATTTTAATATCAATGCTGATTAACAACATTTAAGCTACATTCTATTACTTAATCAATTACTTAATAAACGAATGCTTGAATTTATTACTCTTTAAAAGAAGTTGAAATATTTTTATGATTCTTTATTTGATTAACATTAACACTTTAATAACAAAGTACATTAATTAAAATTCTGATTAAACTTGTATTATTTACGAGAAAATAAATATATTTCAATATATAGACATTAGTTGTAAATAAAGTTTTTCTATTTATTGCAGACCCATTTCACAGTGATACGAATGAAACCCCTTAAGAAATTAAAAATATTTAACAATTTATCGAAAATATTTCTAATAACATTTTTTAGTTAACGAAAGATTAATTTCTAATTTGTTACTTATACATATCTTATTTGATTTTAGAATTGAAAATAATTCTACATTCTTTATATTACTATTTTCATTCGTATGTTTATTCATAATGTGGTTAAAAAAAATAATGCATACTTTTCCATTAAATGATTTTATCTTCTAATATTATTTATTATTAATATTAATGTTATTTGTTCTTTGACAGATCGGTTAATTTAATTGTAAATCGCGAATATTTTTCGATATTAATCGATATAATGATTTTTTGTAATATCTTACCAAAAATGAATTGAAAAGGTAGCAACAGGTTTCCAGCGTATTCTACTGGAACGCTCTCTTGAGCACAGTGATGGGCAAAATTTGAAGTTGCGAATAAAGTTACTTCGATGAGTTATTTCAATAATTTATTGTTCAAAACGTAATAATAATTGCAGTGTAAAATTAGGGTTACATGAAAAGCGAATCAATTATAACGAATAAATGTTATTCGAGCATTTCAATAAATAATTACTTAAAGTAATCTTATTCGAAATTTTTAACTAGTTATTTTTTCAACTACTGGTTCTTCCGGTTCCTCAGTAGTTCAGGATATTCTTAACAGCCGCGAAACATCGCCATTTATCTGGAAGATAAAATGGCTCGAAGATGTGAGGGAAGGGAGTATCCCAGCCTGTGACCCTTTGTATCGGTGCTTCCAAATGCAGAAAACACTCTTCCTGTATCGTAAATATTAATAATTTATTCCATTTTCTTTTTTAATTTTTCGATAGATGATTGATCGAGGATCTCAAAATATATTGTAAAAAATATATTTTGTACAATTTGAAAATATATTTAACAAGAAGATTAATAATCTTGTAAAATTATTATGCATAATATAATATAAAGTTTAAAACTACAGCGTAATTCAAAATAAATAAATTTCTATTAAAAACGACTTTAAGGAAAGAGATCCATTGGAATAAAATTATGGCGTTAATTTTAAAAAACATAAAGAAAATGAACGTATCGTTATAACATTGATCTTTCGTTCGTTTGAACATTTCGCCATTCGAATTTCTATAGTTTTCCAAATTTTCATTGAATTGAAAAAAAAAATAAATAAATAAAAGAAGAAGAAAACATTATCGTAATTGTAATATTAATTTAGGTTAACACGATTTCGAAGATTTCAACTTCGTCACCTCAAATGGCAAACGCAATCATATTATTAGGCGGATGTTTGAGTTACAAACGACTAAATCGAGCTATCTATTTGCTAATTTAGCGCTAGGATTGAAGTTTTGCAAGACGGCAAAGTTTGTACATCTAAGCAACTTGGAGCGTATCGAACCATCACGAAGTGCGCGCATGATGTAACAGAAAATACGTAATGATATCTTACTACATTCCAACAATACACTGAACGTGTATCTAATGAATTTTGGATACTCTGAACACGATATATGTAAATAATTTCGTAACAGGAATCTACTTGAAATCACGTTTAATTATCACGTTGTACGATCAATCGTATGTTCGGTTCGTTAACTCTTAATATAAGTATGTTTCAATTACGTATATCTTCATATAATTATTTTGATATTTTCGTCAAATTATACATTTTATTCGCAAACATTTACGAATCGATAATTTTGCCTAACTTTCCTCTATGCGTAAATTTTCATTTAAATTACATTTATTCGAAATAACTCGTAAAATGATAATAATAAAAGTATTGGAATTATTTCGATTATTTTTATTATTAAAATATACGTGTAACTTGATAGACATTTCAAAAGAAATTTTATTATTTTATTAATCAATTATCAATAAGAAAATATTGTTCGAAAAATGACGATCAGAATTTCAATTTCGTCTACATGTCGTTTGATAAATTCGAAGAAATATTTACCTGAACGATCGAAACTATTTCTGCTCCAAAGCCATTCGTTAACGGAGCTTCGTGCGCGATTATCACGCGGCCAGTCTTCTTCGCCGACTGCAACATTGGGAATAATTATCGTAGCACAGAAATTACAGAATATTGAAATACTTTTGCAAATAAGTCTATTTTAATATTTAAGAGAATTACTTGTATAATGAATATTAACAGTATTTTTGAATTAGTAAGTATTTTGAAGTAAGATAAATAGAATTGATAAATACGTAATAATGTAATATTTTTATATTTTGCGTTAAAACTAAACCGACTTCTTCAAAATAAATTTTTTTATTCTTGATTTCAGAAGTAAACAATTTATAAAATTGAGATTGTTTTAGCTTTTCTTATATTAAAATATTATTAGAATGTAAATTTTAAATAATTAAAATTCTAAAACTTGGATGGCATATTAGCAACTTGTGAAGTTTTAAATGGGCTTTGAAATAGTTTTAAAGATAATTTCTAATTTTAATTATATTATATCCAATTACATCCAAGAGCTAGAAGATTAAAATAAACCTAATTCGGTCATCAAAAGTTAACCCCATCGTTTGTTCGACTCTTTTCACGAAATTCTTTGTCAGAATCATGAAATGGCTCGATCAAAAAATCGATATTCGCAATCAATATGCATCAATAAACGACTCGATCGAAAGTTCGGAGCAGAGTCGTAGCTATCTAACTTGCTATTACGTGTCGCCGAGGGTAATTCATTCGATAGAACGAACTATTCCGAGGATCAATTTGTGAATGATTTATGCACCATCCTATGTAGCGTAATAATAATTTATAAGCGGGCTGACGTTAAGCGATGCATTAATATAACGGGAGAACAGAACACTTTGTAGCTTTGAGTTAAAAGAGATCAGATGTTGGTGTACCAGATTTGTAATTAAGACTCACGTACACGTATATGCTTGTAAATCATTAGAAACTCGATACCACCTGCACGATTCTTTAGAACGGCTCTCTGTATAGTTATGTGACATTTTAGATTTCAGATGATTTAGCTAGCTGCTTTTTTAAATCTAAAAATATTTATGGATGGAACATTCAATATTACTAAAAATGATTTTATGATTATATCATGTTCTATTATTCCTTATATTTTTAACTTAGATATTTTTTAATTGAAAATCGATATTCGTTATTTTCGTTAAAAAAGAAAAATCGCACGGGCAACGGTTTACAGTAAAGTTTTATTTATATTCATTTGTCGGGAAATGAGAAAAATAATTTATAATAAATTTCAGTATGATTAAATGAAAGAATTTGACGCCTCATGCTTTGCTCGTTTTAAAATATTTATAGGCCAATATTTTTAATAAATATATATAATTTCTCACGATGTGTACGATTTTCAATCTTATATTCAAAATTTGAATTCAATTAAAATATAAATAAATAAATAAAATAATATAATATTCAAAAATTGAATTTTACATCAAGTTATAAGGAGAATCATTTACGTATAAGCAAAAGTTTACTCATTTTAAAAATTAATATATTTTAAAGGGTAAACAAATGTTGAAAATAAAGGATGTATGCACATAATATCGTAATTAATATATTCAATATTATATATTATATACTCAAATATGATACATTTTAATTTCTGAAATGATATGTACACTGAGATTTAAAATTGAAAAAAACTTTATAAATATAAAAATATTAACAAAAAATATATAGGACTCTGAAAATTTGGCTAGCAGTGTAATAATTAACGCCTGAAACAATACTATTCTTTTCTAATAAAATGATCTTCAGAGAATAAAATTAATTATCATAAATTTTTATTGCTAATTTTATAAAATTTAATTTCATCAAACTGTAAAAATATTAATATTTGATAGATTTAATGCATAAAAATATTATTTTATTTTAGCAAGTAAATGCAATATATTGGTATATTATATAATTTTACTTCAATTGTTTAACTTCAACAGATGTTAAAATAATATTATTTAATATTCATATAAAATCAGTGAAAATTTTGAGCTTTATCTAACAAAAAAATTATATTGAATAAACCAAGCGGATTTTTAATCTTAAATTGCATTATCTTACATGTATAATTTGTAATAATAAGATTATTTGAAAAGAATGAAAACTATTTGTAAAATTTTATTATATATATATAATGTAAATATATTACTTGTAGTAGAGTAAAAATTGTAGTACAGTAGAAATTTAAGGAAAATTGATTTTTCTTTCATAAAATTTTGAATTCAATAAATTTTTTGCAATAAAATCATACTTGTCATATATTTTTTTAACTATATTTTTTTTGTAATTTATTTGACTACATTCATATGATCAAATTATAAAAATATAAAAATAAAAATGTAAACGATCAGCTAAGAAAAACGTCTCACGATTATTCTTCAAAATTCTAATAATTGTTAAATTTGTTTCAGGAATAAAAACAACTCTGTCCTTTTACCTTTTTTTCCATATTTTGAATCTTTCAAAACCTAAAATATTAAAATTTATCCCATTATTCTTTTCTATCGTAAATAATTCCTATCGCTTTTCTTGTCTGGGCTAAACGAACATTTCATTCCAAAAATTTGTCTAAATAAACAAAGACTAAATTTCCATTTCTTTCTCCTCGTACTCTTATATTCCTTTTCGAAAATTTTTGTATCGATTTTATCGCTCTGGCGAATCTCGTGACGAATATCATCGACTGAAATCCATGAACGCATCGAAATTACGTGAGAATGGGTTTCCAATTACAATCGCCACCTAACAGCAGTTATATTTCGCGTGTTTGCACACATATTACGTTTATGCATGATGATGCGTACCGTGCATATCGTTAAGTCAGAGATCGATTAGCATAAATCAATGTTATTAGCATCTAATGGTATATCGTAATTCGAACGAACGTTGTCTTCGGTTCTTGAATCGCTGTGATATTTAACATTTTGATAAACAATCGAGTAAACGTTTGATCGACCTCGAGTTTGATTCGTATGTTAAATGAATAATTTTTCTCAATAATTAATTGATTAATAAAAGTGACGAAATCGAATACGAATTTGAATACGTATTTAATGAAAATTTGGGATTGGGTTAATAATAATGGTTAATAAAAAATGAAATTAATTGCGAATCGACGAAAAAAATTAATTTTGAGATTTAAATATTATTTACAATATTTAACGAATTAAATACTAAATAATTAAGTACTTAATTTTTGTTTTATCATATCGATTTATACGTATGATATTACGTTGCATTTCTACGGAATTTTTGATATACGAAGAGACATTAATGAAGAGTCTTAATGATAATCAAAGGAAAAAAACAGAATCGACAACATATATTAGACAATTATCCATAGCGGTTCCGATTTCGCAAATAAAAATAAACACGAGCTCTGAGTTCCGCAATTATTTCTCAATTATTTCACAAAGTAATGTTTTAATATTTTTTAAAAGTTTCGAAAGTTTCGACCAGAGATTGTTTAAAAAAAAACCATTAATCATTTAGAAAAATAAATTATAAAGTTTTCTTTTATAAATCAATCGATACTTTGGAAGATGATTATATATCAACAGAGAAATGAGAAATTAACTTTCTTTGTTTACTTTTTTTTGTACAAAAATTTATACCATTTTTTTTCTCGAGCTTATTTTTTCAATTATTTCTAATTCATCATAATAAAATTTATTCATAATTTTTCTTTTACTATCTTTCGTTATCTTTATCATAATAATAAAAGTTTTAATTTATTCAAAAAATCGTCTCCATCTCACCAAAACAATTATATTTTTCTTATTTTTGCACTTAATAATTCGTTAATAATAACATTAATTAAAAAAGAAAAACATAAACGAATCGTACGATTAAAATACTGCGTATTTCTCATTTTCCTCTTCCTTCCTCTCCTCTCATTTCTATGAAGGACACGAACCCACGTAATAGCCGCGCAAACGTAACAGTTGTGCTTTTAAATGTGATGCATGCAAACGATCCGGTTGCATTAAACACCGATATAAAAGAAAAGAAAAGGAAAGGGAAAAGGAGGAAAGAAATGAAAGAGAGAACGAAGGGGAAGAGAAAAGAGAAGAAAAAAGAGAACGAAGCAAATTATTACGATGAAATATTATTACCTTACAAACGAGTTCCGTATCCCAAGGCAGGATAGAAATCAGGTCTATTACCTCGCAGGACGCCCCAAGCTCCTCCTGAACGAGATCCGCCACTTCCAGTAGTACGTGCACCTGAGTTCCCCAGCCCACCAGTGTCACTGCGTCACCTATATGCAAATCCACGCACTTGTAAACCACGTTTGCCTTATTTTACGCTTCTCGTGATTATCTTTGTGTCTGTCGCATGATTGAATCGAATAGTGAAAGGACCATGAATGAATATCATCGAATTTAAAAAACGAAAGAATTAATATTCTTTTCATATTTTTGTAAAAAAGAAAAAATTTCTTATAAGATTAAGTATTGGTTTTCGTTTTTAGATATTCGAGACAATTTTAATAAATGGAAGAAAAAGAAAAGTGAATGGTTATATATTGACATATTGTAATAGATAAGTATATCGAGTTATGACAAAAATTTTAACGTTAAAATTTTAATTTTAAATGGATTAAAGAGATATGAATATGAACATATAAAAAATTATTAAATTATGATATAAATCAGTATCTACAAGGTGTTAATATTTATAAGACATCTTTCGAGAATTGACTTTGAGATCAAAATAAATGTAAAAATTAATGTACGTCTATTAAGTTTATTTATCAAGTTATGATTGAAGTTTGCATTAAATCAAGATTTCATCTAACGCAAATTTAAATTACTTATAAATAAATACAATTAATAAACTAAAGATTTTTATTACGAAGAAAAAGGAATAAACAAAATTGTAATTTTATAGAAATTTTCAAGTTATAGAAATTCCAATTACTGTATTTAATTTCCTGTTTATTGATCAATAGTTCTGAGTAATATTTAAGACATAGAGGAATAAATATAATAATCGTTTAATTTTTGAAAAGTTGAATTTTGATCGTATTTTAAATTAAAATTAGAAATTTCTACTTGATTGATTGCAATTTACAATTAGAATAATTATCCGATCGTTGGTTAAAAATTCTTTTTCAATATTGGCATTAATAATAAATTTCGAATGAAATAAATTAACAAACAATAATCGTTAATCGGACTAATAATTATTAATTAATATAAATTTATAATCATTAACGATTCTTTTTTTTTTTTAATTGTATGCACTTATAATATATTTCTGAAGCAATCATTTATAAATCAATAGTTAATGCTTAGATATATGAAATATCTTATTTTATACCATGTAAAAACTATATAAAAATTTAAAAAATGTCAACATGTGTCTGAATGAAAAAAATCTCAAATATTTATAATAAAAAGTTGTCGAAAATTCAAAACGAATAGTTGTTGTAATGCATCTCAAAATTATGATATATGCAATTAATGATATAATAATAATAACTATATTGTAAATAACTTCAATTTTCAATAAAGTATATGAAAAATAATAACTCATTGATCAAAATAAACGATTCTTGTTTATAAAAATAATAATCATCCGAACGATTCTTTATATTTGCACATTGACAACTGCTCATTATCCGTCATTTAACAGTTCACGAACATGTAATGAATTATTTATCCGGTCGTTATTAATCGTTGATAATAACGATACAACAGTTATAAATTTCTCTGTGAACAGCTTGTGAAAGTTCCATTATGATCACGATCGATCGACAATTATTACTTCGAACGTGAGAAAAGAAATGGCGAATTACGCGCGAAGGATAACCAAACATGATGCACGGACGATATCGTTACGCAGTTACAAAGTGAAACTTATCCCTAAGATCTTCCTGCGCGCCTACCTTCTCTCACAACCTCAGCCTTGCCGATCTCTATCTTGTAATGAGCTGTCGGCACATCGTCTATCGCAGCACGGTACAATATTTTCGGCTCGAACATGATGCAGGGATCCGGTTCCTCTATGCAGCTTAACAAAAGACCTTTCGCCTGTTTCGCTCCGCGGGGCATAACGATCTGAAAAGGACGTTCGGTTACAATTCATTGTTGTGGTCATATACCCTGTGTTATGGTCATATACACGCAATCAGTGATTACATTCTGGAATTCAGAGATAAGCGATCTTATCTTTGTTTGAAAGTTTTGATATTGAAATTGTACAAAGTTAGAGTTTATATTTTCATTTTGGAAAGTGGTATACATACATAAAAAATGTGTACATCGATGAGTCTGTCGTGTTTTTCATTATGTTACAGATTTTGGAATGGAAATTTAACTCGTGAAATTTAAATAATGAAAATTTCCAAGTTTTAAAATTTTTATAATAAAATTAATATTTTCACTGTATCTTTAAGAAATATTATGATATTTGAATTTTAGCACGATGCGAATGAGAAATATTATTTATTTTATACGTTTATGGATTATTATAATACAAAGCGTTGCTTTATGAATACAACGGAAAATTCGAAAAGTTAAAACAAAGAAATCGTATGACTGTATAATATAACTACTTTTTACGCTTTGTCCTTACCATTGTATATATGTTTACATGTATTATTAATGACATTTATATTAAAATTCACATTAAAATACAAATGATTTCGAATCAAAATAATTAATCAGTTATATAAACATCTATAGAACATTCTAAAATATATATTTTTCAATCTTCATTTTTGAAAATGTATTACTTTCCAAAGTTAGAATATTCCTCCTGTAAAAAATATTTTTTAAAATTTTATTAATTATTCGATAATTCAAAAATAACACGAGAAGGCAAAGATAAATTGAATGACGCAAGAGAGAGGTATGAGGCAGTATGCACTTTAATTAATGAAGTTCAGACTTTGACAAAAATATGCTCGAAACATAATAGAATGTATAAGGTATGCACAGTTTCATTACGTAGCTTCGTTTTCACGGTAGGTATTGTGTCAAAGCGCGAAACGAAGAGCGTGTGATCTCTTGGTTTCAGGAAATGTCGGAGTGATGTTGCGCACCGATGTTCATGTAATCGGGATGTATAGTGTCGGTAGCAACGCGTTAGTATATGAGGAAAACTTTCTTCATGAATACGTAGAGTACATATGTCGTACAATATTCATGGGATCTCTTCTAGAAAGCCAATGACTATAGAACTAAAGCATACTCTTTGACGAAGAATATATCCTTGAGTATAGAAATTCGTTCTACATGCTTGTTCAAGTTTTGTAATATTTCTATTCATTCGGCCGATTTCTTTTATGATCGATTTCAATTGTAGTTGAATAATTAACGATTACAAATCTAACAATTTCTGAAATGTGCAAATTAAAATGAAAGCGATTTGATAAAAAAGTTAAAAAGTACCGACCGAATGATTTATGATATAAAATTATTAGTTTGTCTGTATCATAAGATCTATTCTATTAAATGGATTAATGTGAACTCCATAATTGTATCTCTACAAACATCTATCGGAGAATAAATGAAATATTTATTATCGACCAGAGCTAATAAACTTTACTTGAGAAATGTAATTGTCATTTTCAATATTATCGATTGCCACTTTAGAGAAAACAATAATGTTTTATCCTATATTTGCGAAAAGAATATAAAATTTATAATAATTAATATTTTATTGTTTATTGTATAAATTCATAATAGAATTATATTAATTAATAAAAAAAATTATATATATATAAATTATTATAATAATAAAATTAATTTTTTTAATCAGATTTGCTTCCTTTTAATTGAATATCGAACTAACTAATCTCTTAACAAATTAGAATTGATATCTTCGTTTAGGAAATTTTGTTTTATTGATTTTTATTAAATTTTTAAACGAAATATCGCAATATTATATATCTTAATATTTCTTAATATTATATATCAAAAAGTCAGATTTTCTTTGATATAAAGAATAATCATAAAATCATCACGAATTATTTGAATTTAATATTCTATATATTAGAATTAAATCTATTATACAAAATCTTGAATTGTTCTTTGAAAATTCTGTCATTGCTAAATGTTTGATATTAATTCAATAAAATTATAGAAAATATTGAATTATTTTTTTTATATACCTTTAATCCTGGTGTATGAGCAAAATAAGCTTCTGGACTTTGCGAATGATAGAGACCACCATGACCGACAGCACCGCAAGGTGCCCGAACTGTCAACTTACCACACTCGAATTCTCCTCCACTTCGGTATCTTACTTTTGCCGCTTCATTTACCAACTGTAGATATAGTGATTTCTCTTAGATAAATATTCAATTTAAGATTTATATTTTAATAATAACACGATTTTCTTAATAAAATAGTGTTTTTAATTCTTTGAAAATTAGTAATCAATATTTTCAATAATAATAGTACCTGATCGAAAGCGGGAAATATATAATCAGCAAATTGAATTTCTGCGATTGCTGTTACGCCAGCAGTAGCTAAACCAATTCCAAAACCAGCAATTCCTTGTTCGCAAAGCGGTGTATTAAATACTCGTTCTTTGCCAAATTCTTTTTGTAAATTTATCGTACAACGAAATACTCCTCCAAATCCAACATCTTCCCCAAATATCACTGGATATAGAAAAATAATTGTAATACTTTTTATTAAAAAATATATATTATGTACGAATATTATATAATTATGAACATTATGAATATTTTCTACAAATTGATAAGAATAATCTATATATTACGATTAGTATATTATTAATTATAAGAAATAAATTAAAAATTTAATTTGTATATTAGAAAATTATTGTAACTTTCTTATAGTATTTTTTTTAAATCATTTAAAAATAATATTTTTTTTATCTTTAATTAATTGTTTAGTAGAGGAAAAAAATTTTTTATATTCTTTCATTACCTGCATTAGGATCCTTTATCATTGCAATTCGAAGTCCATTATTTATTGCTTGATACATATTCATTTTTTCAGTTTCACCTAAAGTATAATTATATTACAATATTTTTTGTTTTTTATCAATCATACTTATCTATTCATAATACAACTGAATGTAAAATATTATTTTTTTTATTTTTTACATATCTTGTTTATAATTCTTTAAAATATTAAATATAATTAAATTAATTATTATAATTATCAATAAATTAATTAAATTAACTTAATTATTGATAAAGAAATATATAAACATTGTATTTTCATTTATATTGTTAATATTATTAATATTCTTAATATTAAAAATATATATCATCAATAAAATTTCATTTCTATTTAATTTTCAATATATAGATAAACAACAAATTTTCTTATTTCATTTCAAAATTTAGTTTAACAATTTCATATAAATGTATCTATTCAATTTTTGCTTTAAATTGTCTTTTATTTATTAATTATAAAAGTATTTTCAATTAATTAATAAAAATATATTTTTTAATCAAAATTGAAATATCAATTGTACTCACCGGGAATATTTTTGCTCTTGTCAGTATAATACGTGAATTGTATCCATCTGACATGTTCGCGAAATACTGATTTATCGACGAGATTAAAAACGAAAGATGTACGAGCATTCGTTAACCGCGTAAACAATTTACTGAGTATCATCGCAACGAAATGACGATTGGAAGAGTGTAGCGATAACGAAAGCTTTTTAATAATCCACTTATTCTGACTTACATATATTATTGTAATTTAAAATATTCGAAACTCCATACTTAATGTAGATTTCGTAAACATTCTTATTTTCGAATATACTGTTTACATGCAGTATATTTCATACACTATTTCATTGTTATATGTATGTGTATATATGTAATAATCACATGATTATAGAGGAAAGAGTATGCATACACACACATATTTATATTTATATTTATACGTATACATATGTATATATACATATACATATTTATATGATTATATATATGACTTCTTTCGAAGTCTCTGGTGTTATATTATTTCTCGTATCATATCATATAATTTCTTTTTTTTTTTATGTTTGGGAACTAGAGGAGCACGATATACGAAGTATAATAGATGTATGTATTATATAACTAGAATTTTACGTAACTGAATTCTGTTATAATTTTTAAATAATAGAAGATGGAAAAAATTTTGGTTGAGTAAATTTAAATGATATTATCTATATCATTGATGGATAATATATGATCTGGAATTCATATCTATTTTGATCTTGCTTATTTGATTAATAAATATATTTATATATTATATATTGAATAAAATATATATATATATTTTTTTAAATTATTATAATATTAGGATATTTAGATGAGAAATTATTAATTTAAGATATTTTGATATTATTTTGTCAGTTTTGTATTTTGATTCATATATATCTGAATATTTCTAACATAAATATTTATTAATAATTTCATTATGCAACATTGATAATATTTAGCAAAAAATTTAAAAAATTGATATAATGATGATTTTTCTTTGTTATAAAATTATAACATAATAAAATAATAATTTAAAAAGTTTATAGTTTTAATACGAATTGCTTATTTGATAAATAGCTTTAATTAAAAAAAAATACTCATATAGTTTATCCTTATATTTTGTATATATTTTTTATACACTTTTTATTTTTTTACAAAATTATATTGATTTGAAATTGAATTATTTTTAATACTTAAAAAATTGTATACTTTAATGTTTGTTAAATGTTTTAATAAATATTTCAATATCTTATAAATATTTATACATCTTATATCTAAATACGTTATAAATATTTTTACGTTATAATTATTTTTAAAAAATGCTAAAGGAAATTCGAGGTAAATGTCTGAATCTAATTTATAACTATTTAAAATTTAATCATTAAAATTGCTATATGCTATGAATGGATATTATTTGTATGATGAAATTGTTAGTAAATATTAGCGATTCAAAATACACATTTAATATATACAAATATATACATATAATATACACATATATTGAAATATAATATTAAAAAAATAATATTAAAATATCTTCTAAAATAATCATTTCTTAATTATAATATTTATTACGTGTATATCTTTTTGAAAAAAATAAAAATACATTCAATATTGAAAAATAGATATTTTTAATTAAAATAATAATAATAAAATGTGTAAAATAATAATAATAAAGTGTGTAAAAATATCTAAACATTTTTACTTTTGAAATAAAAATATAATATTCTATAAATCAGAAAATTATAAGTTTTCATCGGAATTTGACATATCAAAATTTATTAACTTTTTGGTAAGTTGATAGAGCAATTATATTATATAGTATAATGTGTAGTTATCTTATTTGTGGGAAACAGTTTTATTACTCAATAGTTTCGATTGTTGTAATAATCTTGCACAATACTGATTATGAGTTTAGGAACTGTTTAAATTATATAAAATAAATAAATGTTAAATTATATACTTATATAAGAATTATAAATTGATAAAAATTTTTTATAAATAATATAAAATTAATATAATTTTATATTTGTATAAAATTTCAAAATATAAAATATATTAATAAACTATTCAAAATAATAAATATATTTTAAATATAATAATATTTTTAAATTTTTAAAATATTTTTAATTATAATAATTGAGTCTGATGAATTATTAAATAAGATAATTTTTTATAAAGTTAAAAATAAATTTATTATAAATTTATTAAAAATTTATTATAATATTATAAAGATATAATATCATAAATTAACATATATCATTAATTAATTGTAAAATTAATAAATTATTAGTAAGATACTGAAATTTTAAAATTTAAATATTTCATCTTTTAAAATTTTATTCGTTTAAAATTTTAATCGTACAAATAAAATGCTTACTTGTATCATTATCGATAACTAACTATATTTAATTTTGCTTATATTTAATATTGAATTACGGTTATTAAGTGAGAGCAGGTCAAAAAACATCTAATAAAGTTAATGTTGAATTGCTAAAATTAAATTGATATCACAACATGATAAGAATATATAATTTTTGAAATATGTAATAAAAAATGATTTTAGAACTGTGTTTTTAAAAATCGATGAAATTTTTTAAATAAATTTTTCGATTTGATTGAAATTTTGTAAAAAGATTCATTTTACAAAAAAATAATGTTTGCGAGAAGAATTTTTGAATGTTAAGATGCAAAATTTTGCAAAAAATTTTTTATCACTTTAATATCATTTTTAATATTACTGATATAGCATCAAGATTAAACAGTATTCAATATTTTTTCTATAAAAGAATATAATAAATATTTTTTTATTAATAAAAAATTATATCGAAAAATTATATCATGAATTAGTGAATAAACTATAAAATGCAATACACTTTCTTTAATATATGTTACTTGATCGTGCTTGATTGAGCATATAGCCAATCATTGTTTGACTAGACTATACGCTTTGTGATTGGTTAGTGTTTTTTGTTAGTAATTCATTAATAAAACTGTAATAAAAGTTTTTGCAAAGAAAAATGTTGTTTGAAATTAACTTAGAAATCTCCAGTTAACGGATGTTCCTATATTTTTGGAACATATATTACAGTAAAAAGTTAAAAGTTAATTCGGAAAATATATACACTTTCTTTCATTGACATCAAGATGACTTACATTTTAATTTATATATATATTTTCTATTATTTATTAATAAATGTAATTTCATATATGATTTAGTAAAACATATATTATAACACAAAATAAAAATAATATGATTGATTGTATATAAAATCATGATAAATTTTTGCAAATTTCATCAATTTTTGTTTTTGATAAATTTATACAGTATCAATCTAAGACAAAATATTTTTATTATCATAGAATGATATGATAATTTTAATTTTTATTAGTTTTAGTTCTTTAAGTTTTCGCTAGATGAAAATTCAAAACAAAGTTTCCATAACAACGCTGGCAAGCGTCACTTGTAAAGTTCAAACAAAGTTAAAAATAGTGAGGTTATAGTGGTGATAATTGATAAATCATTGTGGAAAAATGGGTCGTACTGATTGGGATCATTTATTATCAACGGATCCATCATCATTGACTGATGATGATATGGAGGATTTTTATCCTGCTATAGTTAGCTGTGATGTCGATGACATTAATGATATACGTAACCTACGAACTTTGATGAAACTATCTCAAGAAATACTACAATATAAAGATCATCAAGTAAAAATAATTATTTAAATTGTTATTATTTTATTGCTATTATCTTAAATTGTTCTTTATAGAATATCTTTATTATTATTTATGTGATATTTATTCAATAAAAATAGCACTTTTCTTTTTATTCGTTTGATTATATATTTCCTTACATAAAATAATATAAAAATAATTAGTATTATTTAACATAATATTTTTAAATTTATTTGCTCAATAGGTAGAATCATTACTCTTAGAATGTGGTGAATTAAAACAAACAATTTCTTCTTTAAAACCTGAACCTGCTAAACGTAAGAGGAAAGGTAAATTGTTTGTGTTTAAAATAAAATTTAAATTAAATAATGATTATTATTAATTAAACTACTATATTTATTATATTAAATTCGTACTATTAAACCTATTATATTAACTTAGTATGCAATATTTATATAATAACGTTATTATATTGCGATTAATATTATAATATTACAATAAAAAACATTTTATGTGATAGAATGGGATGCATCTGATACAAAACATGAAACTGGTGTATCTAAAGTAAGATATTTAATTAATTATATAATGAAGATATTTATAATGTATTTATAGTATCTCGTAAAATTATTTTTGTTATTTATTTTAAGCATATAGATATATCTGAAAATACTGATTATGATGATGTTTTGCAAGGAAAAAATAAAAAGATAAAAGTTCTTATGACAGAATTGGAGGTGAGTTCGGATAGAGAAAATACTGAAAAACAGTATTTTGATAGATTTTGATATATTTTATAGAATACAGAAAGAGATAATGTGGTATTAAAAGAACGTTTAACAACATTAACTCAAGAAATGGAAGATGCAACAGAAAAAATGAATGAAATGGCAGAAGAACTCGGTTCTGCTCAAATTAAATCTATTGAATATAAAGGTTATTATGACAAAATAAAATAAATAGGTGCAAGTTTTCAATTAGATTATTTTATCGCATATTAATAGTATAATATATTAATTTCAGAAAAAATATCTGATTTAGAACGTGAAAATATTGCATTAGTTAGACAAATTGAGGAAATTACAACTCAGCAAACAGATAGAGATAAAGCAATAGATGACTTTAGTACAGCAATTGATGCTAGAATTAACGAATGGAAGGTACATAGAGATATAATAATTTTCTTATTGCCAATTCAAAATTAAATTATTAAATTTTATGATAATTTGTTAGATAATATTAGAGGAAAAAGACAAAGAAATTTTGCGATTAAAAGAAAATTTATCCCAATCATTGGTACAATCTGTCGTTTCTGCTAAAGAACAAAATAAAAGCGAAATAATTTATTTAAATGAACAAATAGATCATCGCGATAAAATTATAATTGAATTAAAAAGCAAACTAACTGAAGCCACAGTTGAAATTAATGAAAGTGCAACTCTTATAGAAAAATTAAAAATAGATGCACAAAAGTATGTATACATTTTAAAATAAAGATGTTCATAATAAATTAAAAGTTAAAATTTCATTGATATTTCCTTTAGAATAAAAAAGAGCGACAAAAAGAAAGAGGAAAGGGATTTGTTAAAAAAATTACAAAATGCGAACGAACAAATTTCCAAATTGCAAGTTAAGTTGAACGAAGCAGAAGAAGATGCTGAATCAAGAAGTAGTAAAGTCAGTCTAGATATTCTTAACTTATCAGATGCATTTTTTCAATTTTAACAATATTTTATTTTATTTAGTTATGCGAAGTGTTAGCGACATTAAAAAAATATGAGGGCGAAAATCAAAGTTTAACAGATGCGTTGAATGAAATAAAAGATCTGAAAAATGACTTAGAAAATAAGAATGCGTATATAAAAGACTTAATTAATGTTGTGAATAAATTAGAAATGTTGAATTCTTATCAAGAAATGGAAATTATAACTCTTAGGTACTTAATTATACATATTCATGCATCTTTCGAAATTTTTCTATCGCATATAATTTTAAATAGTATAAATTATAGGGAAAAATTAGGTATTCCGGAAGATGAATCTGTATCAATTGAACATGCTTTAGCGAAACGTAGAGAACAAGAAAAGAAAATGGAAGAGTTATTACAACAAAATAAATTGCTGATCGAGGAAAACTTAGAATTAAAGTCAGACGTAAGAAATCAATAATATTAATATCTTTTTTTTATTAATTTAGAAAACAAATTTTTTTAAATTACTTTAAAATATTTTAGATAAGGGTATTAAAATATAAATTATGTAAGACTTCGAAAGAATTAGATTTTTCAAATACTACTGTAAACGAGACTACTGAATTTTTCCATTCAACCAAACTGGCAGAATCTACGCCTACGTGGCATTCGAAATTAAATATTTCAGAGTTGCAAGAAAATATGCAGATGATTATAGAAGAGAACGAAGCCTTAAGATCAGGAATGCACGAAATTCTGGATAGTATTCGGAACCAAGATGGTGAATTTTCGCTACTTTTAATGGTACTTTAATGATGCACAAATGTCTTCTTTTTTCACGATAAAATTTCTTTTTGATTCTTTTTTTCTTATCTTTATTTTTAATAACACACGTAAATTATTAAACACACGTATACTAACTATTTTTTTTTCATTTTTTTATCATTCCATTTATAAATATTAAACAGATAACTAATTATTTAATATCTCAGGAAAAAGTAATGTAGAAATACAGTCTAGTATCTTAGAGAGGTTGTTAGAAGCTTTAGACGTGAGACATTTAGCAGGATGGTATCATCCTGCGATGAGATTGCAAGAGCATCTGAATGTTGTGCAAGGTAGCAATACTGAATTGAGGGATCAACTTAAACAATTAAGGTAGGTATTAATAAAACATTGTAGCTATGGTTATTATATGGAAAGTATAATTTTATTTTTTTTTATAGAATTTCGTAAAATGATAATTTATATTTGAGATATATTTTACGTTTGTTATTATTTGTTATTGCTGTTTTTTAATTATATTACCATTATTATAAAATAAAATATCAATCGTTATCATTATACTTTATTTTTCTTTTCCAAAAAACTTTTTAATCAATTAATTAATTATGTATATCGAATCATAATTACTTTTTAAAAGTTTGAGAATTTTAAAAAGTAATTTTAATTCTCAAAGTTGAATAACAGTATCAAAGGAAACGCATTTTTTTTTTAAAGCTTTTTATGGTATTATAATATCTAATTATTATAATTCGATATAATTAGTAAAAAAATGATTACAAGGTATAAATAATTGCAGAAAAGAATTGCAAAAAAAAGACAATATATTGCACAAATTAGTTTTGAACAAGCATGGTGATCTTGATAAGATTTATCGAAATATTGAAGAAGAATCTGATAACGAAAAGATATCGATATATCTCACTGAAATGAAAAATTTGCAAGAAGCATACAAAAGTGAGGCGGAAGAATGGGAACAGCAAAAGAACTTGTTAATAGAACAAAACGACGAGTTTAAAAATGAAATTGAAAAGTTAAAACTTCAATTTGACGTTTATGAACAGAGTGCAAAGATATTGGAAGAAGGTGAGGATGAAATTCGAAAAGCTTACATGATTAAAACCAAAGAATATGTAGAAGCTTCTAGCGAGGTTCTAATAGCGAACAGAAAAGTTATTGCTCTTCAACAATTATTAAACAAAGAAATCACGAAAGCTTATCAAGATAAAAAAGAATCAATAAAAAATGAGAGCTATTTAAGCAAATCGTTAGCAGATTCAAATAAGCATAATAAGATTCTCGAGCAAGAGATTTCGATATTACAAAGTAATTTGTTCAATACAGTCAGTTTTACCATTTATAATGAAACGAAGGAGAAACACGAAGAATTAAATATTCGTTTCCGTAATTTAATGGAGAATAATTTGATGTTAAAGAACGACAACGAGATACAATATTTAAGAAAAGAATTGGAATTGTTAAAACAAGAAAAAAATCAACTTGTAGATCATTTGCAGAAAGAAATTGATTACAAAAATGATCAAGATTTAATGGAAAAGTTGAAGGAAGCTGAAGCGAAGGAACTTTTAGAAAAGCAAAGAGCAGATCATGTGACTAGTTTACACGAAATCTTGCAAACCCAATTGTCAAAATGCGAGGAAGATCTCAAAGACGTGATTGCTGCGAAGTCTGAATTACAAGAGGAATTAGTTATTCTGCACAAAAGATTATCCAAAGACTTGCATTTCGAGAAATCCGAGCAATTGAACGATAAAAAAGTACCAGCAACAAAAGATAATAATTTAGAGCTTCGAGCAGAAATTGAAAATTTGAAAAAACATCTGCAGATTACTCAAGAAGAAGCCAAACAGCAATATTCGTTAAATTCGTTAAAAATATTGGAATTGGACAATCTTAGACATCACATATTAAATTTACAAGCAATTAGCGAAGATAAAGCTACAATTTCGAAATTGGATTTCGAATTAGCTAGTAAAAATATAGTAGAAATGGACTTGAATGCACAGAAAGCGAAATTGGAAAACGAAGTATCCTATTTGCAAGAAGAACTTGATAAATCAAGAACAACTTGCGAAGGGTTGCGCACTTTTGTGCAAGATTGCCGAAAACAATGTGATAATCGTTGCAGGTGAAATTCTATTTGGAAAATTGTTTTATCTTCTTTAACGACAATTATTTTGTGAAATTTCATTAATTTTTTTCTAAAGTACAATTAGGGACAAAAGTAAATAAACTAGTAGTCAAAATAGTTATTATAACAAAGCGTAATTAAAATATCATCGTTATATCTGTATTTAATCTTTATAGTATAAATATAAATTACTTAAGTTAATAATTAAAATTAATATTTACAGTTGTGTAAGAATAAATTAAGTTTTTATAAAAAAATTGGCTAATTGCGAGAAGATAAAAGTAAATGGAAATGTAAAATTATTATATAAATTAATACATTGTATTATAATAATTATTTTCTGTAATGCTTTATTGATATTTTCGAAAAGTGATTAAAAAATTGATAAAAAATCTATTTCGTAATTATTTTTTTATCTTTCTTAAAATCGAAGAAATTTTATTTTTTAATAGAATTTGAACTTTATGCCGAGAATTTAATATCGTCAAAAAATTTATTATTTTAGATGTTTAGAAAAAATAACATTAATCAAACAAAAATTTATTGTTAACATAACATTTATTTCTTTATAATAGAGATGTGATATTTATTAATAATTATTTTCACTATCTATCATTTACTTTTGTCTTCAAATATATATCTTAGATATTCTATTTCTAAAATACATATTTTAACTATTATACATGTATAATATTTTAAATATATATTTTAAGTATTTCATTTCTATTCTTACAAAAATATCTTAAATATCTGAAATATTTATGCATTTTGATAAAATAAAAATAAAAATTGTATATTAATGGAAATATAGATATTATTAAAGCAAGACAAATCACGAGTATGTCGTTGAGGGAGATTTGTTTTATTGTTATCTTTTGTGCGTGATAGAAACATAAATTTTTACTAATTAAACTATCTTTGCAGAAAATATATAGATATTATAGAATTTTTGCAAAATCAGTATGCAGGTTCCACTTCTATTAGCGCTTTAGACAGAATAGTCTTGTTATCGATAAAATTAAAAGATGAACGTCAGACTATTAATTCTGAGATGAAAAAAGCGAAAGAATGTTATGAGAATGTGAAGCAACAACAAGAAACGCTGACCAATCGTTTGAAAATCGTTGAAAATTTAAAAGATATTCTAGAACAACAGATTGGAAGTAATAGTGTGCAAGATATAATGCAGCAATTTTCGGAATATTCACAATACACTTTAAACGTACGTGATATTTTATCAAATTTTTAGTAAAATCCTTTTTTTTATATAGATTGATGATATATTACTAAAAAAACGTAAATATTTAATATATTTTGTATATAAATATAAGGTATATACTTTTTACTTTTATAAAATAATTGAAATAATTTTAAATTTTATATTTTTATTTGTCATAATTTATATTAGGTTTTTAAAGATTTTCTTTCATAAATTAATACCTTTTATTTAAAAAAAGAATTAATAATAACGAAAAAGGAAATATTTTTAAATTTGTTTTGATATTATTTTTTCAATTGTTATATTCTGTACATTTTTTTTTAGTTACGATTTATTAACTTTCTTTTTATAAGAAATAAAACAATTTATATTTTATATTTTAATTGATATTATTTTAACATAATTTTTTTATCTACTTGTATCAATAAAAAATAAAATTGTAGAAATATTAAAATTATTATTTTTGGCTCCAAATTAACGATTAACAATTGAATAGGATTATAAATACAAACGGAAAATAATGCAACTGGAATACGAGTTACAAATTGTTAACAACAAATATATGGAATACGAATCAATTATAAATCAAATGGAGCAGGATATGGTGCAAATTCAAAAAATATGGAATAAGAATCAACAATCCAAAGTAGACACGCGTAATATCGCGACCAGTCCTACTTTACGAGAAAATAAACACGTATCGGTTCAAACGATCGTAGATTCGAGTCCAAAGGAAATACAAACAGATCCGTATACTTGTTGCTTGAACAAGAAGGAAACGAACGAAGTTGAAGTTCAAACAATTTGTTTCGAGGAGAATGATTCGGAGGATTCAAAATTTAAAGAAAAAACGAAAGAATGGAGAGAAAGAAATACGCAAATGGAAGCGAAGGAGAAAGAGAGATTGACTTATCCCAAAGAGAATAATACAGAGTGCGAAGAAAAAGCGAAAAGAGAGAATAATGATCAAGAAATTTCATCGCTTCGTGAACAATTGAACGAAGCTTTGAAATTCGTTTCCGAACGATCTTCTACGTTGATTAAACGTGAGCTAGAGATAACGGAATGTCAGGCGAAAGTAGATTCGTTGAACAAGATTATAAAAAGCAAAGATTTAGAATTGACGCAGAAGAAAAAATTATTGGAAGAGTACAAGCTTTCGTCCGAATTGGAAGCCACCGGTACGCAATGCAACGAGTATCTCGCCCTAAAGTCGACGATAAACAGCTTGCAGAAATTGCTTAGCCAAAAGGAAGAGACTATAGCTAGATACCAAAATTTGTTGAAGGAAGACAGAGACGAGCATAGCAAAGCTGCGGCTCGTTTGCAGGAAGAAATTAAAAATTTGCATATTCGTATTTTATCGATGGAAAGCGAAATCGAGAGAGGCCAAGAAGAGAAGCACGATAGAAATAACGCGAAAGAAGAGCCTGAAAAGTTGATCGACAAAGCGTTGGAAATTACGTCGAGAACCGAAGATGTAAAGAACATCGCAATGAGGGTGGAAGAGATTGCTAGATTGCAAGAAAAAGTCTCGACTTTGGAAGCGGATCTGAACATTACCAAAGAACTGAGCGATCGTTGGCATCGGTTGGCCGAGGAAAGACTCAAACACATGGATCGTATGAGGGAACGGTAAATTGTGAATGATAAGATGATAAAATATTCGATACATTAAACTGTCGTCCTTTGTTAGATTGGAGGAGCAGCATAAAAGCGAATTGGACATTTATCTCGGGGAGTTGGCGAAATGGCAATCAGAGGCAGACGTGTTGCGCAAACAGTTGTCTGAGAATCGCATGATGGTTACGAAAGGAAATATTACTTTGTTGAAGGAGATGCAGGAGAAGGATGATAAAATTCATCAGCTTAGTTATGCGTGTCAAGAATTACAAGTATCTTTAAAATATTCAGAAACTTATGTTTGGGTATTAAACATGTATCTTTTAAATATAAATACATATTTTTTTCTTTTTTCGAACGAAGAATGAAGTTCAGTTAATGGAGTCTGCGACTCAAGCACGACAAGCAATAACTCGTGGAGAGTCGGGATTGAAGATACACGAAATTACACCAACGCTGAGCGCTCACGACGATACGCAGCAACAAGACACTGTGAAGAAACAAGTGCAATCGTTGATAGAAAAGGAGAAGATGTATAAAAATGAAATATCTGACTTGAAACAGCAACTTAGCCGCAGGTATTTTTCTAATGGACGAGAAACAAAGTAGCAAAAATTATAATATAACGAATTCCTGTCATGATTTTTATATAGATCTTGGATAGATCTTGAGATTTGTTGGATAAAATTTAAATGCAATATATATTTTTTTATCCTATTCTCAATTACTTTTCTTCATTGTCTTCATTACAGATACATGGCCGTAAGGATTCAAGAGAAAAAAACTTCTCAGCGTGAAAATCAACTGGAACGCAAGGTAAAATCTCTAGAGGAAGAGCTTTATAAGGCTCGAGCACAATTGGACAAAGAGTATCTAGCTCAGGGAGCAAAGAAAGCCAAAGTATGTCACATCTTACTTGTCGCTCGCGCAAATTTTCACGCAGTAATTTTAAAATCTGTCTGTACAGACAGCGGAAGAACTTTTATTGTGGGAGAAACAGAAAAAGTGGCAACAAACTGCGGAAAAATTGAAAGAGAAATTGAAAGAGAAAACGGACGAGTGCGCAAGATTATTTTCGAATCACGAAAAGCTTCGGTCGGTGGTTTCTTGTATGGAGAGAGAAAAATGGTATTTAAAGAGCAGATTAAAAACGGAAAGCAATATCGTAGCTGAAAATACGTCAGCTCGATCGACGATCGCTCACCAAAATGTAATGCAGGAGCTTCAAAAAGAGTGTCAAACTTTACGCGATCACATCAGAGAGTTGTCCAATCGATTGGAAAACGAGAATAGCGAGAAACTTTTGCTCCAAGTCGAAGAGCAAAAGAGACACATCGCTGCTTTAGAAACCGTTTCTCAGGTCTGTCTCTTTATCCCTTCGTTATTTGTTTCTTAATCGTTTCTCATACTTTTGCAGGGTAACGGTAACGTTATTAGTCAATTGGAGAAACTGGAAACGACTAAAGATATTTTAGAGAAAATGAATTTAAAGCTGGAAGCTGAGAACTTTGAGCTTCGCATTGAATTGGAAAAGGCAAATGCGGATACGCCTAGATTAAGGGAAAAAGTTGAGCATTTGGAAAAGTAGGTAGCAATGAATCGAATATTTTTTAAATTTTCTCATACATATTTAATAATTTATCGTTTATATACAGATACATAGAGTTGTTGAAAGTGGAAAAATCATCCGATTCGAGTCCAAGATCGTCGGACAAGGATTTGCGAGATCGTGGTTCGAAAAAGTCTACTTTGGAGATGGAAAAAACGATTTTCACTTTGAAAAGAATTATCGAGAAGCTGCAGGTAGAAAATAGACGTCTCAAACTTGGATCAAAAAGGAATCAAACGTATCAGGCAAGAACATGTGATTGATTTTTAATTCTATGGGGCGATATTTTTTTTTTCATTTCTATTAATGATTACACGCATCAGGGTAAATTATTAAACGATCAAAGTGAAGATATATTACGAAAGAATTACGAAGTAGCACAGAAACGAATCGTGGCATTAGAAACTGATTTGCGATTAGCCGAGCAGAGAGTGGTTGCGTTGGAAAAGGTACAGAAGGAGGGGGATAACGGAGAGATAAAAATTTTGAGGGAACAATTGTGCCAGAAATCCGAACTTTTGGACAAAGTGAAATATTTATTATCAAGAGTAGCCGTGAATGAGAAAACTCTTCGGCAACGAGTAAATATACATTTTTATGTATGTATAAAAAAAAAGGAAAAAATACAAAAATAATAATATACGAAACGTGCATAATTTTAGATACAGCAACTAGAATCGAAGCAAGTATTGTCCACGATACCAGAGTGTCGTGTAATATCTCCTACCCCGGAGTAAATGATCGGTGAGTAGAAAGTTTATGATATTCAAGATTTACATAGATATCTTCTTTTCTTTCTCTCTTTCTTGTTGGTTTAATACATTCGTTTTCCATTTTAATATTTTTTAATATACTAATAATGACAATGATGATATAATACTGATAATACTAATAATAGTAATACTATATATGAATGATACTTTAAATATAGACTAAAATTAAATTAACAAATGTGAAATTAAATCAAGTATCATGTGTCTTCCTGAGTCGAGGCCAAAAATTACAAAAAAAAAAAAAAAAAAAAAAAAAGAATTCTACTCGTTACTTATAATAGAGAGATATATTACGTTTGTGCATTCTATTTGCAAATTCAGACGACACGTTAGTTTTGGCATTACGCTTTGCGCGAATAACGATTAAATAGCGAGGAACTTTATTTTTCTAATATTCGCTGTCAAGCGCTTGGAGGAATGGTTGGATCGAATCCTCATCCTCGCAGTCAGGAATGAGTTTTCCTTTGTTGTTGAAGCAAGAATCGGCACACTTTTGTCCGTGGAAGTACGGGCCGAACATTTTCTTGCATTGGGCGCAATTTCGGATACAAATTCCTTGGAAAATAATCAAACAATTCAAATGAAAATTCACCGTTTACTATTTTGCAATCAAACTTACCTATGGCCCGTTCAAAATGAACGCTTCCCGCAACGAGCAGGAACACCGTTGAACAGGTTAAAAAGAGCACCAGCAAAACACGGATCGAAGCGTTCATGACTGTAACAAAGGTGAAATTGAAAACGTATTAATTGATCCCAGACAACAATTCCGTGCCTAGCAAATTTCACCGAGATGTAAGACCGAGTATCAGTTTTCGTTCCATCCACGATACGAGAAATGAAGAGAAAAAGAAGGAAAATAATTGTATTTAATGCGAGTCGACAGATATAAGAGGATATAAATCAAAGCCTACTCTAGCCTCCGACAGGATGCTCTGCTCAAAGCGTCGATATCTCATTCACTTTTAATTACCGGTCTTGGACAAGGAGGAGGAGGACAAGAAGAAAAAGAAGGGGAATGACACTTTCAGGGATAAACGCTGCAAGTTGTTGAACAAACAAAAACTAGGTACGTCGATCGGAAAGATACTCATATCTCTCTTTCGATAAATCCGAATTATCCCTTGAACGAATGGCGATGGTTATCGGCCGCGAGCGATTATATCGCGTCTCTCGGATGTAAATCGTTGTTTTTTCCTTTTTTCTTTCTCTCCTTCCTTCTCTATACCGTCATCTACAACCAGAATCTCCGTACTTCCGCGTTCTCCTTAACGGTCATATCGCGAACGCGTAAACGTAAATATGGATGGAAGGTGTCTGTTATCTCTCACAACCTATCTCCTTTCCCTCCGTCTCTCTCTGTGCAGGAAGCGGATCGAAGATTCAAGACCAAGGATCGATGTTAACGATCGGTCAGCGATGATCGCGCGGATCGATCGTGGACGATATAATGTCGATGGATCGGTTAGGCGAAGGATAGGGCCACTTTATTTACCTGGCTACTGGCGCTCGGAACGAGGCTGCTGGAATTGATAAAACCAGACGAATGACACCGAGCGGTGTACGATGACGCCTTATATATCCGTGGAGGCCAGATTCATCCCTCGAACGAGGGAAACCCCGCTGCCTATCTTACCTTAATTCGATTTCTTCCATTTCCCGCATTCCTCGGAATCGCGCAGCTCTCGGATTCGCGGAGAAATTTCGATCGATCGTTTAAAGATGATCCAACAGTATTTTCTTGGATCGGAGTGCTATAAATGTATCCATTATCATGGGTATTTCTTTGCTCGCGGATATGGAAAACAGGATCTGATCAAATCAATTTTATTCTAATTTATTCCTCCTTTTATTCCCGCGATATTTAACACAGGCGTGACGAAGATTAGATTTCACGATTAACGCAACATCTTGCTCCGTGTCTAGCGCCATCATCTCGTTGAGATTTCGATCGATACGCCGCTATTTCCTCCTTTCTTGCGCTTCCATGTCCGCTCTTGGAGATTTATATAAGTTTTTGTATTCTTGTATCCTTTCATCAACGTCCTCTTCCAGGCTTCCAGTCGCATCTCCCCTGAAATATTCGGGCAAAGCTTTCCCCTCTTTTCTATTGGCCTCCCTTCCCTCCACAAACGTGGAATCGTCGCCGGATTTCGACGGATCATCGAAAGTATCTCGTGAATTCCTTTGGCCGCTCGCTCGCTGCCTGAACGCATTATCACTTTCGGGCTCGTTAAAGTCGGCTGAAACTCGTTTCCCGTTCTGCCCGTACTTGGTCCGTGTCTCCTTTTCGAGCAGCTTCAACTTTTTCATTATCGGATCGTCCTTAAGAAATTCGTCTAGATCGAATGGCTTCCTGTATTCGTTTATGTCGAAAATTATGGGACCCGATTCGCTTCCTGTGTCCTCCTGCGTTTCCTCCGGATCTCCCCGAGGCTCCTCACTTTCTTGGGGATCTTCCCCCGATTCTTTATCGACGCTGGAATTATTCGAGTCGTCCTTGATGTTTCGCGCTTCGTTTAATAGCCCCTCTTCTTTATCTTCGAATTTGTCGCTTTTCGAACGTCCAGAAAAAGTGTGTTGGAAATCGTTCCATCTTCCTCGTTTATTCTCGTTAAAATTTCTTAAGTTTGGATCATTTTCTTTGACCAAACTTGAACCTTTCGACGAGGCATTTTCTTCGTAATTCGTTGACATTCGTCGACCGATAAAATCAGTTTGACGATCCTTCTCGTCCAAACTTTCTTCCCTGATATCGGAGTAATCCGGTACCTCAACGTATGGAATTTTGTTTGGATCGTACTCTAAAATATCCAAGGATGTCGCGTTATTGATCTTATCTTTCTGATGATCCTGTATATTGATGTAATTTTTACGAGTTTCTCGTTTCATCGAGCTCTGCCACGCATCTTTAATCGTTTCATTCAACGTGTTTTTCTTAATTTTGTCATCAAACTCTCCTGAAGGTGAATTCGTGAGATATTTTTTCGCACGATCCACGACGCGTTTGTTTGTCGTACTTTCGAAATTCACAATACCTTCGTGGTTCTTTTGCTGTTCCTTGTAACTCCTCGACGAGGGAATCTGTTCTTCGAAGGAATCCAAGGAACGTTTTACCCGATAATCGTTCGACGCACTCGCTACTTCTGTCTTGTTACTTTTGGTATTGTTTTTATCAGACTTTACGTTTCGCAAAAATGAATTTTCAAAAAGATTCGAATCCCGATTTGTGTAATTTGACGAATTTTTGTCTATTTTCCAATTAACCGATCGTTTTTCAAATTTTTTATCCATCTTCTTCGACGGCTTCCTCACCACAGCCCTTGCAGTTAAAAGCGACTCGATTCGTCTCTTCGTTTCAGCCTGAAAATTTCGAATTTTCGTTAATGCTACTTCTTTCCTTCCAGCATAAGATGTAATCACGGATCTAATATTAGATAAATATCTCTATATATACATATATATTATTTTCACCCAACATTGTGCGCCTTCGATTCACAAGAAACATAGATGCTGCTTTTAACTACCTTGTAAATCATTCTCTCCCGACGTCGGTAGTAAATTTCACGTGCTCGCCACAATGAAATATTTACTACGCCATTGCGGGCGGGAACATGGCCGAATTTGAAATGGACAATATCGTTTTTTTCGTTATTTTAAATTTAGAGGAAAAGGGAACGAGTTGAGAGAGGATAACTCACTCAAAATTGATGAAATTTCCATAAATGGCACTCTCGTTAATGCGATTTTATTCGTGGTACTTATGTACAAGATATAATTACAAAGTAAAAGATATACGATGGTTCAGATATTTATTTTATTGTGCACGCGTATATTATTATTATGGAACAAGATACAAAGCCAAATTTATTCGTGCTATTCTAATAATAGCGAAGAAAAGTTGTCTTGTATAATGATATTTAAATTTGAATTTAAAAGTTTTAATGTTTCGTTTTATTTCATTGAAAAAGTTGTTATTATTATTTTGGACATATTTTCTATTTATATTTTTTAACACAATGATTGATCGAATGGTATCAAAAACTTTGGCTCATCAGCATTAATTTTCTTAAAAAGGATTCATTTCACAGAAAACTTAAATCTAAAAGATTAGACTTTTCTTCTCTGCTAAAGAATAGCTATATTTTAATGACATTTTCACTTCATTTTAGTGCACATATTATACAATAATATGTTTGAAGCAATAAAAATAAATACCATTTCACCAGATTCACATAACATTGCGCTTTTGTTGTTACTCATATATTTATTAAAATAAGAAAAAAAAATGTAAAAATAGGGAAAATGAGGAATTGCCTATCGTACAAATTAGCATTTCGATACTTGCTTTTTCAGAGATGATAATTGAATCTCTAAAAAGGTTCCATTGACTTATTTAAGAATGGAAACGTAATATTCATGTTCGCAATTTTTGAGAATAAGTAAATGGTATAGCTTGTTACAAGCTTGGTATGATATTTATTGTTAGTATTACATAGTTTGGTGCAAGATATGGAATTCTTCAAATACTGGTTTTAAGAAAAATGTCAATTTTATATATTTATATAATAAGATTCAATTTTACTAAACAGAGCTTTTTTCACTGTATATTAGCAATAAATATCATCAATTTTTTCGATATATATTATTAAACGTAAGATATAAATGGGCAGTGTCTTAAAATGTTAGAAAGTGCGAGGATGAACGAAACAATTTATTTCTCTTCTCTTTGTACGACCATCTTGCGAAAATTCAATCACAAATAATTTTTTTACGATCGAATACAAAAGCTAGCGTCGTTTCGTGCGATTCATCCCCGTGCATCGACGCTCTTCATAACCATAGTCGATTACTTTCTGAATCCCAGATACGAAGCAATGCCATTAATGCTCTCAAAGAAGAGTCGTAAAACTTGCTGTCTGTTGTATTGGTTCCGCGCCTTTTCCGATCTCGTTGGCTGCCTTGGTACATCAAGCTCCTCCACCAATCGCTATAGTACAATAGGTTTACATTTGCACGTGCATCCTTTGTAGAATATTGGTAGAGTATCAAAAATGGGACAATGTGCTTTTTTGCCTCGTCTTCTTGTCACCTTTTCGTTATTTTAGTTAGGGAAAAATTATATCAAGCCAATCCCATAAATAAGCGAGTTTTACGTTATTGGAGATTTGATACATTTGTCACGCTAGAAATTTTATAAAAAGTTAAAATAAAAGACTTAATAAGAATGTAATTGTAAAATGAAAATAGAGAAAGGAAAAACAGTGTTATGGAATTTTATTATTATGGAATGACTTAATATTTATTGCGATACACGAAAAGACTAGATAATGGACATTGCTACCCACCTTGGTGCGATTTTATGGAGGGAATGAATTTTTGTTACATGCTATTATGTACATCGTGTGGTATTATGTATGAAAAGTACATTAGAAATTCGATAAGAGAGATAAGTAAAATAAAAAAAAGGAAGAATTTTGATAAAATTAAAGAATACACTAGAAACCTGACGAATAGTAAATAAACCAAAAGCTGTAATTTTCCATGCATGGAATATATAAAAATAATTAGACATTCGATTTTACGTAAATTGAATTATTTTTCATAATTTACATCATCGGTGAAAAAAAATTGATACGAATGTATATAAATTACGTAAATATGTATAGAAATAAAAATTAACAGATATAATATAATATACACACATTTGAGCCGTGTTAATCGATTAAACTTTTATCGAATCAAATTTGCAAAATATAAATAAAATTTTTATAAATGATTGCTATCACGAATAAAATTGGAGTATTCGACAGGTATTCGCACTTGACTGCTCTCTATATCTGTGTTATCTTCGAAGAGAAGGTGAAAGAATTCGTTTCTTGTCTAATCCATGTAAATCGTGCATTCGTTCGCAATTGATATAACGTATTGTAATAAGATATAACACAGGCATAGCTAAATGCATTATTCACATACTAGATGATTCATCAAGCGATTATTAAAAGCATTCGTAGAAATTGTTACGAATCGTGATGATTCAATTGAGAATTTTGCAATAAAAAGAGGTAGATATATATTTATGACATATTTGTTTAATATACTTAAAAGAATAATCGCTACGCAAGAATCCAGCAAATCTAACAAAGAAACGATAATTCAAATTCACGAAGCAACATCAATTTAATAAATTATTTCATATTCTTACTATTAATAAAAAATATCTTTTTGAAATTTTTATGCAAATCTGGATCGTCTTTAAATTTGAAAAATTTATTAAAATTAAAGAAAGACAATATCGAACAAATTATGTGGAAATTTTATGTTTAAATTTATTCTACGAATCCTGCAAGATTCTCAATTTTCCTTTCGTTTAATAATTAATGGTAACAAAGTGTCATGATTGTGCGTGCATCACGCCATTCTCGTTTAAAGATATGTTACAAAAATCCTGGTTAAATCGTAACACGAAAGCAATTAGTTTATGGCGTCTATAAACGTATTCGTGAGTTTCTTAAAATTAATCTTTATACATTTGAAATATATAAAATTATATATATATATATATAAAAATGTATAAAAAAAGACACATAAAAGAGAGACTACGTCGACATCATAATTTATAGTTTCGAATATAAATTATAATTCTAGTTTGATAAAAATAAATTAATCTCTAGGAATATTCATCTAATCTATAACTGCATCTGCGTTGCATTTGTCTGCATCCTATGTCCCTAAAGCTGATTCGAAATGGAACATGCAGGTTTAATTTCCTACGCTACAATACCGTAATGTGTAAAAGGAGTGCCTAAGAGTCGTGCTTCTTGGCTCGTAACTGTTGTTTTCGCTACATTGGTGATGGTTTTCTGGTCTAGGTTCGCTAAATTTTTACGTCTAAAAAACAGCTTTTTTATTTTCCGTATGCCTGGTACGTCTCCGCTATATTACTCACGTATTGAGCATGATTCGCGGTTGGGAATTCTGCCCACTTGGTTAGATCCATACTAGGCAGGACGCCGCTTCGACAGGGTACTCGTGGGTTTCTGCAAGGTGAACGATGAATTTAATTATTTAAAGAATCATTTATATCATTTTTTTTAATTCAAAGTAATTCACAGATTCGCTAGATTTAAAAATAAGATCAAAGAGAAGCTAATTTCAAATTCTGTCTTCTCTCTATATCTTATCAATATATATATATTAAAGTATATTTTTAGTATATATATTTGGAAATTTTCATTACATCTTCATTTCTCAAAGATTTAAATTTTAGAAAATAAAAAATTATCAAACAGGATATTTTAACCAAAATTACCAGAATCGTAATGAGATTTTTATTTTAATATTATAAAATTGATGATAATCATTGTAACTATTAATTAATCTTTTTCATTATGTAATATAACATACACTTTATACGATTGAATCGATTTTCAATTCTATCATTAACTTTATTCGATCTCGCAATATTTTACCTACATTTCATGATCGGGTAATACCATGGGATAAATCTGTATGGTATCGATCAAATCCGTGTTGTCGCAGATCACTCTGGCGAGTTTTATTTTTCGGATCTCGTTCAGTTGATCTAAAAAAGATAAAAACACGATTAACTTTAATCTCATTTCAATCTCATTCGATTAATTTTTTTTTTTTTTTACTAATCGTAATTCACTTTACAATCCTTCTTCTCAAATTTAGATACCACTCATTCTGATTATTTTAAAAATAATTTCGTTTAAACGATTTCTGTATTCACAGGTTGGAAACCGATTTCTCTAAAAATTCTCTAAAAATTTCGATCTGTTCGATATTTAGGATATTGAGAAAAATTGCTTACCGAGAGTGAAGGACGATGGCTGGTTGGGCAACTCGTACCAAAATCGGTCGCCTCGACGGGAATAACTGAATTGCGTGGCGATTATACAGGCGAAGGTTGGGCCGAGCATACTACCCGGAAGTGGTCTCTCGGATACACCACCGGACCAGAGATCGACGTCAGCTGGATGCCTGAAGATCAATACACGCACCGTTATTTCCGGGAATTTCGTATTCAATTTCTGGAAATGATGGTTACGAACATGTTTCGAAAGTGATTCACGATTATAGAGAAATATAGCTTAAAATTAGCATCGGTTTGAAATATAGCTAACGTTCCTTCTGACAAGTTTGTGTTCGTTGAAAATGAGTTATATATTGTTGGGATATTTGGAATTTTTCTTGAATTTTGTAAAAATAGTCGGGAACGGAAGGTTGATACTTACTCAAAAATCGAGCTATAGCGTCTGATCGTCTCGTTTGGCATGGAGCCGTGTAGCTCGTCAAAAGTGTCCACCCAAGGAAGTCCACAGAATTTTCTGAAAAAAGACAAAATTGAATCATCGAAAGATCGTTAAAAAATAATAAGACGGTTTGATGAATTAAATTTCATCCTTCTTATTTTTTCTTTAAATGATGTGGATTTCTATGAATTCTTTTAATAAGTTTACATATATCATAGAATATTATGTATACGAATTAGAAATTATATAGAAAATAAGAATTGTTAAAAAAATAATAATAAATGAACTTTTGTAAATTATATTTAAAATCATCTCTTTTAAATTAATATAAAGCATAGAATATAATTTATACAAAATTATGTAAAAATTAAAAATTTTTTAAGCAAAATTTTAATAAATTATAATTTCAAAATTTAGTAAATTTTAGTTGATAAATCTTCTAAATTTATAATTATGAAACTTCATAGATACACAAGATATGGAATATTTTTGAAGATTCTAAAAGTCAAATTAAAAAACATGTATACTTTTTTGTTAGATTATAAACAATTTAAGTTTTTGTTAATTAAAGCAAGAGATAAAGTTTTCTCTTTATCATATCATTGTTTTTATTCCATCTCTATTTTGTTTTATTTAATTCACAAAAATTGCTTACAACTTGGTAAATAAGTCTGAATTGATATTTTTGTATATCAATTTTTGTGTTTGTTTTTTCTAACTTTTCTCTCTAGAATTGATTTTTCTATGAATATATTAAATGCTACTTAGATAATTTTTATGTATTAGAGATTGTTAGGATAATAAATTGATATACTTCCTGAATTATATTTCAATTTTTTCTAAAATCACTTTTATATAATAATTATAAATTTATGTAATATAAATATCTCGAGTACCAACCTGAATTCCATATAACTTGGAATACCAAATTCACGTCCTCGTTGCATATTAAACGAGACCAGATCCAATCCAAATTTAGCTCCAACTTTTTTAAATAAATGATTTGTCACCTGAAATCAATATAAATTAAACATTCTCTGTTTTTTATTTTTTTTATTATATTCGATATTCATCTAAGAGAATGGTTTCTTCATACTTCTTGCGTGATAGAATCGTCCATAGCTTGAGCAACTTGATTCATCAACCCCATAATGTATTCGTCGAAAACTCCAGCACGATACAAATCAAACGGTCTTCTAATCAAATCTGACAGTCTCTTCGAAGCTTGAAAGAAATAATAACAAGAAATGAATACGCAGCTTTTAAGAAAATTTTATATTTAATCTTTTGACGAAATACTGGGTTCTGACTCACCAATAAATTTATGAGCTTTACTCCACCTTTCTACTGCCGTTGGCAATAACGAGTGTCCGAATCTGAAGGCTGCAGAAGCAAAAGCATCAATCACGGATGGATTCACGCTTTCGTCGTAACCATCCCAATAGCTCTGTATAAATTAAATATAATACTTGTGAATATTATATTCCATTATATAGATGAAGGAAGCAAAAATCATTAATTTAAATCTAATTGGTCAGATTTCGTGTTAAAATAATTAAATAATCGATAGTGATCAATTCTGAATTCTACGAGGATATTAATACTTTAATATATTTTTATTATAATAATATTATAATAAAAATATTATTAGATATAGAAAGTATTATACTCTCGTCTTCTTGTTAAAAAACAAAATTGAAATTGAAACGAATAGGAAACAGTTAAATTATGTTACTTGTAATACCTAAAATTTGTATCTAATTATCATTAACGGTTTATTCAAGATTCATTGTGCTTAAAAAAATACATCGAAATTATTTGTCTACATTTCGTAAAAAAAAAAAAAAAAAAAAAATTATACTTTATAACATTAAGAGTAATTAAATACTTATAGAATATTTCTAATATGTAATATCTATCGTGTAATATATAATTTTTCATATAGCAAATAATTTCTCTAAAATAAAATAAAATAAAATAAACATTTGTTAAAAATAATCTTTAAATTATTTTTTCTTCTTCAAATATATAATTTTTCATAAGATATACCAAATACTTGATATAATATTTAATATATATTTTTATAATATGTATAAGAATTTATAACAATTAATAAATGAAATTGGTAGATAAAAATGTTTAATATGTTACATTTTTTTCAAGGAGAAGTCCAAATTTTTCCATGACATCTTTGCCAAGTAAAATGGGTAGAAATTCATTATAAGTGATATGTTGAATTTCAGCAATAACGATTCTTCTTGCTTCTTGATACAGCGTTTCATCGTCCCAATGAGGATTTATTTGAATTAACGTCTTCGCGATTCGATTATGCTCACGTGCCATCAAAGTATGCATGCAGGTTAACACTAGCTGCTCGTTCACTCTTATCTCACCTGTCAAAAAGTAACGATATGTTTAAGAATGTAATCGTTTGTAATGTAAAAAATACGTTTAAAAATGTATTTTTCTCCCTAGAAAGTAGAATAACCGCATTCTGTCATTCATAAATATCTATTTGAAGAAATCTTTATCCTCATATTATTTTAATTTCTGCATTTAAATTTAATGGATATACATTAAAATTATTTCCAACGTTATTTCTATTTTTATAAATTTCATATATTTTCTTAGTTTTTATGAAAAATTATTATTATTATAAAATATTTTTATTTGTGTACTATTATATGTTAAAAAAAATTTTTAATTTAAAACTTATCACCACGATATATTTTTATTATTTAATAAAAATTAAAATATTTAATAGAAATTGCGATTTTTTTTATACTTTTAGATTATTAAATTTTAATCAATTATTATCCACATTATTATTCATTTTTATTCATTTATTTGAGTATTAAAAAAAATTAGAAATTTAAAATTAGTCATTATTAAATCTAAATTGTGCGAAAGTATATAAATATAAATTTCTATAAAAATACCATTATGCAAAACAAAAAAAAAGATAAATCTAAATATAATATAATTAATTTAATTTGTAGTCAATATTAAAATCCATATTATTATTTTTCAAAAAAAATTTTTATTCAAAAAAAATAAAAAATAAGACAAAAACATTAAGGATTAAATTATTTTAATTTTAATCTTTAATTCTAAACTTTTCTATTCAATTCTAAAATTTTAAAATTTAGCTAAAAAGAGCTCTTGCAAAAATTTCTGAAATTTTAGAAGAAAAAATTAAAAAAACTCTTTCTCGAAAGATCCTTATTTTTCATTCTGAAGGAATTACAATATTTTTTTTCGTTACAGTATTTCAAAAGAAAAATTATTATACATCTCTTATTTATTATTTATATCATTTTATACGTGATTAAACCATCTCCTCGAAACGAAATAAAAAGCAAATTGATTGATGTTATGCTAGACATATTGTATTTTTCAAAATTGTTTTTAAAATAATATTTTAAAATAAAAAAAGATAATGATTGCAAAAGTTAGAAATAATAATATTCAATATAATATTCAAATAAATTTATCGATTACATTTAATATTTCTATTCTCCATTTTGAATTTATATAAATTACATAAGAACCATTTAACTAATTATTTAAGTTAAATTTTCTTATGTCTTTGATAAGTATTACGAACAATATTCTAAAAATATAAATTTTATATTTTCAACTGATTTATTATTTTTTGAGAGATAAAAAAATGCGGACAAATCAGAAATCTTAACCTTAACGAAATGCAAATTCAAAGCGATAATCGAATGCATTGAAAGTGCTTCGATCATTGATATCGACTTTACGAATGGAGCCGTCGACCTTGATTTGAGACCACTCCCTTTCTCGGTTACACATCGATAATCGAACAGCCACCAACGCGACAGCGTTTCATAGGAATTTCGACATTACTGTCTTCGATTACTGCCTTGTATTCTAGATAATGGCATCTCTATTATCATTTTGCTTTCCAACGATATATTCTCTTAATAATTAATCATGATTTTTGAACAATTTCGATTATGTTTGAAATTAATCAATTTTCTTGTTATCTATTATAGATTGTGCGATCAATCTATTGCATTTTTTTATAAAATTATTAAATATTGATAATTTAATGCAGAATTTACTCGATTAATTTTATATATATATATATATGTGTGTGTTTTATGATTCTTTTGCATTTTTTTAAATAAATTAAATATTATAAAAATTTTTATTTTATCATTATGAATTAGAAAACTTGAAAAAATATTAAATTTATATTTATTTTTACGAAATAATAATTTACTAAAATTGGATACAAATTTATCTAGAATCTAATCTAAATTTAACGTAACTTAATTTGATAAATTTTAAATGTTAAAGAGAAGAAAATTAAAAGAAGAAAAAAAAATATTTTTTATTTATTTTAATATTTATTTTTTCAATTTTAATGAAATAATTATTAATTATACATTAATTTAATTTTCCTGGTGAAATTTTTTAATAATGAAAAGTTTTTAAAAGATAACGTTATTGTCAAAATTGAAATAATGAACTTTTATCATTTCTTGTACTAAAAAATTTAGATTTAATGTAATAATCTTAATAGTTAATAAAATAGTTAATAAACAGTAGAGAATATTCTAAATATACAAAAAAAAATAAATAAATAAAATAAAATGAAATAAAGATCAAATAAAAATCTAAAATATATTATATTTCTTTCATTAAAATATTTTAATTAGATAATTATTTTTATTGTATTGTTAAATATTATCATTGAATAGTACATTGTTGTAATTCTTTTTGTAATTAGTGTAATTAAAAGTAATATTTTTAACTTTTAAGTATAAAATATTTTTTACCCCATAAAAAAAAAGAATAAAATTTTAAATATCAACACGAATGGATTTATGACTCGATCTAATAAAATAAATATACTAATATATATATATATATATGTAATATATTGTGCCTATATACAATATTGATATAAATATTAATTATTATTAAACTATACATATATATATATGAAGTAGGCATAATATTTTGACTAACTTATATATTATTTATTTATTAAACTTTATATCTTTAAAATTATTTCAACTAATATTTTGCTTAAATCATTTATAAAATTTTTAATAAAATTATTGAAGTATTGAGTAAATATAATATAAT
Organism: Apis cerana; assembly: GCF_029169275.1. Lineage (NCBI taxonomy): Eukaryota > Metazoa > Arthropoda > Insecta > Hymenoptera > Apidae > Apis > Apis cerana. The sequence goes on from NC_083855.1 coordinate 418,746, forward strand.
TAGTATAACTAATTTTTATGAATTTTGTAAGATTTTTTTTTAAAAAAATAATAATTAAATAGATATAATTATAATATTGAATTTTTATATGAGTAAATTATATAATAAGTTATTTTAAATTATATAAGTTATATTAAATTATATAATAAGTTATTCATAGAATCTTTATAAAAATTTTCATAAAAATTCATGAAAATAATATTAATAATATTATACATCTTAAAAAAAATTCATTTAAATCCAAAATTTTGATTTTGATAAAAGTTTATGTATATATAATAGATAGTACGATAAATTATATATAGAGCAATTTTATTATCCACTTTTCTTGAAAAAATGAAATAAAAGTTAAAAGTTTAGCATTTTTTCATATTTTTTAATATAATTTCAAACAATTAAGAATATTTTTTTATAACAAAATGATAAGACATTAAAATATTTAATAAATTTTGTTCCATTTCGTGTTATTAATATAGTTATATTTAATATAAAAAAAATGGGAATATTTTAAAAGCTGATTTTATATTTTTGAAATAATATTTGCTAATAAAACTATTTTATAACTTAAGTTATAAAATTATTTTATAACTTATTTTGTTTTATACGTATATTCATAAAGTTTTATATAAAAGAGATTTCTTGTCTATCTAAAATTAATTACAAATCATCTATTTGTAATATATATAGAGACGAAACAATTCTTTCTGTTAAAATCGATTATGCAAATGATTATTTATGATCAGTCTTTAAATTAATTATAGAAATTAATCAACTAATTAATTAATATAAATAAATAAATTAATTATGGAAATTATTACTTAATGGAAATTATTCAATGGAAAAATTAATAGAAATTTAATACATTACACACAATTGTTTTGCTTATATATATATAAATAAGCTTAAGATAATTGTGATTTTCTGTCTGTTCAGTTTAATGTGGGAAAATTATTTTTCAGATTAAACAAAGCAAAAGTACGATAAAATCGACGAATTTTTTTTATTTTTCTCTCAGCATATATAATGCCAGCAAATTTCGATTTTGAAATGACAATAAATTAGATAAATTATTTGTAAGTTAAATTGAATTATCATATAAATTATCATGAATTCCATTATTGACAATAAAACAACATTATAACATAAACGCAGAACAAAAAAAGAAAGAACATTTCTTGGTATTCATTTATTAATTAATATGATGAAATGTTAATTTTACATGTTAATATTAAAAATCGAATTTAAGAAATTATTGTAATTATTTAGTTTATCTTTTCTTATAATGATTTAAATATTCATTTGTAATCATTTATGTATTACCTAATATCGTTTAATTTTACTTTAATGCTTTAAACAATGTAAAATGTTTAAATTTGTTTAAATACAAGAGAAATAATGTGAGATTAACAAAGGACAGACTACCATTGCAAGCGAATGTTTTTGAGAGAAATATTTAAAAAAACTCCTGAGATTATTTTTTAGAAACACTATCCGTAATATTTGAATTTGAGATGATATTTTTCAGTTATACCAATCTCAATAATAATCAGCATCGTCTTACATTCATGGATCAATTTTTTTTTGAAATATTGAATTCTACGGACAACATAACCTAATTCTAAGAATTTTTTTAGAATGAAAGTATCGCAGAAGATTAGTTCGCGGTGTTACATATCCTATTGAAAATCCGAGATCCTTCAAAATGAATGTGAAATTTCAGAGAACGTAATTATTTATAAAATTCGAACAAAAAATCGAAACAATTTTAATCTTTAAATTATTAGAACATTTTCAATTATAAAACAAGTTTAATCTTTGAATTAGAATGTTTTGGATTATTGAAATATTGAAATTAATTGAACAATTTGGAAAAAACTATCAATCTTTTCGAATTTAGAATTAATAGGACTCTTACTTGTGTGAATAATTTTCGATAATGATGGGATGATTGCATTTATTAGTAATTATAAAAAAAAGAAGGCAATTAAAAACAAATATTTTCGACATGAAATCCACAATATAACTGATTTTATGAAAAGAAATTTAATTTTGGATGATATCAACGTAATCTCAAAAACATAATCTTTAATGAAATTTTATTATTTTTTATTTTCGCTTTATTTTGAATCATAATTATGAATTTTTTAATATATTTATATTTATGAATATGTTCTGAATTAATCAAGTTCCATATATTTTTAAATGTTTAAATTTAAATTTTTTTTTTAAGTTTGTAGATTAATTACTTCTTTATTAATTTCAATGATTTTCATATATATATATATTGAATAACTTTTTTCTTTTATTTTTTTAATTATTATTTTTCAAGATATTTACAAAAAATTATTACATTGAATTTCGTATATTCATTGTACTTATCAATCGATAAAATCATCAATAAGTTGTCAAACAAGTATAGATTTGAGCCATCAATATTTCGACCAATATCAATAAATATCTGCAACACTACTAGTGCAGGCGCGAACAATTGCAAACAATAATTATTAGAGAAAATAAAGATCACAATAAGATTTTATATAGTTTAAATTAACATAAACAATTTTGTAGAATTCTCAATTTTTTTAATTCGTTTATAACAAAGAATATTTATTGATCGGTTTTGCACAATATTTTTGATATCCAAAATTTTTCGAAATAGCTTAAGGCGATTCGACATATTTTTAACTAATTTCCTACAATAATTGGAATGAATATTATAATATATTTTATAATATATAAGATACCTTTATCCTTTCTTTTAAAAATGTTCATAGATTCACAATTGGATTGAGATCCGAATTTTGTGCCATTCCAAAATAAAAATTTTTTTTATATTTAATCAATTTTTTATACTTTCAACGATATGTTTAAATATATAAATCTCGATTACGTTGAAATATAATACTTTCTTCGGGAAATGCATGTTTTTCATAATCTAATAAATTTTTTTCTAAAATATCTTTATATTGGTTCATTATATCTTCTATTCTTTATGAATTAACGCTGAATGTTGTTACTCTCATAATAGAATCTTCATATTTGAGAATTTGTATCGTACTTGCAGGAATTCTTCTGCTCGAATCCAACACGAAGAACTGTCTCTTACTATTAATTAATTTTTGTCTCATCCAACCATATAACATGTTCCTAATCAGAAATCGTCTAGTTTTTATATTTCCTCACAAACAAGCAAATGTAATTTAATATTTTTCTTTGATAGCATCGACTTTTTTCTTCTCAATATTCTTCACTATCCACCAACTTATTATACTTTCCTTTAATTTCGATATTTCTGCTGCCATAGTTTTTGCTTCGCTAATTTGTATATAATACATAATTTTATATTCAATGTTAATTTTTTAGGTTTTAACTCTACGAAATTGTTCGTGTCAGCTTAAACTGAAATAAAATAAAGTAAAATATTATTGTGATATTCTGGAGCAGACGAATGTGATGTTTATTTTCTCTAACAATTATTGTTTACGATAAAAAATAAAGATTTATACATAATTTTCAATTATTTAATTTAATTTTGCTTTTCACTGTATGATATATATATATATATATCAAATTAGAATATGTTGATGAATAAACACATTGAAATGTTTATTAAAAATCAATCAAATATATATATGTGTGTACTTGACGAATTTTAAAACTTGATTTTTTCAAAAAAATGAAGTCAAAGATAAAAAGCATTTTCTTATTTTTATCATGAATTGTAACTCATAGTAATTATAATTCCAATTTATATCTATAGAACACTTAAAGTTAGAATACTTTACTAAAAAATTATATTTTATATATAATATATAAACTATATAATTATAATTTATTATATAAATTATTATTTTAATTACTGATGATTACAAAAATGGATAAATATTGTTTAAATACATATACACTAATAATTAATAGTAATTGCAATAAAGAATTGGAAGAAGAATTGAAAAAGAAAATTATATTAAACACGCTATAATTATTTAATTTATTATATTAAAACATTTAAAATTTAAAAAATTAGAAAATTTTCTTTTCCCATGTAAATATTTCAACTAACAAGGAAATTGCGATTATTAATTCGATCTTGTAATAATCACTCAACTATAATAATTACCACGCATTTCCTCTATCAAGTACGTATTTCATCGAAATTGCAATCAAATCAAGTCCAAATTTCGCGAAATGTTCACATTTGCATCGAAAAGACTCACCCGCCTCGAAACAGAACATCGATCGATTCGGCCGAGTGCATCCCTCGTCCGGAATATCCAGCTTGAGCGGCAATAAATCCTTCAGTCCGTATTCTGAGAACACCGGATTCATGCGTAACAATCCTCCATAACCAGCTCGTAGCTTCCTGAAAGTGAAAATAAAAAAAGACACGTTTCGATTGTGCGAACAATCGCTTTTACGATCGCGTGTCCGGCACACGGGTGAAATTATCTCAGCCAAAGACGAAACCGTGATGAATTTAACCGTATCGAAGATGAAAGAGCTCTTGATCTAGGACCTCGATTGGGCAATCATGGATCTCATAATACGCGAGCGGACTAGAAAGTGCGAGGAACAGAATGTATATACACGTAGACCACACGTTAGGAGATATGTAACAACGTAATGCTGATTTATTGTCTCGACTGACGTAACGTACGGCGCAACTTGGAGTCTTCTAGAGCAGACGAGTGGCAAGTCGATTGCTCGATTATATTGGACAAGTTTTAACATCGAGAGATTAAATTCGAGAGATTTGTTTAGGGAAGAATGGATTTGTTGGATAAAGAAAAGAAAAATTTTAATATTAATTTAATATTTAAAAGAATTGAGAGAAATAGCGGTATAAAACGAGGAAATCTTTGATTTGAGAAATTGCTATGAATGAAATTAAATTTCAATTTTAGATCTTCGATGAAATGAATTATTTTATTATTACTCGTTTTTTGAATGAGTTTTTCATAAATTAGATGCTTTCTTCAAATCTAAATTTATATTTATATCGGACAATGGATGGAAAATATGGATTGAAAATAAATCATTCGCTATGACTAATAGTTTTGTCTCTGGTTATGTTTTCATTTCTATTCCGTTTCTATTATTAAACATAAAATAATGTTCTTATAATGTTATCATTATAACATTTTAAAGATACGATACATAAATTTATTTTTTCAAAATCTTAATTTTTGTTCAAAATATTACAATCTAATTTTATAATTCAATATCATATAACAACCAAAGTGCCAATCTTTTTAAAGGAATCATATCGAAAGCTTAGCTTTTATAAATAAAACCTACTTGCAGAAATAAAAATTTGTAAATTTTAAATCATTTATTTCATTTTTAATTTCAATTTTGTTATTAATTCTATTATAAGAATTCTGTTTTAATAATTATTTCATAATGATATAATCAATTCATTTTTTGACAAAAAATTAAGAAAAACAATTAATTCAAATTCGAAAATTTGGCAATATCCAGAATCAAAATTAAAAAAGATCGTTTACCTGGCGAATGATTCCGTGATTCCATATACCGTGTTCCCATCGAGCACACCGGTAAGAAGATTGAAAGGCACACGGGAGCCGAGCCGGCATCCAGGTCGAACAGCAGGAAAGGCGCGAACGAAGTCCATGCATTTCACGTTGAACAGTCTGTAGAAATAATCGTCTTCCGGTATAAGAATCTCGTTGCAATAAGGATTCTTCAGGTGCGGTGGCCGATGGCAACATTCCTCCGGGTCGTTTCGGTTCAAAGGATCTACGAGTAGAATAACAGCTCATGTGTGGCTTGGCTAGCGTTAGAAATATTTATTTAAACTTTGGCGTCGTGTACTTTCTCCAATGATAGAGAAACATCATTAAGAGACTCGATTCATGGGAAAACTCGAAGGCGTGGAAAATCATCCTGGGAATATTATTCACTGGGGATAAAGTAACACGAGATAATATGAGAATGATTATGAATTAATCTTCATTTATTTATCAGATTTTCTCTTGTTCCATCGCATTTAATAGATGATCATTGTTTATGAGATGTGTAAGCAATTGTCTTGAGATTTACAAGAAATGCAAAAATTATTCAATTCTAATTTGTTTTTTTATTGCAAAACATATTTTATATGGTGAATTATTTCGTGTTTATAAAATTGATGATGATATATCTAATTGAAAAATTTTAGGCTAAATTTTAACCTAGAATCCTGAATTATTCTCGGCAGCCAATCGATGAGAATACATTAAAATTAACATTAATTAACATTAATTCATCGGTTCTCTTTTTAATTACTATGAAAATAATTTGAAATTCATTATTTCAATGGATACGATAAATTTTTTATCGAAACTTTTAGAATCATGTTAAAGTAAAATTAGTATAACAATAATTAATCACCAAAATTGTTTCATTAAAAAAAAATAGAGCTAATTTTAACGCAATTACGATTCTACTTTCCTTTATTAAAAATGTTTTTGATATTTTGAAAATATCACATATATATAATTAAAGATATATGAACATTAAAATTTGTATTTTTTTTTAAAACATAACTTAACGTACAATGAAGAATATATTGAATAAAGAAAAAGAATTCTTATTTTCATTTTTTCTTTGATTTTCCATCGTACAAGTAAATTAATTATCCCATAAAATAAAAATTAATATTAATTTTATCAGCAATATTAAATCTGAAATCCTTCCTTTCAACGCAATGTGATACAATAGAGTTGCTATTTAAAATTTTTACGTCTATCGAAGTGAAACTTAAAAACGAATTAATCATCAAAATTATTCCTAGAAATCGAAAATCATACCTTTTCTACTATTCCTTTTCACTGTGTCTTGTCTATCGAATTATCTCTGATTTCGTATTAGACTAATTAACTTATAAAATAAAAGTCACGTTGATATCGGTAATTATCAAAAAATAAATCCGAAACTTATATAATAATAGAAGCTAAAGTGGAACTTAAGAAGGAAAAAATAGAATAAAAAAATGATTAACTAGCTCGTTTATTGAAACGCTATTTCTGATTTCATATTGTGAAAACAGATCAATTAATTGCTCCCTACAAATGACTGGTCTCTTATTTCTGCCGCTAATTACCAAGCGTTAGGACACCAAGTGTGGACGCGTACAATTTTGGTGTGAATCGCACAGTCCGTGGAAACTTTACGGTAATCGCATGATCGGCCTACTGGTTATCTGGACAACGATCGTTCACTTTCTCTGGCGGTTACCCTAGTTTCGATAGACGGTAAATATTCGATGTAGAAGGGCTTAGAAGCTATGCTTGCTGTACAAGCATTCCTAGAATGCTAACATGTCGAGTATTGCATAATTTGTTATTGATTTAAAATTGAGGCTCGATTAATTTCTTTACTTTTGTGTTGCAAATTCTCGGTCACCGTTTTTCTTTCAAGACTATCATAACTTTTCGCCTTTCCTGTTCAAGCCTTGCTCTATCATTTCGTGAAATCATTGTCAAAGATTATCTTGGAAATTTGCTCGTTGAATCGGTATACGCGTGATTTATTGTCGTGAGAAACTGGTTTGTTTCTTGTTCCGTTTTTTGATTTTTTTATTTATTATGTTATTTATTTTTCTTATCTTTAATATCAATATTATTTGTACAATAATTGACATTACGAACAAATTCAATCACATTCTAAATGAAAAATAGTTTATCTATAAAAGCGTAAAAGGGATATTCAATTTTTTAAATAAATCATAGCAATTTGTTAAAAAATCATGATAAATCTAAATAAAAATATTACATATTTTAATTGCGTATTCCATTTACGAATATATTTAAAAATTTTGTTTATTTATTAATTCGCACTTGTGATGTTTGAATTTTATAAATAACAAATCATAAATCACTTGATTGTCTTATTTTTCGTATAAAATTATAAAATTACAAAATAATATCATTAGATTGTATCGTGTAATCATTAATATTACCAATAAAATTGTTTTCCGTTAACAAAATGAAACAAATCATGATACTTACGCATACCTGTTTTTTTTATCATGTTTTAGACTTATTATTAAATAAGCTAATGATTAAATCGAATAATTATTAAATAATCCAACGCCGAATGGCTACGATTTTCACGTTCTTATTTACGAAACAAACATTCTATCTTGTCAATCGAGGATCGATCAATCCTTCTTTGACAATACTACTTATGTCATATCATCTAATTAGACAATTATAGCGTTTGTAATCGTACCTAGAGGCGTTCCAGTTAGCGTATAGTCGTGATCCATAAACTGTCCCCAGGCGATGACCATGACTGTGCCAGCATGATCGTGATAACCCTCGTCAGGATGCATAGTGCGTGACACTATGCGTGATAATGGTAAATCATGACTGGTCACCGATATTCTAGGCGCTGTTAAACCGTCCGCGAATCGTGGACTCAGCACTCTATACGGCAGACGAAAATTTGCATCGTGAAAAATTGATAAGCTGGGTCGACTGCAGCGATGGTTTACCTTTGGAAGGGCGCTAACGTGGCGCCCCATGTTGGATTTTGCAGATTCGTGCACAAGCCGTCGTTTCTTCTATATTTACCAGCACGGCATTCCACGTTGCTCAAAAAGGCAGGGCATACCTCGCGAATTAAGGTCTTGGAAGTGTCGATCAAGGGAAGACTTTTTTCGATTTCTTCGAAGGTTAGGCCATATCTGCAGTAGAAATTTTTTAAATAATTTTTTCATTTAAAAAACATTATAAGTACATTATAAGTAGGAATCTAGAGAAAAATAAATAAGAATAGAAATAAAAGTAGATAAAAAATAGAAAAATAAAAATTTATACTTTTTTTAAATTTTAGTTTAATATACTGAATAGAGTATAATAAAGATTGAATTTCAAAGGTATTCTTTTTTTGCAAATGCGACATAATCTTAGTTTTTAGTATTATTCAAAATACTTTTGGAAACGAAAACACAAAAAATTAAAATATAATTAATTTTTAATTTAATTCTCCAATAAAAACGATTTTGGATATTGTGATAAACTCAATTGAATACTATTGCTCGAAGGATCATCCACGGTTGTGAGGCTGTACAAGTATTTATACCGAGTGAGTAAACTTAATAGTGATTGACTCTAATTGTTTTTACAGTTGATTGAATTCCGCGGTTTCTAACTGTGATTTGACTGACTTCCGCGATTCCAATAAAAGAGAGCATTGAAAAGGGATTTCCAAGGATGAGAGGATGGAATTAAGATTATTTTTTTCGCAATTATTAACGAAATATTTGGCATAAATATGATTTATGAAGTAATCATCTCTATTATTTTAGTATATATCTTAGCTTTTCGAGTAATCGTTATTAAAAATTTAGAACAATATAAAGGAACTATATTCGTTTATAAATACTTAAACTTGAGAATACCGAAACTGTCAAAATATCAATTATAATTTTTTAATAACGTTGAACTATCTGACATCTTTATAAAGTTACGATGAAATCTATTTTTATGTCTATCATTATGAACTGGTTTAATTTTTGTTATACTGTTCTATGTTTAACCGATATAATTTTTCTTTAATTTTTATATTCTATAAATATTTAGGTATAAATATAAATAAAACATTTTTCAAATGTTAAAAATATAAAAAAATAATTTTTTATTAAATTATATTATATTTTTTCTTCCTTAAATAAATTTTTCTTTTCTTTAATATATAGTGCAATACACGTTATATGTTTAATATATAGCATATGTTAGACTCTTATATTTTTATATAAAATTTCGTTATTTAAATTTGATAATTTAAATTCGTAATATTTCTTGATTCAAAAAAAAATTCAAAAAATATATTTCTTTGATTTATTTTATTTTCTAATGATGAAACAATAATAAACATCAAAAGATTTTTATTTTTAATATATATATAATGAATCAACAAATTTTTGTTTTTGGCATTGTAATATTATATGCAATATATTTTTATAATATTATATATAAATATATAAATTCGATCTAAATTTCAATTTGAAAAAATTGAATTTTTTTATTTTGTATTATTACTATTTATTGAAATAAAAGATAATAATATCAACTTAATTTAAAAAAAAACGTTTTCTATCTAAAAATCTCGATTGTTACTAATTTTTCGAAAAATCTTCTGTTTAAAATTGCTTATAATACGATAAAGTACTTTTTACTTAATAATAAATTTATATCAAACATTAGAAAATTATCAAATATATTTATATTTTTTTCTCTGGAAAAAAGGAATAATTTTTAAGTCATTCTCGTTATAAACCCTTTAATTTTCTTATATCGTAAGAAAATAAATAATATTCATAAAATAATTCACAAAAGAAGAAAGAGAAAAATTCTTACGTTTGCACAAGGTTCGCACTGATATCCAATAAAAGTTCTCCAACCGTGGCTAAATCCTCTGGTCTCCACATTTTGTTCTTGGGTTGCGCCACATCTATGCGAATCAATGTGCGTGAGAATACTACATACACATACGTGATCGTTTATAGAACTGAAGTAAAGAGATGCGTTAGTCAGGAATGAATGTAAACCAGAAGATATCGTTTCAAGACAACGTGACTGTGCCATGAAACAAAATTTCATACACACGATTGTAAATCATCTCCCGTAAATCATTATGCACTGATTATAATTAAACATTTTTTCCTTCTATTCCTTTCCCTATTTGCAATACTCACTGATGCGTTTTCTCGCTTCGATATACGCTCGATTCACGGCATCGTAAGTGATGCATGTCTGCGATCCGGCTGTCGATGTGCTGAAAAAAGAAGAAACAGAAAGTTAACGCGTTGTTCTCGATCCTCAAACTCAGTGATTTTGTTGCTCGTTACAGTCAGTTCTTTCTTTCTTCCTTTCTTTCTTTCTTTTCGATTTAATTACCTAACCTAACCTACTTTCGTTGGAAGCAACCAGCTTCAACTCGTTTGTGCTGCATTGCTACCTGTTTGCGTACCTGCTGCTGGATATTCTGTATCAAGGTAATCCGAAACTATCATAGTGAAACGTGTACTCGCGAAATGTAGATGAATTGACGTATCTCATTTCGTACTGCGAAATATGATGGCATTGACGTGCCGCTCGTGGCTTTTACCTTCGAAGGTTGACATGCCACTGAATTCTGGTTTCTTTGCTTTCGGATCTTAATAAGTTTCTGGTCTTTTTTTAATGAATTAATATGCAATTAAGGAAGAGATATCGAAAATTTAATTTTTAGTTAACGAAGCGCATAATTTTGCTTGTACTGTTATTATACTATAATCCTTTCATTATTGATGATGATTGAAATTTTTTGCAAGTGTACAAGGCTCTTTAAATTTGAATATTGAATAAATATTGAATAATATTTATCTTTTTTACTTACTTATATATCTTTGCTAATTTAAAATGTAGAGAATATTTCAATTATAGTTAAACTCTTATGAAAAATCTGTATGATTTTAAACATGTTAATTAACATGTTAATTAGTAGCTATAATTTGTAAATTATATAATATATTTTAATATTTTAATTAAGATATGGTTATTTTAATATAATTTAATTTTTGTCTCCAATTTCTGAATATAATTTTTTAAACTTAATAAATTTCTATTTTCTTTACATTGAAATTTATTTCTTTTCTATCATCCAAGAATTTAAAAAACGTGATAGATTTTACAACTATTTGTCAAAGTAATTTCTTTATCTTTAACTTCTTTTTCACTTAAAATAACATTATTTTATGTTTATTAAACGCTTCGAAACAGCAATCATAAAACTTCATTAACATTCTTCTTCATTTATATGGTGTTTGTAAATTGTTTCTTAAAATCTGCTTATGGCTAGATATGTTTTCCCACAGATTATCCTGTCACAATCGTTATTAAATAGAGTAATGGCTACATGTTGAAAGTATTCCCGAGAATGCACTTGAGGGTCGTTCTGAATTTAATTGCAACACAGTGCATTCCCATGCAATTTCATGTTATAGCGGTTGGTCTAATAACCTGTATATTGCTTCGTTTAATAAATTATTATATGCGCCAATTTTCCAAGACTGGGAAATAGAAATATCGAAAATAGAAAATTCGATCATTATTAAATTTATAAATTATTCATTTGTTATGTAATCATAGTAATTTGATCATTATCGATATTTTTTATTTTTATCTTTTTAAACCAGTATTTCCTAACACGTTTACGATTCTGTAATACATCATGATCTCAAATATATCGTAAAGATTTTATTAAAATTTTATTATATATATATATATATATATATATATATATATATATATATATATATATATGAAAATATTTAATGTTATTAATATTTAAATAATATTGAAAAATGGAATAAACGATAAATTATAAAAATATTCAAATATATTATAATTTCAAATAAATCAAAATTTTCTAATAATTATATCGTATCGTGAAAACCTAAATAAATCTAAATTGCTGTGAATTAAATAAGCAAATTTATTAATATTTAATGTTTCTAGTGAATATATATTGAAAATAATATTAATTATAGTTCAAAAATTTTATATATTTTTTCATCGAAAAGTGATTAATTATAATTAAAATGTTAAAATGATTATGATTCGTAATATTATAAATTATGTTCGCTAATGATAGATTATTTTTCTTTTAATATAATTTTAATTTTTTCAAAAGCTTTATTAATGTTACGAATAATTTTAGGAAAATCTATATAAAAATACTTGAGATTCTATATTTTTAATGAATACTTTTATCATCTTTATAAAATAAATTATATCTATTAAATATTTTCATATATCAATATAATCAATAAAAATAAAACAAAATTTACTTCTGATTTTAATTTGTAGAATAAAAAAATCAAACACTTGATTTTATGTAAATACATATTGATATTATTTTCGATTTAAATTAACAGTATAAATATTTTTACATTTTCAAAATTTCAATATTATTATTTATAATTGCGTGATATCTGGCGAATATTTTTAAATAAAAATAAAATATTAGTTTACAAATATCGTTATAATCGTTTAGCATATGCTGATTTTTATATTTATCTAAATCTAATATAAACATATTATTGCTTACTAAATATGAAAAAAAAATCATAATAATTTTTAAATATTATCTAATTAATAAAAATAAACAAATAGTGTTAATAAACATTCTTATGTAATTTATTTCTTGACTATTAAAACACTCTGATATAATTTTAATAAATTTTAATAATTTTAAGATGAAATTTAAATACATGAAAATACCAATATTTTTATTAAATTTAATAATACTTATATTCGTATAATTTCAATAAATTTTAATAATTTTAAGATAAAATTTAAATATATGAAAATACGAATATTTAAATTTAATATTACATTGAAACATGCATTTTTTGACAATTGACAAATACTTAATAAAAAACAATTGCCATAGTTTTTTAAAATTTTTGAATTTCTAAATTAGCTATAAAATAAAGTAAGTATAATAAATAATTTCATCCTAATACGATTTGATACAAGTTTCTCCTATTATATTGAAATTTAGAAATATTTGATATACAAGGTATTAATATATTCGTAGAATATTTTTGGAAGAGTAATTTCAGCAAAAAGAAAAAAAAGAAAAAAAAATTAAAGAAATTAAATAAGGAAATAATTTAATAATAATTAAATAATTTGATTAAATAATAATTTGATATTATATATACTATTTAATATTAATATTATATAATTAGATAAACAAAAATAATGAATTAACAGTTTGCAATAAATGTTGCAATGTGATGAAGATAAAGATATCTTATACAATTTTCATTTTGCATAATTTCATTAAATTATTCATAATTATTCAATTTACAAATTTTATATTAATTTTATAAAAATCTTAATATATTAATATATTGTAAATACATTTAAATTTTATATAGAAGCATAATATTTAACAATTTTCATTATTACAATAAAACAATTAACAAAACATTATTTAAGTTATATTAAAATTAACTATTTTTAAATTAACATTATTTTAAATATCATATAAAAATTATTATATATATTTAATGATACATACAAATATTATATTCTGAATACTACTTTTGAAAAGTCATTTTATTAATTATTCATTTTATATGTAATAATCTCATAGTTTGAAATATATCCCTAATCTAAAAAGTTGAATTGAAAAATACTATTTGAGACTGAAAAATTTTTTGAGGAAAATATGTCGTTTCAAGATAGTCTTATTGCGATCGTGATGGCACGTACGCACATTGCGTTAAAACAATCTCTGCATATTCACCTGGTTTGGTTATGCTAGAGTCATAAAAGGAAAAGTCACGTTTAAAACGCGTTTCCCCCATTCAATCGCGTACATGGACTGCATTTCGTATAATGTAACAAAATCTGAGAGCAATTTTTAAAGTGGAATTTATATGTGTAAAGATATATAAATTTGATACATGTCTTATATATTTATATGAATTGATTGTCACTGTATCGCTGTTTAGATTCTATTTTGTCTTTTCTCCTTTTGAATCACTGTATGATGTGATAGTGAGTTTAGTGTAGTAGAATAAAGTAATAAAATAAATTGATCACATTTATATAACAGTTTATTTCTATTTCCTTTAATATATTCTTTTTTACTGTATATTCTTGATTTTAATCAAATCATTTCACAATCTAATATTTTAGATTGAAAGTAAATATTTTTCATTTGGATTTAACAGAATCATTCTAACGGTATTATACCAGTATTATATAAATATCATGAAATATCCATTGATAACGATATTAAGATATCTTTCGATGACAGATTATATTTTGTTTAGAATATTTCCGTTTTCGAATGACAATTAAAAAATAATTATTTTTGTCAATATTCTGTTTAGATTTTTAAATGTTTTTTTATTTGAATTCTTTTTTTTTATATTTACTAGTTCAAGGATAATAAAATTTTTTATTATTAAATTTAAATATTTTCTAATATATTATAGTTATTAACAGTAATTTGTAAAACTTTTGAAATAAAAATTAGAGAACATTTTCATATATTTTGATTTAAATTTTTTGTTTACATTATTATTTGTATCATTGTATTATATTATATTTATTTATATGAATACTACTAATATTCATATAAAGAAAATACAAAATTCATTAAAATTTTTAAAATATAAAATGTTATGATATAAATATAAAATATATTATATAATTATATAAACACTATTTAAAATATATATCTCTATCTTTAATATTAATTTCAATTTGATTAAGATAACAGAAATAGTTTAGTGAATGAGATTTGTAATAGTGAAGTATACAACGCGTTATGAAAATAAAACAATGATATCGAGTAATATTATACGATTTTCACTAATTAAATTTAGTCAAATACTTGCAATTCTAAATTTTTTAATTTAAATCCATGATTTTTTTTTTTAATCAAGAATCATCTCAAGAATCATCATTTTATTGAGTCTGAATAACATTCAAAAAATTATAGCTGATCAAATAGTTTTAATAAAAACATTTTAGTATAATTGAAATATTTTTTGAAATAATTATTTTATATTTTCTGATTTCTATCTTTTTTTTTGTGTTATTCATTTTTTGTATTATACATTGAAATTATTGTTCCTTATATACGTATCTAAGATTTCATTTTTCCACTTTTTTTTTTGATAAATAAAAGAACAGTTTAAATTCTTTGTGATAATAAAAATGGATTAATACATGAATTAATTTACAATATTATATAATATATGAATTATATTTATAATGAATATTATATGAAATAGAATTATTAATAATTCGTAATTTACATATTTCGTAATTTATAATAGTTAAAAATTTTAAAAAATTAAATTAAAAATTAAAAAATTAAAATTTTGTTTATTATACATAAATTGGCTACATTTTTTTTTCAATTAATAGAGAATGCGAATAAAAAGAAAAAGAAAAAAAATAAAAATAAAAATAAAAATTACATTAAATTCAATAATTTATTGTTATATTCATAAAATTAAAATTAAAATATTAATCATTAATTTATTTATTTAAATACAGTTAAAAATAAAAATATATATAAGTTAAAAGTATAAGTTAAAAATATATATAAAAGATAGATTTGTGATCTAATATTCAAGAATGAAGTTTCAAAATAGATAATTTGAATTATCTAATTTAATTAAACTTTATTGATATCTTAATTTAGTAAAAAATATATAAAATATGATAATTTAATTTTAAAACTCGAATGATATTTTTTTTCAATATACTTTCACACATATTTTTATTTTGGCTTACTTCATATTTAAATATTTAAAAATTTCGTTTTTATTGTCCCATTATTCTCACAAATATTCTGCAAATATTCTTTCTTGCTTTATCAATATCTATAAATTGTCAAAAAAATCCACAACGCCTAGAAAACTGTCTTCTTATATATCTCTCGCACTAAGGCTAACGGTAACGTATCGCATTCATAAAATATAAGTTGAAAAGTTACACTGCATTACGGAATATTCATTATCGACATAACGAAACCTGGAACACGATCTCTATATTAGTTGCACAAGTTATAGATTTCTCATTCCATTCAGTATTAGCTGACAAAGTATCGTTATACAAGGCTGAATCATAACGGTAGTATCAATAACCGAATCGATATTTTTCACATATTTTTGCGTTTGAATAAAAAATATTGAAACTTTAACCGATATTGTTCGAAATAATAACTTTATTGCATCATTTGATAATAATATGTAAGAGTAAAAGTACATTATCTTACAAGGAAATTTATCTGATTCAAAAATTTTAATTTGAATAAAAATTTATATGTATATATATGTATATATTAGAGGTAATTAGAGCAATAGATTTCCTGCCACAAAAAATTGCTTTATATCAAGAAATTTCTTTAAGATGAAACCAATTCTCAACATTTTATCAAGTTTTAAATAAATATATAAATTAAAATTTTATATAAATATTTCTATCTGGGAAATTTTTTTAACAACATGTTTTAACATAAAATTCAGAATTTTCCAACTTAAAATTTTGCTCTATCTCTAACAATTAGAAAGTTATATTTAAAGAGTAAGCACTGAAAATTTAATTTCATTTTCTCAAAATAATATTTTCATGAAAAAAAAAATTGTTTCATATATTCATTACACTTTAATGAAAGTTGAATATATAAAATATAATAGGTATACATATATATGAAATTTTTTTTAGTAGAATATTATTTAAAGTGAAATGTCCAAAGTTTCAATATTGAAGCTTATTTATTAAGTTATAAGCAATTTATTATATTGCTGCTTCTATCTTTGCCTAACACAAATAATAAATGTTTGCTTCATCTAACATAAAATTGTGTAAATTATATAAGTTTTATAAAAATTTATTTACATATTAAATATATACATGTAAATTATAAAATTAAATTAATTATATTTTTACGTATATTAAAAATCGTGTTTGTTTTGATTTTCAATCAGAATCAAATTTAAAAATGTCCCACGAATATATTGTCATCCTATGTGAATTGTTCTGATTGTAATATTTTATCTTTTTGTTCTAAAACAATTCGCAGATAAAATTATATTTAAAATTTAATAAAATATTAAAATATTGAAAATTGATTTTATTCAAAAAGTTTTTTTCATCAACAAAAAAAATTACTTCATGCATAATCCATTATATCTATTATATCCACATATGTATAAATACATTTTTATTAAAATTAAAATTTTTGAATGAATTTACGAAATGAATTTATCCTTCATTACAGATATAAAAGACTTATTTAAAAGTATTAAATAAAAGTATTAAAAAGTATCACAATTGAATTATTATTAAATTTATTATATCTTAGAACTTTAAGCTTACATTTAATAAATTTTTTTTTGGGAAATTATTAAATTGGTAAAAAAATTTTTTATAATTAATTACCTCTTTTATAGAGCTAATTATAGCATAGAGTGAGGATAAATAAAAATTGTTTTAATGATTTTATTTTCTAGCGAAATAAAAAACAATTTTAGAAATAATGTTTTTATTAAAATTCAAATCAACAAACATATATGATATTATTTTTAAAAGAATAACAAAAAATAATTATAAATATTATCGTACAAAAACAATAATCTAATCAAATTCAATTATATTCAATTTATATCTATTTATTAATATTTGAACATTTATTTATGATAATAAGTTATTACCAATTTTAAACTTAATATAATTAATATAATTATTAGCTTCTAAAAAAATAAAATAAAAATCAAAAATCATATGAATCATAATCATAGTTGAAGCAAATGTATGATTATATTTTTATACGTTTGGAATTAGTTCTCGTAAAATAAAAAAAAATAAATTTGATCCAATCTTTTCTAGGCTGTGATGGAATATGGATTACAATAAATAATATTTTAATATTTTTCTCATCATTATTTTCATTTTTTGAAAAATTTTCCGGTTAGTTTTACTCATCTTTCTCCTTTTTTTTTTCTATGATTTTATTCCTTGAATTAATTTTTCTTTTATTTTCTTTATGATTGTTTTTTAGCTGAATTTTTTTTTGATTTTTTTTTTTTTGCCAATCTAGATAGCTGATTTTCAACATGATGATAAATAAATTTCTCTTGTTGATGTCGATTTAAATAAAGATCGAATTATTTTAAATGGAAATATTATCAATGCTATTTTTGAAAAGATCAAAAATTTAATAGTCATTATTTTGTCACAATGTCAATAAAAATTGATCGTTCTGTATTATAAAAATTTGAAAGTCTTAATTAAGACTTTTCTTTTCAACATTCTGATATATTATGACAGTTGATTCCTAATTGTCACTTATATAATGGTCATATAACTTAAGATAAAATTCTTAAATATATTTCTATATATGAATATTCTACACTTCTTAAATCCATTAATTACATTGTTGAATTGTTGATACTAAGAATTAAAGATAATCATATCTCATGTACATATACATGATTTTTCTAAGATTATGTATCCAATATAATAACACAATAATTTTTTAATGATTCATACATAATGATATTTAGAGAGCATAAGTGAAGTAATAAAAAAAGAAAAGAAAGTACTATGATTTCGTTAGCTTTTTTAAATTAATATGAGAAAAATGATTATCAAATAACAACAAGATTGAAAGAATCAAATGAAATTACATTATATTGATTTTATAGAATGGTTTACATATATATATATATTGTTGTTATCCAGTTAAAGCTATTTTTTGATTCTAATAAATCATCTCATAAAAAGTTTATGTATTTGAATCATCGAAAAATCGATATAATATAATCCCAAATGTACTTTCATTATATATTTCCATATTTTTTAATGTACCTCTACTTAATAGTTTAATAGTATATGGTGTTCAATAATTATTTTTTCTAGCTTTTAAATAATTAATATGTCAATTTATATTCCAAATTTTAGTGGCAAAAAATTATATTTACGTATATCATTAAATTTAAAAATGAAGAAAGAAATGATTTACGTTATGAATAGTTCGATTAGAATCCTTTATTGAATCCTTTGTTCTCTTCAATTTTTAAAAAAATACTTAGCCGTTTAACCAATCAGAATTATAATTTATATCGAAAAAATGAAATGTCTTTGAGATTAAATTTTATTCATATGTTAATTTTCTTACTTCCTGCGGTGAAAGAAGACTAAAATATATTTTAGATTATAAAAGAGAAATATTCCGATATAATTTTTTGTTGTTGCTCATTAAAAACCAATCTTACTTTTTTGAAGCCTATTGTAGCCTCTTGTGCACTTTCTAGTTTTTCAATAAATCTTGGTAGAATCAGATTGAATTCTTCAATGATAGTTTTTATTCTGTGACCTTGCATAACAACTTCAGGCTTTACTTGATGGAAATGCTATTTTTTGTTTATATATTCATATTCTAAAATGTAACATGAACTATTTACAATGAGTTATGACAATGTAACTTTAAAGCACATTAACAATTATTGATATATTATATATTGAAATAATTTAATAAATAATTTAATAATTATTACAATATGTTTTTAAATATCTTTTGATTCAAATACATTAAAAAATAGTGATTGAGAAATATTTACTTACTTGATATATAATTAAAGTCTGCTTAATATAATCACATAATTCGCTATCAAAATGTATGATATAATGAATGATGTAATTAACTCGCGCAGTGGAAATAATTGAGAAAACAATGCTTTTCATTTTAAAGATATAATCGTATAATAAAATAATTTATTCCCAGGATTATTAGCCTTATTTATCTATTTTAATAAATGGAATACTATGTAATAATAGTATTCATAATTGCATTCATTTGTTCTATCGTTTTTCATTTACATATAATACTAACGATTAATCTATTAGTATTAATAATTATAGATTTTTTGTAATGGTATTAATAATCGAAATAGCATTCCACATTTTAAAAAAATTCAGAGAAATGATATTAAAATTTGCTATAAAAAACTTTAAAAATCACTATAAATGACTTTTGTAATTATTTTAATTTGTTTTAAAGATAAATATAAATAAAGGAACTAGAATAATTAATTAGAATAATTAAGTTTAATATCTACATAATTTGTTTTACCAGAAGTAAACAAATTATACAAGATTTAAATCATTTTTTTTTGTAATTTTTAATAAACCCTCGATCTTGTAAAATTAACATCATTAATCACGTGCATTGTATCGAACATGGAAATTTCTTGTAAAAAATTCTGCTATAGAGACTTGTTATTAATAACGGTAAAGCAAAAATATTCAAGCGCGATTATACATCGATCTTTCACCGAGGTTAGTAAGTGCAAGTGTATCGCATAGGTCGCGTGTTTCGTCTTGTTGCATTCACAGCCATGAGCCAGTATTTTGTCCTCAGGCGAGAGTTCTTTCTTTGTCTTTCTTTCTCTCTTTCTCTAAACAAAACGTATGGATTCCAACGTGCAGATACAGTGCAATATCGTGTCGTTTCATGTGCATGACATAAACAAATATAGAAGATCTAGATATTTGTATTTATATAGTTTTACAGGTTTGAAATCAGGCTTTAAATAATCAAGATTATCTGATCTTCGAACAAGTCATTGACTTTACATCGTATGAACAGTTATCGGAATACGATGAAAATTAATATATTAAATTATAATTTCAAAATAAAATAAATTAATATATCTTAAAATGTAGAGATACACGATATTTTATTATAAATTTGAAGTTAACTTTTAATATTATAATTCAATTTTTTAAATTCATAATTATGATATTTTCATTTATATATTTTTAAAATAGAAAATAATTTTGAATAATAATAATTCATCTGATATCGTCTTTCGAATATAAAATTTGCCAGAATTAATTCACAATATATTTCATATTCAATTTTATATTAATTATAATTATATTCTTCTTTCATCTCTGTAATTACATTGACAAAATTATTATACTTTTATAATACACTTTGTATAAGATATTTATAAGAAATGAATATTTATAAAAAAATATTAATTTGTTAAAAACAAAAAATAAAAAGAATAATTCTTAAATTTTTAAAACATTTCCATTTTTATTTTTAAAACTTTCAGAATAAATATATTTATTATTTCCAAATATGTATAACATATAATAATGTAAATATCTCATAATATATAATATCAGTTGAAACAATTTTATTCACTTCATCTTCTTTTTTAAAATATTTTATAATCTTAAAAATTTACAATTTAACCTAATTATACTTTTTATAATTTCTAATATTAGAAATGCTTAAACATTTGGCATAATTCCAAATAAAAAATATATCATAATTTGAAAACATTTTTCATTTTCATTGTTATAATATACCTACATTAAATTTCTAAAAATAATAAAAAAAAAATACAAGAGGCCAAACATTCATTATTTATCATTAAGAGCTCACAAGATTGCATACAACGTTCTAATCACCTTCGTTATGTCCACGATTATGGCGGATTTGCGACCGGATTGTTGCTTCCTTTTATCCAGACAGATCTGTCGTGTTTTATTAGCGGACAGCTGCAAAAGGATCACGAACAACCGTGACGGTTTTTTTCACGATTGGAAGATTTAATCGTGACTACACGAGCATCCGACAGCGCAGCTCACGTTCGTTCGCATTAACGTACAATAATGCTTATAAGTGCACAGCCACGCGTAGGCTGTTCGAATCTCGTAATTGCAAAGGAAACGATGCAATCGTATTATTTCTTGTTAGAACTGCGAATCATGCTCTGTCACGGCGATAAACCGTGAATCTTTGTCCAGAAATGGGATTAATAAATCGATTTCTTGTTAGGCAAGATGCTCATAAAACAAATATTCGCGGATGATTTATATCTATTGTATCTATTGTATCTACATGGTTCAATTAATGATAACTTAAACTTTTCGAATATTTTTTTTATAAAAAATCTTAGAAATTTTAATCGTTCTTTTATATGTAATATAATAATATATGATAATAATATTCTTTTATATAGTATCTCATGATATATTTTTAGGAACTTTGAAACATCTAAAGATTCATTTACATCGTATAAAATATTAATTTTATTAGAATTTTTCTTTTATAAAAATAAAAAATTATCAGTCAAAAAAGTACAAAGAAATCGATAGAAATACTTAATGTTTACATAATTAGTAGTTAATTAATAAGAATTTATATTTTCTAATACGGATAATATTTTTTAAATTAAAAAAAGAACTTATAAATATCAATTGAATAATTATTATTTTTAATGTTAGAAATAATTTTTTATTTTGACTAAAACGAATTTTTTTCTATGAGAAAATTAATTAACTTAAAATTATGTTGATTATAAATTTTCTGTACGTCTTCTATCTTTATTAGAGAATTAGTGAATTATTTCTAAACCGAATAAGTTATTTGCTTTTAAAATAACAATTATTAATTTTTTGATTCATATGTTTAGCAAATATATAAAATTGTTTATATATTATCATTTACAATAAGAATTCTTAGGATATATTTCGGATTTTTTTATGTTATTAATGAAATAGTTATAAAAAATTTAAAATATTTTCTTATAATTTCTTTTCTATAAAATTTCACGTAAAATCTTAATTGATTTCCATTTTATAAGAATAAATATTTATTTTTTTATTTGATGTCGAAATACTCTTTACTTAGATTTATTTATAACTTCAACAATCTTCTTTCGATTTTTTATGATTTTAATTATGTTAGATATCTGTACGCGATAAAAATTATATCAAAATATATGATATAAATATTGTAAATATTTTACACAAAATTCTACTCTCGATCCATTGTATCATAATTGAAGACAATAGCTGTAAAGTTGAGCAATTTCTGTCTTCTTGTTGTCGACTTTCCTTATTAATAATTCATTCCTCATCATTCATTCATTAATCATTCATTTCCTGTATTTTTGTTTCAAGAAATCAGCAAATCTTTGTAATTATCATGAATAATATTTTAAGAATTTTATCTTTTCCCTATTAAAATCACACAAAAAATATTTTTTTTTTCTTAAACGATCCGTTATTTTATTAATATGTAAAATATCAAGAAATTTTATAGTTTCATAATTTATTTCAAGGTTCTATAACTGGGAATTACAACAGAGTCCTCTATTGTTTTATGCATGTTAATAAACAAAAGGAGATCAAGTTTTCTATAACATGTAACGGTAGGATCTCGTTACACATTCTCATGAACGTGACGTTAGAAGAGTGAATTTTTATTTTTCTATGATAAATTGTTATTAGTCGTTCAATGTCTCGTGTGAATTATGTTTAACAGGAACGTGAGTGTTGTAACAGTGAATACAAACGAATGATAAATGTCATTGCAATTTTACTAGTAAAGATTTTTGAATTTTTAGTTATTTATTTTACTTATAAATGTTTTTTTTTTAGATATTTATTTTATATAATTATACATTTTATTAGAATATTTTATTTTAAAAATAAAATATTATTATCAAACATTATTATCCTGATCATTTTTTTTCAGAAAAGTAAAATACAGAAATATCTATATTCGTTTGTCTCCATATTTGTCAAATTATTCATCATATTTTTTTCCCAAGAAAATATTTCAATATTCATCAAACAATCCAATATTCGTCATTAAAAATTTTTTATTACGTGGTTCGTTTTCAGTCATTATAACTTTTCAATAAAAATAAATGTTCAAATTTTTATTTTGATGCGAATCCAATTATAATTTTTCATTAATTATTATTATAGAAAAATTTTTTATTAAAATTTGCTTTTATATTTATTTAATTCGTCATATTTTTACAAACTTATATAAGAGCAATATAAGTTTATAAAATCAAAAAAATAAAAGATATTAAACTTTATGCACTTTTAATATATTTATAAAACTTTCGATATACAAATACAAAAATTGATACATAACAATATTTGTTCGAGACTTATTTGTTAAATTATAAAAAATTGAAGTTTGTGTTAAATGAAGTGAGATGGAAATAGAATGAGCGCTCTATTCATTATACCATCATCGCACTAAAGTTATTTTTACTGTATTTTAATTGATTCTAATCATTTAATAAATTATAAAATAAACAAGATTATAAATTAGTGAATTTTAAGAATATTATATAGTTATTTATTATTGTAATTATATATAAAAAATGTTACGCAAATTTTTATTGCATTATAACTTATAAGATAACGATCAAGTGTAATAAAAGGAGCAGAGGTTACTTGATTAGTGAAAGTCCACTACCATTTTTGAATGGAGTTCCTGCTTTCTCCAAACATCAAAAAGTCTCACGGCATTGCGTAACATTCTGTCTTAATTCGGTCACTTCAAAGCCAAGTGAAATACATAAAGGATATAATTATAGCTTTCATGTATTTTTTAAATAAATAAATTAATAAAATACGAAGATTAAATTGAAAGATTGATAAGAGTAAAATATACATATCATAACAGCAATTATTGATGATTGATGAATTTTTTAATTACCGAATTATAAAATTAAAATTATAATCCACGATGCGATGATATTGTGATATTAAATATTATCGTAAATATAAAGATTAAAGTTTGTCACTTTTCTTCAAAATTTCTTTCGATATAAATTTTATTAGCATTAGATAAATTTCAGAAATTCAAACATTATTTAGAAATATAATAAATCTAGAATTTCTATATTTATGCTAAAGGACGAAATATTTAATCTCCTGTTTAAAAAGTCAATTAAAATCTTCCGAACTTATAATTTTATATTACAAAAATATTAATATTATTTTATAGAAAATATTACAACTATATATATAAATAAAATAAAAAATACATGGTTCAGTTTGAAAAGTTATCCTTCACATTTCCTCTAATACGTTCATCGAAAAATTAATTATAACGAATTGTATGCTTTTTTAACTATTAAATTTCGAAATTATTTTTTGATAAATAAATTTTTATTTAAATGAGATTTTCTGTATACACTATATATGTATATATATACTTAATAATTAATTTTAAAATCGAGTTTAAAATCGAAATTGAATTTATTTACGAAAATTAATGTTTATTCAATTATTTTTTAATTCAATATTAATATAGTTGAATTTAATTTTTTAATAAAGATTTAAAATGAATGAATTAATATTATTAATGAAATTTTAACCAATTTTTGTAACCAATTGTAATTTGTAACAACAAATTATATTAATTTAAAAAAATTATGTTACTTAGTAACAATATGTTATCTTATTATTCTATTTTATATAATATAATATAATAAAATTATTAAAAAGAACTAACTAAATTATAATTTTTTAATTATTAATTGTGTATGAATGTTGATACCAAAAGATGACAAAAAATAATAAAAAAAATATTTAAAATAATTTTTCTTTTTTTTCTTTTCTTATTTTTCTGTACCATTATAAAAATATTTAAAGCGAATTAAGTAAAATCTATCTTGTTTTAGAAAAAACATTGTAATTATATTAATGTAAACTTATCCATAATTTATTATAAAATCATTTATAAGATGTGTAAGTTAATTTTTAGAATTTAAACGTAAAAACATAAAATTATTATGTATTTATATCTATAAAATTTTATAAAGAAACGTTAAAAAGTTTCCAGAAATTAAAAAATTCTTATAAAGAGGAAATCTTCTCAAATACAAAGACATTGTCAGCCTATCGTTAAATTCTCGAGAAATAATGTCGTGACACATTATAGCGAAAGATGCGTTTAATACATCAACTGAAGAAATACGCCATTGGAAGCTAAAGATGTATCCAAGAGAAAAAACACATACTTTTATACATAGATATTAATATTACTTACAAAGAACCGCGCAACAAATTGTAAGTATAATCAAAGACAGTGGTCCTCCCCGGCCCATTCAAGATCAGAGCGCAGTCATCGCCGTTTGCATAAACCTCGACCGACTGATATTGCAGGCCGTTGCAACTATCTTTGTTTCGCCAGGTTACCAGCAGCAGCAAAAGCCAGATTATTGCGGATTGTGTCCGCCCTATCACGGATCTGCAACATTGTAATAGTAAACGATTATCTTCTCCGCTATCGGGATTATATCGCGAATTGATCAGACTGAATATTCAGGCTAAATCATTTTTAATTCGTGTTAGAAATCACTTTGTTCCCTTCTTATGTTTCAGATTGAGTTTTTTCGTTTCGTTAAAGTTTCATAGACGTTTAAAAATATTAATTTTAATAATTATCAATTTTGACAATATTGTGTCAGATTCCTCTTATTAATTTTTATTTTAATCATTATAATTTATATTTTTAATAAAAGCAAATTTAACCTAATCTAAATTTAATCCACTTTAATCTAATCTCTTTGGTAAATTTTCAATATTGAAATATATCGAAGAGCAAAATATTTTTATGAGATAAAAGATAAGTAATTTAAAATTTTTTTAATAAAATAGTAAAATAGTTTCTCAAGTTTTTCCATTGAAATTTAATTTTGAATGCTAATGAAATTAAAAAAAAAAAGAAAAAAGTATTAATTGTTGTTAAAATTATGAAAATATGATATTAAAAATGAGAATTAAATTATTAAATATTTATTTTAATTTCTTTTTTTTGAAATATGCTTTTTTTGTATTATATTGTATTATATTTTTTTTGTATTATAGCGAAGAAAAATTTGAGGTCAAAAATATATGTACAAAATCAATCTCTTTAAAACAATTGATAATTTGTGTGAAACATTATTTATTACTATAAGTAATTACTAATTTCTTTTTATTAATAAAATTTCTTATATAACAGATAATAAACAGTTAAATACCTGTTTATGATATACTAATACTAATTCGAACGTTCAGTTTGCATTTAAATTGTTACTTTCAAATTCCTATATCTTTTATATCTCAGAATGTTGTAATACTATTCTAAGCTTTTACATATTACATGCAACTAATTAAAGTTTCGTAAAAATCGAAAATTTATTATTAATTTTCTGAAAGATTCTTGATAATAATGAATTTATTATTAAATTATCTCATAAATTGACTTTAAAACAGTGAAATTTATCACGATAGGAATTATATACATATATATAAAAAAGAAAAAAAAGTAGATAATTTTTCTCTTATAAATCAAATATCTGAATTAACATATGTTCCAATTTGGTTTTATATGTATTTAATCTTTTTAACTTGATCTTTCGTGTCAGTTGAATTCATTCACTGAATGATTACAATTTTATTAAAATCATAAAATATTATTTAATTCTTTACTGATTAGTAGAAAAATAATAAACAATTGTTAGAAAATAACAAAAAATATTATCGATTAATATCAATTCTATCTAATATATATTATATTATTATATTATTTGTGGATCAATTTAGCAGAAAAATTATATACATACATAATTTACAACTGATCTATTTGCAAAACAAATAGTGCATTTTTCATTCTATTTCAATATCGCTTATTTTCAAGTCGCCAAATAACATTTATTCATCCGATTGAAAGTGGTTTTTATTATTGCGATCATATAACATAACTGTAAAAACGAATATTTTCTTATTGGTTCGTGAAAAATTATGCATGCGATCATATCTACGATATATTCAGATCAAGAGCTGGTTTAAGGCCGTTCACCTTTTATTTTAAAACCGCGACAATTACATGCTCGGATTAACTCGTCTCTCGGTGTTGGTCGGCTTGTCGAATGGATTGGACATAATAATCCTGGATGAAATTTCACTTTATTTCGCTAGCCACAGATTGTTGCGCTTTTAATTCCGTTTAATAGAACAATCGGATACATTATAAAAGTTTGTTTTTTATATGAATGATTCTAAATCGAAATTTTCAATTAATTTAAATAATAAATAAGTAGGAAATATTTTTTTTAAAATTATTTAAAAATTAAAGAAACTGTTAATGAAAATTCTATTTTCAAAACTATATTATTATAAAATTTAATTTATACCATATAATTATACAAGTTACATTATATATATAATAATTATTTCTACGATTAAAGCAGTACAGAAGTTATATTTTAATATATCAAATAAAGATATGAAAATTTTTAATGCATCAATTATATCAATATTTGTAATATAGAAAATTTATAATATAATATACTCAGAAAAATATTTTTCAAATATAAACAAGAAAATTTACACGCGATATTCTTTTTTGCTAAATGAAAATATGAATTAATATTTAACCATTAAAACTAATAATTATACTAACAAATATTAGCCAGTGAGAATACATCGATGTTATGCAATTGTTTATGCAATTGTTTGCTAATTAAAACATTGAGTTAAAGAATTCAAATTATTCGTTTTCAATTCAAACCATTAAAGCATGGAAAGAAAGGAAAAGCCTCTATATTTAGCCTCTAATGATCAATCTGACGTAATAATCAATTTTTTCTCTTTTTTAACAAAATCTCTTTTTTGACAAAAAAAAATAATATACAAGCATGCTCGTCATGATAATACCTTGTATGATGTATTTATGTAATTGTCGCAATCTTTTTGCACCAGTGGCTTATTGCACAATTTCGAAAAGCACGTGATACGAATGAGTAACAATGTGCACTGATTTTTTTTTGAGATACGCGGAATAGTTAGAATTTATAACTCGTTGTTTATTTTGCCATGAATACAGAAATCATCAAGATCCTACCTTCTTTGGATTTTATCGCTCGTCCATTTTCAACATTGTACGAACTTAGCATGAAGAAACTACATGGTAAAACACAAAATATATATGCACTTTGGTAATCTCGTTCTTTCTTCTGCCATAATGAGGAATTGTGGAAAGATTGCGCAATACGACGTAAAATTGAAACTCACATTTGAATAAATTTAAAGTTTCACAGAAAGTATAACGATTTTTGTTTTTCAATATTTTGTTATATTATTTATGATGTATTTATTAAAAAAAAATATTTCACATTGTTCGATGCAAATTTCATAAGTCGATCAAAAAGTTAGTCATTTTGTTACAGATTTTTGACTTTATTCTATTATCTGTTTTGTATGAATAATGTTACTTACATTTTAATATTTACAGAAAATATTTACATATTTTTCTTGTAATTAATAAATATGAATTAATAAAATGTGTTTTATTGTTCGTTGCCAATATAAAATTTGTTGAATAAGATAATTAATTATAACTAATACTTTGATTTAATAATAAGTATCGTGTATTTTTTTTAATTAATATTTATTTTCTTTTTAACATTAAATCAAAATAATAATTTTATAAGAAATTTTGTTTAATTTTCTTAAAGTTGTCGAAAATAGAGTTTTTCTTCTCTTAAGATTCTACAAGATTTTCAATTGAGAAAAAGAAATGCATGATGTTTTTTCTGTGAAATGCGTAATATTTCTTTTATATCGCATTTTTTGACAAAAAAAAATTAAAACATAAGATAAAAATAAATCAAAACGTTTTTAATAAACATAAGATCGAAAAAGAGAACAATAGATATTTTTACGAAAATATTTTTACATTCGACAATAAAAAAAAAAAGAAGAAAAAGATTAAAATAATAAATGAAAATTTTTCTTTTTTTATGTGAAATTTTATTTGACAATTATAAAAAAAATCAAAATATGTGAAATTTCTTTTGTAAATTTGAAGAATATAAAAATTAAAAAAAAAATGAATAAATTTTTAAAATTCTTTTTATAAATATATATATTTGCAAATAATAAAGTTTTTTAAATAAATTTTTTAACAAATCTTATTTCACACATTAAATAATTTGAACTCTATTTTTCCTCAATTGTTTAAAGTTCTTCAAAGATTTTACTTTCGAATAATTTTCAACATTTTAACAAATTTCGAATTTGCCGTCATCGACGCATAACGCTTTACATACTAATGACATTCGAGAAACATTCGAAATGCCTTCAACTTTTTTACTTTCTGATCACCTTGCATGTACTCTGCAATCCGCACAGACGAACCCATTCCGATACAAAACCGGTCTCAATGCATTCGATTTCATAAGTCCTATTAACCGATTGCCTTCAATCAATGACTCTAACTGTACTATTAGATACAATTCGAGGAATCTCTCGTTTATCAGACCACCATAAATAACCATAAATCTCATGAGTATGCAGAATGGATAAATTAGTCTAGAATCTTATGAATTCGAAGTTTGTTTCTTGTATCTTTTTTTATTGTGTTTTTTATGAGGATGGTAGAAATTCTTTGGCAATAGAATAGACTTAGAAGAACTTTTTAGAAAATATTTCATCGGATGAACATAATGAAATTGAATGATGAAAATGTAATGAAAAATAATTCAATGTATATTTTATGTCCAGTATCTATTAGATAAAGAATGTTAAACAAATAACCGAAAAAAATAGTCGAAAATAAATAAATGAATAATGTATTTATGTTATATAACTATAGTAAAAAATTTTCTTGCTTGAAAATGTATAAAAAAGAATTTTAAGAATTTGAAAGTTTTTTTATAATACGTATACAGTCAGTCACAAAAGCTTTTATAAATTATCTTACAGAAAAATTTATCTGTCTTGAAAAATTGTGATTGTAATAAAAATTTTCATAGATATAGAGTAAATTACGCATAAAACATTTTATTTTTTAATAGAAAATATTTTTGAATGTATGAAATCAATTTCCAAATTTTTATTTTTTTATATTTTGTATGATTGTTGTATTTTAATTTTTTATAATAGAATAATAGAATACTAAAATTTAATTATTTTGTAGTTTATGACTTTTTTAATCTCATAATACAAAATTATATCAATTATATCTATAGATAAAAAATGAAAATAATAATTTAAAGATTAATTTTATCCTGTTGAAATGAGTATTTTACTAACAAAGAAATTATATATATGTATAAAATAGAATTACTATTTCTTAATAACATAATATTTTAATTGAATTTTCATAAAATTTATAAAAAATTTTATGTGTAAAAATTTATTAAAAGTGTACATAGAATCAATGAATTATAATTTACTTTCATGAAAAATCTATTCGAAAAGATGAAACCAATATTTTTCAGCATTTTTCATATCTTTGAAATTTAATATTTTTTAAAGAATTATACATATGTCATATTATAGAATAGAATATTTTCTACAACAAAATGATAGAGCAAATCTAAACATTTTATATATTTAAAATTTTTATTAAATTTATCTCATATATTTTTATTATAAAATTATATTTCTAAAGAAAATAAAAAAAATAAAAGAAACAATACGTTAAAATTTGGTTGAAAACCTCAAAATAATATTCTAAAAAATAATTATACTATTATTATATAATCCATTATGCTCTATATATAGAAAATTTCATTAAAAATAGAATTTTTATTCATTTTTGTAATATAACATATATAATTATTAATTAAATTTCAATATGGAATTTTCATAATATTTAAAGCTTTGATTAACTTATTATTATTTGAATAGCTTATTATATTTTTGGATATAATAAATTAAAATGGATAAGAAGGTATTTTTGAGCAGCAAAATAAAATTTTAACTGTGACATATCACTCTTTTTCAATTAATACAAATATTGATAAAAATTAAATATTAATGAATACAATAAACTTTCAATTTTCTTCTGCATTGCAAATTTAGAAAATTATATTTCATATTTCTTTTACATATTTTTATATAAAAAATTGTTTTATTTGGTTATAAAAAAATGTTATAATAAAAGGAAAATTTATTACTATTCAAAAATATTTTAAAAGAAAATTTTGAGTCAAAATAAAAGTTTTCTAATTTTCAAACATAAAATTCCATTTCTTCATCTAATTGTATGGCACAATCAACTATCATTACGAAATGACTAATGTGCCTTGTCAATAGAGAATCGAGCGATCGCGATTCTTCATAGATATATGTATATGAATAACGACACACAACGAAATCATTGTGAAACTGAAGATGGTGAAGCATCGAAACGAATCTCTCAAGCATAACATTAAATAAAACATAACCTAGCATTACATTGTTGGTAACGTAATGAATAATAGTCAACTCACCAACGACAAGTCATTCTCACCGATAATTATGATCATTGTCACGATTGTTGGACGATTTTCTATGATTTTCAACAAATTGTAAATACAATAATATTATAGATTCGATGCAGTTCTATTTTTTTTCCTTTTCCTTTTTATCTGGAGAAATTCAAACGCATCATTTCGACGAATTGTACGAATTGGTTCGGTATTCTAACCGCGTAACAATGAGAAATCGGATCGAGGAGCATAAGAAATCGTATGACGTACCGGAAATCAGCGAAAGCTGAAAAGTCGAGGCTTCGAAAAAATACGAAACCGCAGGTATTCGAACGAGAATGGACATAAAAAGAGTTATATTCAAATAAACTATATTCATGATATTTAAAAAATATTTCAATAACGATTAATTATATAATTAAAGATATTTTATATTTCTTTCTGTATATTATTATCATAAATGCGAATTAAATATTTGGTTTGAATTATAAAAATAAAAAAATATTTTTTATAATTTTCACATTCAAATTTGTTATTTACTTAAAAAATAATTGTTTGAGATTAATAGTTTATTTTATTCGTATAATAATTGACTATCAATCGATAATTTCCATAATATCTTATTATTATATCTTATATATCTTGTTATATTTTATAAAAATCCTATTGTATTATTTAAATATTTACATTTCAATATTTGTTAAGTTACATGAACGGTTTAACATTTTTTCATTGTATTTCTTTCAAATTCTTATTAAAAATCGAAAAATTTTGAAAATAACATTTATAATAATTCACATAAAATGTATATATAAATTTTACTAAATATAAACTATTATTAATAATTAATTATTAATAATTAATTTTTGTTCGAAAAACATTTATTAAAAATACTTGGTAAATAATATTTTTGTTGATTTTTTAATTTTTTTAACACAATTAAAAGAAGTAATTATAATTTTAAAAATAGACAATCATATTCTGTTTTATAATATCAAGAATATAATCATATACATATGTATATACACATTCATGAAGTATTTAAAATAAACAAAAACACATTTTGTTTCAAAAAAAAAATGTTTGCTATTATTACTTAAATAACCATAACTCAAACTTTAATTATAATAATTTTATATAATATGAACAAATAAAAAAAAGAATGTAACGAATAAATATAATGTTTATATATGTTATATAAAAATATTTTTATCGAATAGATATCATCTTTAAAATATCATCTTGATAGAAAGATAATTTCTGAAATATATTTTTTTGGAAAATTGAATTTTAAAAAACAGACAATATGATTCATTATATTTTCTCTATAATTTTACAATACAAAAAATTCAATCAACTGTAAATCTGTTAAATAAATATTCGTTTGAATACTCACAAAGAAATAAAATCAACTACATTTAAAAAGATATTTCTAATTTTTCTTTTAATATCTAATTACTATCTTACTATCTAATTACTATCCATTCGTTGTTATCAGAAAATATATATCACACGTAATGAATTCATAATGAATCAATCATAAAAGTGTATTAATAAATTCTAGCCTTTCAAAAATCCTGATTTTATTGAAAGTTTATGTATTCGTGTCATTATAAAGCATAATGATTTTCATTTTTTGAATATTCAAAAAGTAGTTTTAATTAATAGAGAAATAGAGAGAAATGGCATTTTGAACATTTTGTTTAAATTTTGCTCTATTTCGTACCATAATAAAGTTTTTATTAATTTATAATTTTTAAAAACAAATACTAATATTTAAAGAGTTGATTTTTTTTGAAATAGAATCACTGAAAAATAATTACTCCATATATGTATGATTTATTATTTATAATATTTTCAATATTGGGAAAATTTATTTCATTTTTGAAAAAATCAAGTTTAAGAACTTTTTAATTTTGTAACTTTTTAAAATTTCAATTAATTCTCAATTGGAAATTTTCGATTGAAATTAGTATAGTTAATCTATATGAAAAAAAAAATGAAAAATAATTTTTTTTTTATTTTTTACAAATTTTTATTTTTTTAAATATTTTCTTTATTTTGATGTATAATTTATATTCAAGTTGAGTTAACGAAAATCATTTGTACTCGTAAAATTTTTCAAAATTGAATTTTTGAAAATAAAATCTTAAATCAAAAAGATTTTATTTCGAATACTTGAACATCCCGTATACTCACAAAGTTTCTAAAAATATAAAACAAAATTACTTTAATATTTTATAGAATAAAATTTATTGAATAAGTATAATTATCAATAAAAAACTAAATGAAAAATTGAAGTTTTATGTGAAAACATATTGCGTAAATATATTGAATTTCACTTATAGATCGAAAATTGTCGAATTCAAATTTTCCGTTATAAATCATTGACAACATCGCTCGCTTGAATGAAATGCGATTAAGATAAGAGTTCCGATCGGAATAAAAATCGTGAATT
Organism: Apis cerana; assembly: GCF_029169275.1. Taxonomy (NCBI): domain Eukaryota; kingdom Metazoa; phylum Arthropoda; class Insecta; order Hymenoptera; family Apidae; genus Apis; species Apis cerana. The sequence goes on from NC_083855.1 coordinate 453,806, forward strand.
ACTTTCTCGCTACGTCCACCGCGGATTCTCCTTTCACTTTTCTCGATGCAACGACTGATTGAATCTAATTTCGCGTGTTTCTGGCGTGCTTGCCGCTCGATCCGTAATCTCGGATCCAGACTTAGATTTAAAATCGAAACTCGACAGTGATCGCGAAACATTACGGTGGAAACGTGTCGAACGTGAGCTGTTATGTCATCGTTGAATCGTAATGATGGCTTTAGTATTGCGTTTCGTTTGGCCGCCGCGCGAAACGATCGAAAATAGAGCGATCCTTTAAGGTAATCGACTAGTCGTTAACGGTAATAATGGATTACGTCATAATGGAGTTTTACGAGGGAGCTCTGTAATTGTTACTGCGCCGAGCCGCGTTTCTTTATACGTGTGTTGTGAAACACGCGTGACAACCTTAAACTCGGGTACACGAGAAGCACAGTTTATCGGTCGTTAGTTTCCATGAATGGCGATTCTACAATTATAAATAGTCTATTAAGATGCGGTTTGAAAACTCTGGGACGAATATGATGTCGGGTGTATAATTGCATCATTGTTGCTGGTGTCTTATGCATTCATTAACGTGAGAAACGTTAACTTTTTCTCTTGCTCGTGAACTGCTTATTGACTAATTTCTTCGTGATTATGATTAAAAGAAAAAGAATATTTTTGAACGTTTTGATTGACTTTGATTACAATTAAAGTAATTATTTTCTATGAATCTAATTATTTTGAGCAAAGAAATTTTTTAGCTGTATTAATTTTTATCTCTGTGCTACGTTAGATATTTAAAAAGAATTGATAATAAAAAATTTCATTTTAAGTTCTTTAATTTAAATTCACAGTTTCGTTACACTTCAAGAAGGAAAAATGATGTCTTACCTCAACATTCTGTATCCACGTGCTCCACGCTGCTGTTCCAATTTTCGATAAACCGATCTTGGCAGATGACTAAAACGAAGAACGTTGAAAGGCAATGCTCGAAAAAGGACGCGAATAGCACTTTCGACACACTTTTCTTTTTAGCCACGTTTTTCTCAAATCAACGAATCTCCACGAACGGAGATCGAAGAATCGGAAACGGAATTAAAACAAAACGAGAAAAATAAAAACGAATAAGATAAAAAACGGAAGCACGTTGACCAAATAAATTCGACATCAGTATCTCAGACCGCGCAACGGTCGTGCAAATAGTCAGCTACTTCTACTGACTTCTGTATAGTCGGTGTAGTCAGTGATTACTGACCGCATATACCTGAGTGTCGAGTGATTGTTGGTTAGAATCTTACTGATCGAGTGTCTCATATAACCTCACTTTCAAGACGCGTATATCCATGTAGTTCTTTATCGACTTCGTTGCACGGTGGCATATGGTGGTGGAAAGCTCCCCAAAAGCGCGGCTGAAACACGAAAAGGGAAAGAGAGGGGACAAGTTACCTTACTTCGAGCTAACAATCTCGGTGAGAGAGAACGCGAGAGCGGTTAAGCGGCAAAGAAGAGGAAAAGTGGGAAAGAAAGAGAAGGAGGGAAAAAGCGAGAAGAAGGAGGCGTAGACCCCATACACGTTTGACTTTCCTTTCTCTAAACGAGCCGCAGACTGCTGCTCTCAATTCGAGACATCGATTGTATCTCCATGCTCTTCGAAATATATAAAGTCACCACCCGATTCCCGGAATTGACAATTATAGATGTACATTGTCATTCCGAAACGAAATATTTAAAGATTTTTATTTTTCTTATGCTCTTTCTTGGGCTCTGCAATAAAATTTATTCATTCATGGAGGACGATGTATCTTTTAAATTTTAATTCATTAATCATTTCAGGCGATCGATTTTATCTTATTGTTTCTTTAAATACATGTTTCATTATTTACAACCTCGATCACTAATGTATCACTAATGTCACTAATAATATTTTATAGATGAATCAACTTGGCAATCTCAAGATGAAACTTACATTTTTGTTTTTACTTCTTACTTCTTTTTCCATCTTTCCTGGTTGTTTCGCTTATTCCATTCATAACCTTTATTCCATTCATTTTAGTTAGAAGTAGGAATAAAAATTTTGTTCCGTTTCCAAATCGAAATTAACATTTACTGGCTTAATTTAAATAAATGTCAATTTTATATTTAATCATTTTTACAGATAATATATCAAACATTTATTGACTTTATTACAGCATTAATCATATGTTTAGCTTATCTTTCTGTTTGAAATCGAACTATACATTGAATTATTGTTATCGCTATTGTTACAAATGTGTTAATACAGGAAGTAAGTCTGAAATAGGAAATGTCGTATGTTGGTCAAAAGACTGATATTGTGGTTGCTTGGATAACTCGAGATACCTGTTATTAAATTAAAAAATGTATAATTTTTATTAATCGTTAATTTATAAGATGTTTTTTTATTTTATTTGCTTTTGTTTAAATTAGTGATTATAATTTTTGAATTTATTTGGTTTCTGATTTTGATTTTTCTAAATTAAAAAATTAGTTTTTATGTCAAAATATTATATTTTTTTACAATTACAACTTAATATTAAATGATACTTGTATTTATTAAGGATTATGATTCAAATTCAGAATTGAATATTTTTCTGCATGATGATTGTGATTCCTATTAGAAAATATAAATTTGAATTTATTGTCACTATAAAGTGTTAATTGAATGAAGACTCTAATATTGTAAAAAGCTACTCTATCAAAGTGGCAGTTAATTAGTTCCTGATTTAACATAATCTAAATATATCCTGAACGTGCAATTTTAAAAGAAAAATTTGTATTCTGTATTACGATTGTACGTATCAAATAAACTTTCAAATGGATGATACATTCTGCAATGAAATATAATGTAAATGTAATCAGTGAAAGGAAGATGTTTCGAAAGAAAGATATGCAATATAAAGAATTCTTTTACGAATTTTTTTACGAATTATGCGATGGCAAAGGACATTTGATTTTTGTTACATAAGAAACATGTACTTTGCTTAAGATTCATTGCGTAAAGTTATAAAAAATGGTGAGAATTTAAAGCGAATGAAATATTGTAATTGAATCAAATTGTTCCAAGACAAATTGCACGAGATTTATGATAATTTAAACACAATTTGTTATCATACATAGTGTACAACTCATCTATCTGAATTATATTATGATTATGATTCGTTATCAAACAAAATTTGAAGCGAGAATGACGAAAATATTTTCATTTGATAACTTTATTTTAAATTTAGATAGATAGTTTCAAGAGATTAAAAATCATAATAATTTCATTGAATAATAGATTTAAAAGTATCAATTTAAATATTTTATTATATTTTAAATAATTTAACTAATCTTATATCCTTGTTAATTGAAATTCTCATTTATTGTTGAATTTTCGAGATAATTATAAAAGCATCATTTTTCAATCTCTATATTTTATAAAAATATCATCAAAGTCTCATAAAAATATGAGATCGCTTAACTTTGAGATTTTAAAGCGAATTTGTTGAGAGATTTTAATTGACTTTCAAGTAACATTTTCCTTCGCAAAAATTTTCATTTCAGCTTTATTGTATTCATACTATATTATATTTATATTATATTTATTATATATATATTTTGAAAAATCAGAACATCTCTCCTTATTAAGTAGAAAAAATATTAAAAAAAATGATTATTTAAAAATCTTTTAATCATCATTTTTATACCTAAATTCCTAAATAACTATTATCTTTACTACGAATGTATAAAAGATTATAATTAATCGATTTAATTCCATCTTACTAATTCCACTTTTAGTTTAAATTACAAAAAATAAAAAAGAAAGTAAAAAACATAAAATAATTAAAAAATTATTCAACATATCTGTTATAAATCTTATTCATCTATGTCTAGATGAATTTATTTTAGATAGGTTTTGCTAGATGTTGCGAAAAAATTTTGAAACAATAAGCAATAATATTGATCTTGATGGCGCAAGTGACAAGTATCATTGGTTTCTAGTGTTCGATTTAGATCAAGAAGTTTGTAAAAAGTTTGATTAATCAAAAGATTCCATGTTGAACATTAATAGCTTATTCCTCACGGCTAGGCGTGCATTAGATAGCGCTATTGCAAATCGTAGAAAGTAACGTGACGAGTACAAATCGTGAACGATGCATCGCTGTGGATCATCGATTAGCGGTCGCGATCAATCAAACCATAACAACGAAAGCAAATCGGATGCTATCATTCGTTTAAGCAAATCGGCAAGCAAATCCAACGTAACGATTTTAACTTCTTTTCACGCTTATTGTAAAAATATTTCCCTATTTCACATTTAGTTGAAAGGAACTTTTTGTTTTTTTATGGCGCTATTTGCTATATTGTTGTATTAGATTGTATTATGTTGTTTATCATTAAATTTTAAATCACAAATTTAAAATTTCTTTTACGCTGATAAATTTTTGAAAAATATAAACTTGAAATCATCGAATATTTATTTCTTTAGAAAAAATAAAAATAAGCAAGAATCATTTTATTAACATTGATTGAAATTTAATTATATCTATCAAAGAAAATCAAAGTAATATGTAACTTGGAAAAATTATGAAAATTTTTAATACGAGGAATTTTTAAAAAAAATAATATAATTCATATATATAATATATAATTGTAATATTTTAATCTTCGAATAGAGCTTATTACTAAATATGTATTTCAGAATTTCTCGCTATTATTATATTATTATTATTTTCAAATATTATTATATTATTTATTATATTAATTTTTTATTTTTATTTTACTTATTATATTATTTTGACATATGCATTAACAAAATGTATTATAAAATACTTTATAAGAATATTTATAATTTATACATATATTTATATATCATTTGATTGTGATACAGACAATATAATTTATAATGATTAGAATTAATACTTATTTTGATAAACTTAATAAGTTAAGTAATAAGAAAATCAAAAAAAGAATGAAAATAGTAACGTTCTTATCGAATGATAAAGATTTCTTATTCTTAAGGAATATTAGATATGTTAGTGAACGATGAAGTCATTTCAGCTAATGATCCAGCAATTATCTTGTTTAACAATTTGTACCATATAATTGAACAAGGATTAAAAGATCAGATCTAGAAAGATAGAATACTGGTAATCGTACAAGAAAGGTGATCATTTGCTGAAAATCTTATTGATTAAATTAAAATAATATTGATTTGATTATTGAACTATTTGCATCATCCATTATCTCAAATTATAAAAATCAATTTATATATATTATATATGTATACATATGAAACGTAGAATTTAATAATAAATTAAATTAAATCCAGTATAATATTTTCTACATTGGATCGATACAAAATTTATACTATATTTATGAAAGAATGTTAATATCTTTTCCTTGCAACATAGTATATATATATAAATATATGATTGCAACATTTCTTCCATGTATCATTGATTAGCAAATGATATACAGGGTGTCTACAAATTCCTATTATTTGGAATAATTTTTAAATGATAAATGATGAAGTTTTTACAAATGTAAAAACTTTTTTTTACATAGATTGTATTGATATTAATATAAAATTTTCCTTTTTAGATCATTTAAAGATTAATTTTTTAATGGTATACTATATTTTTATTTCCATATAATAAAAAAATAAGAAAAAAAAATTTTAAACACTATTCGAATGATCTTAAATCAATATATAGTAATAGGAAAAATATTGTTGAAACAGAACAATTTTTTACAATTGACAATTATTTCAAACGATATTTATATAATAGAAATTTATGGACATCTTGTAGATGTCTATACAAAGAATTTTCAATCAAATCGATGTATGTAAAACAAGGAAAATAATTGAATAAATCGATGAATGTCCAATTGAAGATTGAAAAAAATCAAAAGAGAAACGTTTTCTTAGACATACATTGGTTAGGCTAATCAATCAAAGTCTTAAGAGCAAACGTGATCAATCAGATGAGAGATCGGTAAGAATTGATCCTGCCGAGTTTGCCAAGTAAAAGTCGTTTGATCGCTGTTATAGATCCGCTTTTTAATGTAGAAGTATCGCGTGACGGAAAAATTGCGATGCACGGTGTAATTATGTCATAGATCTTCTGAGACTTTATATTCTCTGGAGATTCTCGATTCTGACCGATTGGGAAAAAAGAAACTTTTATATCAGACTATGTAAAACATGGTTCTTTAATGAAGGATTATAATCATTGATTTATAATTTTGTAATCAATATTGTCTTGTCTTTTCAATTTTCATTTCCCTATCTTTCCCCCTGTTTTGTTCATATAAACAAAGAAGATTGAATATTAGAAGAATGTAAAAAGATGAATGCAAAATTTGTAATATGATATAATTATTGTTTTTATTATTGTAAATTAAGATAATATAGATATATATAGATGTATAGTAGATTTCATTGTATTTATTTTTCATTGTACTTTCATTATTGGCTTATTGGTCATATAGGAAAAATTGATTAGCTGAGCAAAACTTTTCTAAATATTTTTGATTTTGTTAAATTTTCAGAAATGAATGGATAGGAAAATTATATGAATTTATAGAAATAATATTTGCATAGTTAGAGAGATTATAAGATTCTGAAATTTAAAATATCTTTAAAAACTTTCTTACACAATTGAATTAATATCATTATTCAAATATTATAATTTATTATATGTTATCAAGTAATAAACTCTTTTATATAATAGTAATAAATATATTTTATATAACAATAAAAAAAATAAATTTTAAGATAAATTTCACTTATTTTATTTGATATAAAATTGTAGAAATTTTTTAGCTATAATTTGCAAATTAGTCATTTTTATTGAATGGAATAGTACTGAAAATATATATATTTGTTATTTAATCTTTATCAATATGTTACGAAAAATTTGTATTGATTAAATACTTCAGATAATAATGACATTGAACAATGAAAAAAAATTTTTTTAATCCAAAATAATATAACTGTTCGTTGTATTGATCTAATAATCAAAGTTTATAAAATTTTATAATAAATTTTGTATAATTTTTCATATAATAAACAATTTTTATAAAATTTTGAAAGAATACAAACAATAAAATATTTACTTTATTAATTATTTATATCTAGTTTTTTACCTTATAATTTGATAATTTTAAATATATTTAATATACAAATTATAATTTCTTTTTTAATAAATGATTTAATAAATTTTTAAAAATATAAAACAATTCTTTAAAAATCTTATAAAACGGAAGAATTATTTTCCTAATGCTAATAAAATAATTTTTATCATATTATCATTTATTGACAAATATTTCAAAAGATAACTCAGAATAATTAAATTTTGCAATTTCAATAATTTGCAAGTTTTTTAAATAGTGAAAATTAGTTGGAAAACTGCTTTAAATTTATGCGTGACTAAAATGTATTGATGAAACGAAAATTATATTTTAAACGGATTTATAATTTGAATGTATTTTTTTTATATTTTTAAAAAAAATATTATATCTTTGTAATTAAGTGATGAAGAACCCGAAATTGTTAATTTTCAAATTAAAAGTTGATAAAAATGAAATTTTTAACTAAATATTAAATATAAGAAAAGTTTGTTTTATATTTTTAGATATTTTTTTCTTATTTACATATTATTAATTGTACTGTTTGTTATATCTATATATATTATATATGCTATTATCATGCTTGATATACTTTGCTATATTAATGTTATAAAAGTGATAAAATTATTAATTTTTATTATTTATCGTTTTATAATAATTTTTAAAATTAATCATGAGATATTATTTTTGTTACTTTGTGTACGAAATGTAAATTCATTATAAAAGAATTTATAAAAATATTTGATCATTATTTTATAATTATAATTATGAATGTAATAAATATTAGAATAATAAATATAATAAATTTTTTCATAAAAAATCATGTTTTATAATTCTAAATTAAATCTAATATTTTTATATTTGAACTTAAATTGTTTACCTTTTAAATTTATTTTATAATAATTATTTTATAATGTCAAATTTTTATTTATTTTCATTTAAACTTATTTCAATTTATTAAACTTTTCAATTTTTTTAATTTCAAAATTTTTATAAGAAAAATTCAAATTTTTGAATTCAAAAACTTTTTAATTTTTTTTACTGAAAACCTCGAATTACACTAAAAATTTTTAATTTTTATTTTGAAATTTTCAAATTTTATTAATTACCTCCAAACTTCTTCCATTTCCTATAGTTTTAAATATACGTTGCTATACGATATTCCATTGACTTTTTTTCTCTGTTCACAATTCACTAAAATAACGATACATGGAAATTAAAAAAACAAAAAAGAGAAACAAGAATTTTTACATGTCATCGATCGGTTCATGCGCAAGCTTCAAATGCAAGTGGACATTCGAACAACTCACGATATGTCTGTAGATACGTTTGTATGATCAGCTTGTTTCGACTTTCTACTTGTACTACAAATTGATCATTTCTTTCGTGTTTATTTTTTATTGGGCGCTCAGAAAATGCACGTAATATGACAAGATATATATCAACATGTAACAATTATTTCATGTTTCTCACCAATCTTTGTTCCGGCTCACATTTTTATTTCACATTTTTATATTCTATTTGCATATTCTGATTAATTAAAATTTAATTGATGAATGACGAACAAATTATTGATAAATTATTCGGTTGAATAACATAAAAACTAAATTGATCAATTCGATTGATTAATTATTTGATTTTGGAAAGTTTAATACCAATAATAATATATTTTGTTTTAATTAACATTTGTTCAAAAAATAAAATTGATAATTTTCTGTTAATCTAACATGAATTTCAGATTGTTCGAAATTCAAATATAAAGTAAATAGTTTTCATTTTATGAATTTCTAGTGCAAATTGTTTCAAATTAGAAAGTAGATCTTACTTTACGAATTTTCGTTTTATGAATTTTTTTGATCGGAATTTTTATTTTAAATTATGCATTACGAAGATATTTGGGAGTGAATAAATTCAGATTTTGTAAATTTTTCAATTATTGTATTCTTTTACTGAATATATATACATCCGTATATTATTAGTTATCATATCAGATTATGTTTTATTTAAAAATTTTTTATTAGATATATAATTGATACATCAGAAAAAAATTCGGCTATTTATCATATATTTATCAATATAAAAAGCAAACGTAAAAATTGGTCCCAGTTACTGGTTTATTTAAAATAAATAAATAAATAAATAAAAATACTAAATTTATTTCTAAATTAATTATTTTTCAACAATCTAAACATATTATATGTATATAATGTATATTTTTCATTATAATAGAATTCATTTTCGCAATTAAAAAAATAAATATTTTAGATTTTAAATAGAACAAATAATTCAATAGCTAAAATTTATTTTTGAAATTAAATATTGCCAATTTTATAATGAAAATAGACATTAAAACATGCGAAAAGAAGTTAGAGAAAACAAACCCTAGAAGCTAGAGATATAAATTGGTTAAAATACAATTTATTCAATAATTTTTAAATTTTAATCTATAAAATTTTTTTATTATTTAACTCTCATACAATTAATTATGAATGATGATAATTGATTTTTGATGTATGTATATATATATCAGGAATAATTTTTTTACTAAAATCATATATTAATAAAATTTTTAAAAACAGAAATTTTAAAAACAGAATTAAAAAAAAAATTAAAAAATATAATTAATTCTACTTAACATTCATTTTATATTTGATATATTTCTCCTTGTCATTATATAATTTGTATTTAAAGAATTATTTCTCTTTCTTTATTTTCTAATTTTTAATTTACGAATAATTTATTAATGGCAAAAATTAATTCGAAAAAAATTTGGTTTTTTTGTCTCATGTTTGGCAACAGAAAATATTCTCATATTTTATAAACAATCATTTCAATTAATAAAAGAATATTGAGATGAAATTATAACTCAATTATGATCAAACCAAATTTTTTTCCTAATAAAAAAAAAATATTTTACGATCATTATTTTGATTGAAATGAATCGAGAAAAAAATTTTTTTTCCAAACATTCGTGATTCTTAAAAATATATAATGGTTTCTCGATCCCTTACGAAGTCGCCGTTAGCGAAAACCTTCATCGATAAGCTCACGCAGCACCAAATTTCCTTGGAAGACCCGTCAGCACGCTAAATACCACTGACATTCACTTTTCGTTACGTAAAACGGGGGAAAAAAAAAAAAAAGAAAGAAAGGAGAATATGTAGGATGAATCATATCAGATCTATACCAAGATCCGATTTTAAGATCGGAATGACATCGGATAGAAATGTTGAAGGTATATTTTTATATGAAAGTATTAAATTGTGAATTTGTTGCGATAATATTTTGAAGATAATAAAATACATGCAAAATACGACTTTTGTAAATCATCTTTTTTAATTTCTTAATTTTAAATTTTGGATTTGTCTATTTTTTAATATATTTGTGATTATAATAATTATATGTTGAAATTTATTAAATTTTTTATTTTAACTTTTTCATTTTGATGTATTGAAGCATTTTTAGTTATCACGTAATTTAAAAAACAAAAAATCAATAAAAATAAAAAATTATTAAGTTTTTTATTCTAGTACTTTTAATTTCTATTGTTAAAATATATGTATGTATCAATTTTTAATTTCTTTGGAAATTTAATTTTAATTATAATTAAAATTAAATTTCTTTCTTGTTTGTATTGTATATGTAATATTACATTATATATGTTATATCAAATTCTAAATAAAAAATTTTTCTTTTGAAAATAACAATAAAAATAAGTACACATAGATAATATATATAATTTAATGAAATTTCTAAATCATGCTTTACATCCTTTACAACAAAACTTTCTGAGTAATTTAATATAAATGACTTATTTTTTAGATTAGAGAAATTAAAAATTTCTTTTTTAAAAAACATGATTAGTAATATTTTTCTTTATAACTTTTTTTAAATTCATTATAATTTCTTAAAAACTTTGTATCTTTATTCTATTTTACATTTGGATTTTCAAGAATAAAAATTTAATATTTATCAGCATGCAAAATGTGAAATTGTTGAGTTTAATCGTAATTTTAATGCGATGTCTTAATGATTGAGTATTGTTTGTTTCAAATTCTTTAGCTTCTTTCATAGACATTTAATAGGAAGTGGTTGCAAACTTTTGCAACATTGTAAGAAAATCTTTCTTTCTTTCTTAGCGAATTTAAGATTAACCATTTCTTCATCAATTTCAATGATTTTTAAATAAATATAGAAATTAATATTTTGAACACTTTTTTATTAATTTCCGAGATATTTGTAAAAAATTGTCATTATTATTACGTTAAATTTTAATGAAATTTATTAAATAAACGCTTATAGTTATCTCTTATAGCTATCTCTTATAGCAAAGTTCAGGATTAATTTAAAATTAAAATTGCTGGAATTTCACTTTCTCAAATCAATACTTTCAATTTTTGATTTCAATTTCTTAATTTTCATAATTTACAAGCAAATATATTATTTTAAATTCAATCAATCAGTTATTCGAAAAAATAAGCAATTATTATTTCATAAGCCTCATTTGTACGTTAAATGTATCTTGCAATTATAGAAACAGCCCTGTTCTTCACACACTGACCTGTAAAATTCTTTGTAAACTTTCTTTCGAGGAATTAATCCAAATATCTCTCAATCAAGCTTTAACAATGTGTATATCAATATGCGATTGACGTTTATCTATCTTTGTTTTTGTTTATAAATACATCATAATGATTGGATATACATATATATAATAAACTGATCAAAGAGCTATTCTCTTGATGAACTTGAAATCTCAACTTTATCTCAACTTTAATCATAGCTTGTAATTATTCTTCATATTCATGAAGATAAAATGTATTAAATTCTGGTTATTTGGAATATTTTAGAATTAGCGTTTTTTGATTTGATTAAACAAAATATAGTAACGAATATAAATGTATATAATTTTATATATATATAACATTCGATGAAAATATTAGAATTAGATAATGGAAATTCAAAAAACATTAAATTTTCGATTATATTCAAAGTTCAGTAATTGGACGGGAAAAATCGAGAATGTTTATGAGAAGAAAGTTATGAGAATTATTGTGAAGTATTATATTTCATTATTCAAATTTTCTGTAAATTCAGTCATAAAAAAATTTTTTGGTATTTTTATAATTAATTGAAATCTACTTTTCAAATTTTTTAGAAGAGAAGCATCTTTACTCTTCTATTTGCTACATAAAAAAAAATAACATAAAAAAAAAATCTTTAAAAAAAACAGACTCATGTTTTAAAAATCAGGCTGATTGTTGTATGTTTTTTTTTATAAAATTATAACAGTTTAAAATAATGATAATTTTTCTACAAGTATTAATTAATTTTTTAAAATACTTTTTATTATCTATATATATATATATTTATATAAGAGGTGTTTTTTTATCCGATATGATAATTTGTACAACTAATAACTAAATAGATCGTTATGTACATTTTATTGTGTATTATATGCATATTAATATTCCATTATGTACATGTTTATGTTATGTACATGTATTAAGATAAAATTTTAAAACTAAAACAATTATTAATTTTTAACACAATAATATATTATAAATATATTCTAGATATAATTGTCTATTTTGAAACATATATACAATTAATGTTAATTAAAAATTATTTTGGGAAGATAAGTTACAATAAGCAGAAACAAAAGATAAAAGTGAAAGTATATATAACTTCGAAAAAATAGCAAAATAAATCAATATTTAACCATTAACTATTCTGATTAAGTTAAGTTAGATTATATTAATTTTATCTGTTCCAAGTATATAGTATTCTGTCTTAAATAAGAGAAAAAACTATGGCTAATTATTCATTTGGTTTCTTTTTTGAATTTTGTTCCAAATAAATAGCTTTATTTTAATAAAATCTGAAATGATCAAAATAATCAAAACGATAATGATAATCTTTATCAACATCTCAAAATTATTTTATCTATAACTATGCATCAGTATTGTAATACTAGTATTGCAATACTATGCGATTATTATTTATGAATTATTTATATAAATATATCATTTAAATGTATAATACAACGGAATTGATATTACTATATTATTTACTCTATTCATAGCAAATTTAAACATTCTTCGGATCCGCGGAATATGAAAATATAAAATAATAAGTAAAATTAATGATATTACAATGATATCAACTTCACAACTTGCACTTAATATCTATTAGTTTTCTTGAAAAAATTTTTATCTAAAGATCTTATAAGAAAATAAATTTTCGATAAGCTCATTCATTGTATGTGTATTAATTATTAATGAAAATTTGCCATTCTAATGTATTTATATAAATACTTGATATGTAACAGTCATATAACATTATCATCAAACTATCATGTAATAATGTATGTAATTCATCTAAAAGTTTTTTATGAATAAATCAAAAATTAAATCAATCATAAAGTAAAAAGTATATATATATATATATAAAACTGACAAAATAAATTTATAAAATGTGTTATTTATTTTTTTATTGTAGATTCAGATAAAAAGAGTTATAAAAAGCGATGTTTACTATTTTCCTCGAGATTCCAATTGATTGAAATTGATTCAAATAATTGAATTGTTTTTTTAATTTTTTTTACACATTATCTAATAAACTAATCCTTTTCAAAATCAAGTGGTTTGATTCAATTTTGAAATAGTTATTGTATTTTAATGAATGAATAAATATACAGATAATAAAAAAAATTTTTAATTTTATAGCATTGATTATGATTTTCAATGAAAAATGTTTTGAAAAAAGAGAATATATGTTCAGTAAATAAATATTTATTTAGAGATTTACTATGAAATTTCAGAGATAAACTAAATAAATATATTAAAAAACAATTTAAAAATCTAACTTATTAAAATTATTATTTTAACCTATTGGAAAAATTTCGATAACGAAATCTTGCAATTATTAATGAATTAACATATAATCAAAATAAAAATATTTCGATATTTTTCAATCATTTGTGACTACATACGATGATCATCAATACATTTGGCTATATGCATGCTCGTTAACGAAACTTCTCTGTAATTTTATTCCACGCCCATGGACTTTTAGCGCTCGAAAAAACGCTAAATGGAGCAGCATTGGGCAATAAAACATTGCCTGGAGGTTTGAAGTCTCTCCGATTCAAGTTTGATCGATCAATCGATTGATCCTATTGGTGAATCGAGAAAGTTACTCTTCGAGTTTATAGGCATTCAAGACATTTAGTATTGTTGCTACTCCAACTTCTCTCGTAGAGAAGTGAATTCGAATTATCGATGTTGTTCTTTTGTATTTAATTATTTGTGCGTGAAAAACACCATTCGCTCCACTAATCATAATGAAATAATTCGTATAAAATGGAATTATTACATCCATTATATATAGAATGAAACAATAAAATCTGATTGATAACTGATAAAAAAGATTATTAAAAATTGAAAAAAATTTTATTGTAGATATTATCATATTCTTATATGAGAATTATTATGTGAGTGATTGATAAATTGATTTTGATAATTTAATGTATGAAATAAACAAAATTATAGAAACATATGGTTTTTGTATAAGAGTTTAATCATAATTTTTTATATTCTTTACTAGGATAAAGTTTGAATTTATATAAAATTTATAATAGTAATTTATATAAAAAAAATATCATTATTATTTTTTTATATGAGTTAATATTATTCGAAATTTTAGAATGCATATAAAAGTATGTCTTAAAAATATGTCTTCCATTTATAATATTTATCGCTCGAAAGATAGAAATGAATATATATAATATAATTTTAAATAATGATATAAGTTATCAAATATTATTTTTTATATTTATATATATTATTAGAATTATAAAATTTAGATGATATTATTATTTAAATATCGATATTAAAAAAACAGAATAAAAAATTGAAATAAAATTGAATAAAATCATTCAATTAATTTATATATAATTATATTTATAAAATCAAAAGATAAAATTAAAAATAAATATAGTATATATAATTTTAATAAATAATATTTTTTTAATAAATAATAATTTTATTGCAAAAATACAATGTCATCATTCTTTATAAAAATCTGACAAAATTTTTACACATTTCAACACTCCACTTAAAATTTTTCCTGAAATATTGAGTAAAAAATATATAAAAATAACTATACATTTAAAATCGGCTCAACATTTCTTGCCTTTCCATTACGCAGACATATAATTTTAGGCATCAACCAATTATTTTTTATCAATTACATTATTCAACATACAATATTTCTCTTTTAATAAAAAATTTCGTTTATTTAATCTATCCAAAAACTAAATTATTCATTTTATCAATACAAGATCTTAATTATTTTTCTAAAAACTTTTCTTTTCGATATATTAAAGATTTTTAATTTCTTAAAAATATTATAGCCAACTATTTAAAAAAATTTTTGTTTAAAGATTTGTACTACAAAAAATTTTAGTAAATAATAAATTGCTATATTTAGATAATTATTAATTTTTTCATTATTCTTTCAAACAACAAAAAATTATTCTATTTCTCAATGTACGAAGAATCTTTTCTATTCATTTTTTCAAAAATTCTCTTTTATAAAATATAAAAAAATTTATATGTGATATTTGATTGCAAATCTATAAATATAAGTTATTTATAAATTATTCAGTGTTTAGACAAAAGTTGAAGTTTATGAACATAAATCTGATGTAATTAGTTTTTCTATAGATAAATGTGTCATGTATAACAAATGTATATAATATGTAATAATATGTAATATGTAATATGTATATAATAAATCATATTTTAAATGAAATTATATAATTTTTAATGCACTAATCGTTATTTTTTATAAAAATAAATATCAAGTTATTTATGTCAAAGAATTAATTTAGAAGATATTTTAACATCGTCACCATTATTTAAAGAGAAATATTTTGATTATATTAATTTTACACAATATGAAAAAAATATATAAAAAATATAATAAAAAATATATTTTATCACTTTTTTTAATATACATAATCATCTTCATTGAATACAACAAAATTTCAGGAGAATTAATAACTAATATTCGTCCTGAGTATATCACATATATGTGTCACATAGTAGGAAATATTTATTAACTTACATTGTGAAAAATTTACGAATTTGATGTATGAAATAAAAAGGAATATATTCTGTATTTTTATACTTTTCTGTAGATTCGTACTTTTTTGCATTGAGTTCCACAAAATTCAAATTAAATGACTTATATTTAAAACTATATTTCAATATCTTGTAAAAATAAATAACAAAATCTTCTTAATCAAAAAAAAAAAAAAAATTAACCCATTCAAAAAATAATCTTTTTGATATTTCATTAAATCTTATAATTTCTCTTTCCAAAACAATAAAAATTTCTAAGAATATAGTAATAGCATTATCATGACCGAATTTCAGGAACGAAATGGTGTCTCGTGTCGTTCATGCGAAAGGTGTATCCTTGGCTATCGGGGCGGCGCCGGAAATTCTCTCGAAAAATGTTTTTTAAACAGGTTTGACCAGTGGTCAAGGCACATGTGTGTATGCATGTTACCAATTCGAGCAAATGTGAGCGGGAGCGCACGTCGTTGAATCCGGGACGATGATATAACATACTTGTATCAACTCGAGAAAATCGTGCGCGTATACATTCAACAATTGCAATAGCACGCGTGCCCGACCATCTGGTGAGTCATTTGCACAAGCCATATCGATAAAATCGAGATACAGAGAGTTTCGTTTATATAAAAATAAAATAAAGATTGGTTAAGATTTTATTACATTGAAATTATTATATTTTTAATGTCATGGTATTTTTAAATGGAAATGAAAATAGATTATTACGTTATTTAATGTTGGAACGAGAAATTATATATACCGATAGTTTGATTTTATAGTTAAAATAAAAATAATTCAATAATGAGTTCTTTTTAAAAAAAATTTGAAAATGATAAAAAAATGGTAAATTTCAAAGGTAAAAAATTATATTGAATAAATATAATCGAAATTAAGAACATTAGAGAATTACAGAATTTTCAGATTTTTTAATTAGAATACGAATTGTTTAGTAACGATCTTATTTGATTCTTTAAATTTAATCTTATATTTTTGAAACAAAATTTAAATTTGATTTTTTTATTCAATTTGAATTTTTAAATTTAAATTTAATTGAAAAATGAAATATGATTACTATAATAATTTTTTTTAAATCTTATGTGAAGATTCTGTGAGAAAATTTGAGGTAAACAAAATTAAAAATAAGTTTTAAAAAATCTGTAGTATTTTAAAATAATTATTTAAACCAATATATTTGAAGTCTCTTCTTTTTTAAAAATGAAACATAATTCTCATAAATAATCCTTTCAAACATATAAATACAAAAAATTCAAACAATTTAATTTTATACAATTATATCATTATTTTAATTTATTGTTAATCTAATGCAATCTAAATATTTAAAAATATTTTTAAAATATTTATATAATTACACGAAAAACTTTACAAATATTATTTTTCTTAATTTTTTAAAATTTAAGAAAAATCTCAAAATACTCAATTTTTTTTCGAATGCAAAATCTTTTACAAAAGTTTCTTTTGAAATACAATAACTATTCAAAATTTGAATCGAACCATTTAAGTTTTCTTAAATAATTAGAAAAATTAATTTACTAAATGATGTATATCAAAAATTTTGAAAAAAATTCAATTAATCGAAATCTGTAATAAAAAGATAAATAATAGATTTTATAAATTTATTTTATCAATTATATAAAAAAATTTCTAAAAATTGAATTGACACATTGAATTGACATAACAACATAAGTTAAAAAATGTTCAAATCTATAAATTTTAATTAATAAAAAGTGATCGAATACTTCTGCCAGAAATTGTAATCTGAATCTCACAAATGCCATCATATCAACTTCAACATAAATCAACCCATTCAAAATAAAATACCGCTTATATTCAATTATTCAAGGAAAATATTTTCGAGGAAGACGAATATCATGACAGTATGATACACGACATTTATTTGAACGTAAGGTTCAAATTAATGTTAAACGAATTTGTATACACATTCAACAAGATGAAACAGAGATATGAAGAAAAAGAAAGATTCATTTGATTTAAATTTCGTGATAATATAATATATATTTTATGTTATTACAATATATATATATGTTATTACAAAAGACAAAGATATACTTATTATTTTAATATTAACATTAAGATAAGAAACAAAGGTATATAATATTTCATTTTAATACATTTGGTTGGTATAATATGTATAATACATATAAAGAGATATGTTATTTTATCGATTATATAATAATTTTTTGTATAAGTTTGAAAAAATTATATTGAAAAAATATTAATGGAATTTTTCTATTTTATTTTCTATTTTATTTTATATATTTCTGTATCAAAATAAACAAAAAAGAATTTAAAATAAATGAATGAAAGTTATTCTTTTTTAAAATCATAATTATCATGGTTCGTATATTAGATACGACAAATTAGAAATTTTGAGAAATATTATTTAAGAAAAATATTTTGATATTAGTGTATTTATTATTAATGATTATTTATAAAATTATTTAATAAATGTTTTGGACAAAAAATAAAATATTTCTAACAAAAGATTTCAATTTATATTTTGTATCAAAAAATTTTCTAATATATTTTTAATATATTCTATATAATTTGCTATACATATATTTATTTTTCTAACATAAAACTTAACTTTTCATATAAATTAATATACATGCATAGTCAAATTGAAAATCTCATAATAAAATAATTAAGAAATAGAGAAGAAATGGGAAATGGAGAAAATTGTTTAAAACAAAATAGCAAACTAATGACCTTTCAATTTATATTGTTAAAAGTTTTAATTTATACTATTAGAAAAATCAATGTATAATTCAAACTAATAAATTCTGCTTTATATCTATTAATATATTTATTCTCTATTCTTTAAATTTTTAATGTGGATATTTACAAATAAAACAATGTAATATATGATAAATGTAAATAAAATAACATTGGTATTAATTTTATAAATATTACTTTATTTTCGTGATTACAATTATAATATTATAATAATTTTTAATATAATAATAATTTTTTTTTTAAATTATGTAAATATCATAATTTTATTGCATTGGTATTAGTAATATTTGATTAAATGCAATTAAAAAATAGTTTAAAAATGAATCGAAATAATATTTCATAAAATATTTCGAGAAAATAGGAAAGATTTTAATCAAAAATTTTAATAAAAAAAATTAATTTTTTTATTATGAATTTGCAACAGTTTCAAATTAAATATGTTAAAACATAATATAATAATAAATAAAAACATAATAACATAGTAATAACAAATTAAATATAATTTCATTATAAGGAGAATCACTATTTTTGGAATAATTATAGTGTTCCATATAATATGTATCCTATTTCTATTGTTTTTCCTTTTTATTTTATATTTTTTTTTGTATGTATAATTTTATCTGTATCTTTTTTATCTTAATTAAATTAAAAATCATGAAAATTGATAAATATTTAAATATTTAAAAATATAGTGTTATACTATATTTTTCAACTTATCATCATAAAATTAATTGATCAAACACACAATTTCTATCTAAAGTTAATATGCACGTATTCTAACTAACAATTTTATATTTTTAATAAAAATATTATTCTTATTATTCTTATTTTTTTACAAGAATCGAATTTTAAATATCAAAATATTTATATCTGAGTTAAAATATGATTGTAACTTTATATTAATCCATTTATATCTAATTCTTAATTTTTCTTTATTTATAACAATTATTAAATATTAAAAATTTACAATATTAAATATTCAAATAAGTAAAAATAAAATTTAAATTTTAAATTTTAAATTCATTAATTAATATTATTATAATAATATTAATATAATATTATAAAAGTTCATGAAAATTGTATTGTGTTAACTATAATTTTTTTGTTACATTAATTATATTCTTAAAAAATTATAATGTATTCACCATAAAGAATGTATCAATATGTATGTAATAAAATATATACTCATTTAATAAAAAAACCATATGCACTTTATCTTAAATTACAAAATATTTATTCTTAATAAAAATTCGAAGTCGATATATTTGTGATGTTAATATATATTTTTTTTTGTATATTTTAAGTTTCGTCTTATTTTATAACGTATAAAGTTAAAATAGCATTTCTCTCATATGTTTTCATTTTCTATATATTTCTCTTGTCTTATAAAGTAAATATATAATAATATATAATAATTATACTGATAATGGAAATGGAGTTTTCATATATATGTCCTTCATATCATTCAATAATTTTTATTTTCAATTACATGCATTATATGATAATGAAAAATATAATGCATATTTTTTTTCTTTTTAACAAAAATTGTTTCGACCTATATACCAAAAAAGTCTCCTTCTTTGAAGATATCGTTACAAAAAAATTAAATATACAAATTTTATAAAAATCATTATTAATAAAATACTTTATTTTTTATACCTAAAAATTAAATTTACGAATGTACCGAATCATGATCGAAGAAAATGTCAGAATGGATCAAAATTTCGTTCCACAATTTTATCAAAATATATATTATTTTAAATAGAATAGTTAACAAATCTTATCTTATATAATCGAACGATTTACTTTGAATGAATAATGATATATCATTTTTTTTTCATCAGGATACACCTACATTACGAAATTTTAACTTATAGCAACTAAAATTCGATCGCGTGCGATTCAAATTCGCTCACACGAGAATAAAAAAAAGAAATTTCATTACCGATACATTCGTGCAGAGGAGAGAAAGGGTTGGAACCTTGGCATTCTCCACGATTCTGACCCGAATCGTGACTTCGGCCTTCTTCGATTTTATACGTTCACGATTCCTATTTCTTTTTCTTTCCTTTCTTTGTCTTTTTTCTTTTTGTTTTTCTGTATGGTGAAAGCTCATGCGAATCGAAGTTTGAGATTCAACAAACTGCAATCAATGGGCGCGGACCAATTGGACCTTGACACCACTTTCGATAAATTTCGTGAAAGTATATGCCGGTCATCTATTTATATACTGTTTCATCTATTTTCAAATATTTTAAAGATAAATTATTTGATGTTTTAATGTTTAATTCTAAAAGATTTAAGAAATCTTTAAAATTTATCTTTTTAAAATTGTTTCTAAATGATAATAAATTTTTTTTTAATTTCTAATAAGAAATTAGAAATTTTTTAATTTATTTAATAACATAATCTATAATTAAATATTATGTTTAATAAGTTAAAAATCTTAGAAATTAAATTTAAAATTATTTCTGAAATTAAATTAAATTTTTATTGCGAAACATTTAAAATTTTAATATAATATATAAAAAAAAATTATGTGTAAGGTCGTTCATCCAGACTGATGAATGGTGACGAAGTGTTGACAAATTAGTTTAACTATGTCATTGCAGAAGTCCATATGATATAATCTGGTGAAAGTTGAATTTATGAAAAAAATATTATCCCTGATTTTGGCGCATATGTTTTATTTTTCTTGATTTTTGTATTCATTTTTGGATAAAGACAGTACATGACTGACATTATTCAATGTCACTTCTTATGTGAAATAATAATTTCTGAAAAAAAGAAATTGAATTGATGAGTTGATAAATTGATAAATGTTTTCATTTTATATGAAATATCAAATATGTAATCCAATAATTTAATAATAAATCGTATAAGTATTGCATTTTAATAACGTAATAAATAACGTAAGTATATTGCTTTATTTTTTTCTCTATCAATAATCTCTATCATTATTTAGATATAAATAGTTTTACTTAAACGTTATGCATAAGTTAATATGTTTTATTAATGATTATTTTTTCTATCAAAAGATTATTAAATCTAACTTATTAATTTAATCGTTAATACTTGGAATTGTTAGTAATATATATTTAGAATTTTATCAACAGAAAATTACTAAAATAAAATTGAATAATTATTTTATTTTTTATTTAAAATTTATATCTCGATAATTTATAAATCTATATCTCAACATAATATTTGGAATAATTAATTTTCAAAATGAAAATATAATTATTATTTATTAATAAGTTATTAATAAAATTTCTTTATATTTAAATATATTAATAAATTTTTCTAAATCATAATATTTTAATCATGAAATAATATTATATGATTATTGAATATCCAAAAAAATATTTTATATATAATTTACAATTATTTATAATTATAATTAATATATTTATATTATAATTTATAATTTTATTGTTAAATAATGATATTACATATCTTGAAATTTTAATTGAGTTAAAATTTACAATTATAATTTCAAATTTTTAATCTTTATCATAATACATTAAATCTTTATAAATATATATTGATATATTTCAATTTTATTATAGCACTTGAGAAGTCACCAACATCGAAGATTATTCGATCCATTCAATCTCTTAGACAAAGAGTATAATAATTCAACCATCGATCGATAATGAAAAAAGAAAAAATTACGATTGGGAATTCGCATAAATTTTATTGTGGTTACGTAAAAATGACGTACAACGATCGCATAATGCGAAAATGAACATTTGCACGTGTGAATAAGCTTATGGACGTTTAATTCGAGCGAATGTGAAAGATGTGTCGGCAGGAAGCAGTGAAGAAAAAGGGAAAGGATTCTTTGGCCAACTGGTCGAACGATGTAAAGAAGGAAAGGCATCTGCTCGATTAGACTCGCTTAGACTCGGTTTTACACTACATATTCTGTACTAATTATCTATCTATCTGCACTTACGATTAATTCGGCACGATAAACGATAGACTAATATTCAGACTCAAGAAAATTAATTGTATAATATTTATAATAACATTTTATATAATGGAGTGTTCGTTCTCCATTGATTTTAGAATGCTTTCTTTGGATATTTAATATTTTATTAATTCAATATTCCTGGTTTTTGTAAGGATAGTTAAAAAGTTTGATTTATTAATGTTTAGTTGGTTTATTATTGATTTATTAATATCGACTTGGAAGAAAAATATTTCATATTTATACTTTATTGAAGATCAAAGATTGCATTATACAATAGATATAATATACAATAGAAATTGGATATTTTTAATGTTGATGGTATTATTCATGAAATCATTGATTTTATATTGTAATTATATTTTTTTACAAAATATAATTTTGTAATATGATGCATAAATAACTTATTTATAATTTAAAGATTATTTTTAATATTATTTATAATTTTATAGTGAAATTTCAAAAATATATAGACGTATGTATTATACAATATGATTAAAAAATTCAAAACTCAATACTTTAATTTTTTTAGTAAAAATTGAAAAAACATTAATTTAAATAAGACTGTATATATTTTTATTAGCATTTTAAAAATTAAGAAAACAAAATCCGGATTTTCTCTGACTTAAAATATCTGACTTAAAATATTTATCAAAGTTTTTTAACTAACTAAATTTTCAAACTCTTGTCATTTTAATATTCTTTAAAAAAATTTATGAACATAACTTAATCATTATCTGCAATAATTAATACATATCACATATAAGAGTCATCTATATATATTTATATCTTATTGAAAATATTTAATCCAATAGTATGAAAATAACTATATAGAATAATCAACGATAAATGCTTCATTTAATAAGTTTTAAAAATTTTTTTTTATTTCAAATTAAGTTATAACTCTTAAAATTCATAAAAAGATAGATATTCGAAAGTTTTTTATAGTTTTAATCTAATTTCTTTGTCTTTAACTTTTTTGAGTATCACAATATTGTACTGATAAATATTTTAGTCAATAATAATTTGTTATAAATACTATTCATAGATAGTACCGCTATTAATACAAAATACTTTTTCAACCAGCTAACCACTGTTGAACATTTTTAATTGAGAATTGTATTCTTCTGGGTTAAATTGTTGCCATGATCAATAATGAACAAAAAAGATTTTTTTCATTAATTATTAACAAAATTTTTATGTGTAAGCAATGTTATGTGCAATGTTAAAATTTTAAAAATGAACTTTTTAAGAAGAAATTTTACTTATAAAAAAAAATATATACTAAAAAAAAGAATTCAATAAAAAAATTTTGACAAAAATGTGTGATATTCTAAAAAATGTATGTACATAATTTCAGTAATAGCGATATAAAGACATTAAAATAATAATTTTAGTAATTAAAAAAAGAAATAGTATGAAGACATCAGAAAAACTTATATATGATTTAAAAATATTGAAAATAATATTAAAATCTAAAAAAATATATATATTAACAACAAAAAGAAAGAATAAAATAAAACAATACTTAAATAAAAATGTATTCTAAAATTAATTATAATTTATAAAATATAATTGACTCAAATTTCATAAATAAAATTCTATATATTATATAAAAATCTCTGAAAATTAAATTATATATACAGTCGTAAAAGTCTTTATTTAAGAGAGTTCAACTAGTAAATTATATTATCAAAAAATTATATTATAATTCTATTTTATATAAAATATTACGAACATATAAACAATAATGAATAATTATAATAATAATTATTATTATAATTATTATAATAATTGTATAATAATTATATAATATAATAATTATAATAATTATAATTATTATATCATGAATTTTTTTATTAATGGAATATTATTTCGAGAGGATAAAATTATTTTCTAAAAAATTAATATCATTTTTTTAAATATAACTTAACTTGATATCATTTTTTTTTAATTAATTTAAGATACAAAATAAAGAAAAGGCAAAGTTTTAAATATTTAAGATTTAATGCTTTATTATTATATTATAAAAAATTTTTGTATACAAAAAAAATAATAAAAATTTGATTTCATATACAAAGATATTTTCTGTAAAAAAATAAATTGCTTTATACATAATTTATTATGATATACACACAAATTTTTATTAAAATTAGATTTTTCGAAATAAATAAATTTTATAAAATAATATATGAAGATTTTTGTGACTATAAATTATAGCCAATATGAAATTAAATTAAATTATAGCTTACACTTACTACTTATAGAAAATATATTTTAAAAAAAATTTTATTTAAAGTCCAAAATTATATTAAAAAAATTAAAAAAATAGTGTTTATCATTTTACTTAGAAAATATCTTCATACACTTATCTAAATCATTCTAAGTAGTTTTTTCAATAAGATCACCAAAGAACTGAAATAAATTTTCATAAATTCAAATATTGACAATTGATTATTCATCGTTTTTTTTCCAATATGTAATTTGATATATTTTATTCGATCGATTTATAAGTCATTTTTGTATTCATCGAATTTAATGGAATGTGTCAGATAACTGATTCTAATCATTCTTTTAAAGAAATGATTCTAATTCTAGATTTATAATTTTTAGCAATTAATTGGTTAAGAGAATTAAGCTTATATTTTTGTTTCATTTAATTTCTTCATGAATAATTAATGAAATAAAGTAATTTATTTCAATAGTAATTTTATTAATAATATTTATTTATTATTAAAATTTATAATTGATGATAATTAATTACAATAATACAATAATATAGATAATTTTCTAGTTTATAAAAAATATATTTCAAACTTAAATAAAAATATTTTATATACATATATAAATATTATTTTATTATTATTATGTATTTATGTATTTATCTAATTGCTATTATGAATATTGCTATTATACAGTTAAAGAAAAAGTCATTCTTATAGATGTTAAATTGATATCTTTTATTACAATTTCATTACAATTTCATAATAAAATGAAAATCTGATGAATAAAAATAAGTTAAAATTTATTTTTAATTTTTTTTAACTTTATTTTTTTATTTTTCACGTAAGATTCAAAATATTTGAATAATTTGTAAGAAAAGTATTTTCATAATTCGATTATATGCACATCAAAGAAATATATGCATTATATAATATACTAAATCGATAATATTATTATCGTAATAAAAGAAACTTGATTATGAAAATAAATAAGCGCAGAATTCGTTCACAATTTTTTCTTGCGAAAAAATGCCCACAATTTGTGTTTCTTTAACTATTTATAATTGGATTCTATTTCATTAGATTTTCAAATATTTAACGCATTATCAGTAATAAATTTTATCTCGACTCTCTGATAAAAAAAGTTATGAATTATTGAATACAAAATTAAAAAATGAACAGTTTTAAATTTGTTGCCTACTTAATACGATCACGTATATTTCGATATCAAATAATAAAATCAAATGAAGAAAATACTTTTTCTTCTAAATTGTTCAAATACTTTGAATCATCGTGAACGAGAAGCCATTCATACGAGGAGCGATATTAATTCACAATCGCATGATCTCTGGTTTCTTAATTTCAACGTTACTTTATTTAATTTATTTTTATTTAAATAATTTAAAGTATTTGCACAAAATTCTTATTGATTTCAAATTAACTAAAAATACTCGTTTATTTAACATTCACAAAATTGACTTCTTTCTGACTTTGAATCACTATACGCCAATGCTATCACGGCGCGGCAGATCGACTTTCTCTTATAAGTCACATGATGCTAGAAGTCACATGATGCTAAGTCACATGCGTTCCTGCGCAATCTTGAATCGTAGATGCAAGCTTTGTGTGAGAGATCCCGCTTCTATGAAAGAATCGTGTTTTCTCTGACACTCGTCTATACAGGTGCAACGCGAACACATAGACCAGACCGTTGAAAGAGATGAGAGGTCGTAGACACGCGGTGGATCGATCTAGTTTGCTGAAGCGAGCGATCTTTCTTCTCATCGGCCTCGCACCAACGTTCCCTTTCACAAAACATCGGGAAGTGGATAATAGGGTAAACTGGGAAATACGGTTAATCAAATGAGTGAGTGTAATTGACAAGCCTCGGTTCGTGAATTTTTTAATGTATTACTCCTCTTATTATTTAAATGAAAGCTTAATCCAATATGAATTTCGAATGATCAATTAATTAAAAAAAAATATTAGGAATGATAATTATAATACTATATCAAAATCAATTACACTACTCATCAAGTAATTAAAATAAATATTCGATTGAAAAAAATATCGATTAGAAAATGATGGCATAAAAATTCATCATAAGTGGCAAAAACGGATATTTATGTCTATGTGATATATTTTTTACAATTTTTTTCGGATTTTTTTTTTATATATAAATAAAAATAAAAAAAATTGGATCTCAATTCCGATAATATTATATGTTGAAATGAAACAAATATGTTATTTATATTCATTTTTACCATTACTTATGATCAGGTTTCCATATCATTTTTCTAGCCAATATCAAATTTTTTGAATGAATTTTTTGATATTCGTTTCAATCATTAAAAGATCAAATACTATAATTTCAATAATTATTTTTTTTAATTAATTAATAATATGGATTAAATTAGATTAAATTAAATTATTCCTAAAAAGGCAATCTAATAAAATTAACATTTAAAAGATTTATAATCAATTTTTGTTTAAATATTTATTGAGATCAAAAAATAATTGATCTTGTTCTTTTATTTTTAAAGATTATAAAAGATATTCTTATATACTTTATTAATTCTTATACTTTATTAATTGAATAGGATATCGTTTTTAAAATAAATAATTTTTCAAGAGTATTTATGCATCAATCGCAATTAAAAAATCGTATTAGAAAGAACATATTTCCTTTTTAACAACATATTCTTTTTTTATATTATGATTTATAGATATTAGCTTATAATTTATATATTGAATATATAGCTTATAAATTATTTTCTTATTTTGTTTACTTTGCTCTACTCTTTTATATTTTAATAATATATTAATCTATCATTTATTATGTGAACAAATACTTTTATTATATTGTCTAGGAATTTTGTTTTCATATAAATTTTTTTAACTTTTAATGATTAAAAAACATATTATTTTTTTTATTGGATTCAATTACTTTAAATTTTAATTTATTTGAAATTTAATTTATCTGTCTGTGTCTAAAATCTATTCTTAAAAAATGTTTTTTTTTAAACAGAAATTCATATGATTCATATTACTGGTTAAAAAACAAATTTTCTACAAGCCTTGTGCACGCATCTAAACACAATATTTAAAGATTTAACTAAATATAATTATACATATAGATAATTTTAATTAACTATATATACTTATACATATTAAATATATAATTGATTCTTATACAAAATGCCTTCTAATTGTTACATAACATAGACAGTATTAATCTTGATAAACTAAATTAATATATATATAATTAAATGATTTCATTATACATTTTTGAAAGAAAAATTATATAAAATTTCAAAAAAGGAATTATAAAGTTTTAAGTTTAATTAATGTTATGAATGATCATAAATTTTATTTATTCACAATTAATATTTATTAAAATAGATTTTGAGTAATTAAAAAATATAGACTGCATTATAAATGAAATTGAGTAACTCATTAAGATTAAATAATGATAAAAATTTAAAGATTCCTAATATTTCTTTACGAATTTAAATTTCTTGCATCTTTTTTAAATCGGAATAAAATTGCATCAAATGCTTAAAAAATACGACTTCCACTCTAATAAATATTAATTTTGAAATATGATTATTTTAATTTTGTTGATCATTTGATCAGTTGAATATTATAAATCTTAAAAATTAATCATTCTCCCTGAAATATTTAATATTTGCTTATAAATTTTTATTCTTAGAACAATCATGATCATATATTCTGGATAATTTTTAATTCATGTTTATATCAATCAATCAATCGAAAAAAATGATGTAATTCTAACAAACTTTTTTCTTTTTTATTTACCAAATATAATAATTATATATGGATTATGTAATTTTTGGATTATTATATAAAAAAATATCGTTATATAACAAATGATACAGATATAGATAAAATAATGCTCATCATCTTTCGACTTTTTCTGTAATTGATTCGATATTAAGTTAATTAAATTGGATGTGTAAATTAAAATCTTATATAAATTAATGAATAAAAAATCTACTGTACTTTTTTAATGTTCATAATGCAAGTTTTTTCAATAAAATTTTGCAAAATTTTTATCTTTTTTGATCTTTTTAATACAACATTTTTAATTTTTTTATTTAAATAAATAAATTAATTTATGTTTCTTTAATTTAACAAAATTAAAATTAAAATATCAATATTAATTGATTTTATAAATAATAGCAATATTAAAGATTAAAACATTATTTAAAACATTATAAAAAATTAAAGTAAAAAAATGTAGAATATTATAAAGAAATAAAATATAAATATTAAGAAAATTATTTAAAATTATAAATATTTTCAAACTCTATAATTTAATTAAATCTTATATATTATGAAAATTCATAATCTCAAATCCTTATTTTAGAATTGCTAGAAAAGATATTAATAATAATATGTAGTTAAAGAAATCTTCTAAATTGAGATCAAACAAAAAATTTATAATGTTGCGAAACGTTTTCTTTAGACTAGACTTAGACATGGTATGCGGATCACTATTTCAGGAATTCTGTTTAAAAAACTAAAGAGTTGGAGAAAATGAGCGTTAATAATGAACCGTCAGTTCTACAAATATGCAGTATTTTCTAACTATTTTGTAATAATCTGCGTGTAAAGTCTTTAATAATTTAAAATTCTTCGACACTTTTAAACATTTTAAACATTCATAATATAAAATTCACACAATACAATATCGTACTACTTATATAGATGAAAAAATATATAATATAATTATTTTGAGAATGAGATATTTATGTAATTAATTTTTTTAAAATTCTATAAGATATGATATGATATAATATGATTTATACATGTATATGGTGTAACATGTCTTAAATGAACAAAATTATTTTTTTATAACTATTTCGTTTTTTTTTTACTACTCTGTATTTTCAAATTTAAGAATCTAATTAGAATGCTTATTAAAATCTTTATTCCATTATAAAATTGTTCATTTTGTTAACATTATATAACATAAAAAGATTTATCACAAATAAAAATCCTTTCAAAAAGACAGTAATGATATTTAATTTTAAATGATTTTATAATGATTTGTTCATGAAGAAATAATTAGATATAAATTAATTAGATATAATAAATTGATTCAAAATAAATTACTTTATTCAAATTGTTGATGATTAATAAAAAAAAAGTAAAATAGACTTTAAAAAAATTAGTTAATTATCGTTTAATATTGAAAATATTCAATCCTATTTTTCGAATAACATAAAATACTTACTCATCGAATAAAATAAATTTTCTCATTTCGATACAATATAAGTATCAATAACGATTATAGAGTTATTTTTAGACATAGCTGCAACATTCATTTTCATTGATATTTAACTAATTAATAATAAAGTTATTTGTTTCTTTTCTGTCTGGAAAACGACGTCACTCATTTGAAAGACATGATTATGATTTCATTTTTCACTTAAACTTTTTCACTTGTCTATTTAATAAATTTATTCTGTTATTTCTGAATAATCTAATAATTTCTTTTAATAAAAAATGAACATTATTTATACTATCATTGAAATGTTATTTGTTTTTTTTTTAAATTTTTATGAGAATTTTTTTTTATAACAGTATATAACAACTTTTATTTAAGAATCATTAATATTTAGGAAACAGTCTTTCAATAATTTCAATTTCAATAATTTTTTAATCTGTATTGTAGAAATCAACATTTTGAATATCTTTTCTTATAAGCGATATACATATAATCTATGGCATATACATATTTATCTATTATTTTTAAACATTACTTATAAACATATATTTATAAATATAACGTACTAATGATATCCAAAACGATTTTTATAACGAGTGTATGTCAAAAAATTATTTCTTATAAATTTTGATAGACTTATGAAATGAATATTTTAATCTCATATTAAACTTTCTACAGAATCATGAAATTAATAATTGAAATGATCAAAATTACGATAAATATTCTTATCATTGTTTCTTTGATTATTGTAATTTAAATTGCCCAAAGTTATTTTATTTTATTTTATTTTCATATTTCGCGGATCCGAAATAAGAACTTTTGGAATGAAAATTTTTAATGAAAATGAAATAATCAAAATATTGATTATTATATAATTATTAATTATCAATATTTATAATTATTATATATATTATGATTATTGATTATATTATTGGTTATTATATTTATCCAAATTAAAAATTTAGATAATTAAAATTTACAGTATAAAATGTTCAAAATAATAATATTATTGATAAAAAATATTAAATTATATATATTTTTGAAATTTGTGAAATCGAAAATATTTATTTTTTAATACAATTTATTTTTTTATATTCTCAAATTTGAAATTTGATAACAAAGAATTCTACAATTGATGTCTAATTAATAAAAAAATTTAAAGAAAATACAATATCGATAAAAATTCAACAATTTTTAAGAATTTTGACGAGGCTAGAGAAAATCTACGAATTATTTTAAAATTATAGAAAAAAATTTAAATATAATCATTTGCAATTGTTTTGTCCATATCAGCTTTCTATCGCGATTATTTTTATACATATATCGATCATTGTCCTAGAAGAGCTTTCTCCTCTGCATTGTTTCTGGAACAGAACAATATACCAAGACAAGACAAAAACAATTTAAAAAAGAAAATTATATCGCGATTATATTAAACAATAAGAACTTAAATTATTATTTTTATTAAATTTTTTGTAGAAATACTAATAAATATACTAAAAAATATTTCAATTATTTAGTTTAAATTTCAAATTACAATACATATAAGTTGCGATATATTTTAATATATCACATGATATAATAATGATTACAAAGATTTCTTAATACTTTTTTTCGGAATTAATAGAAATTGTAAATTTTACTATTATTTAGACAAATTTACTTTTCTTTCTTATGATTGTATTAAAATAAAATATACGATTTTTCGATAATTAATTTTATAAATAGTTACATTCTATAATCAATAAGATATATATTATATAAATTTAAAAAAATTAGTTTTTCTTATTTATTTATTTATTTATTTTACATATATCATTGTAATAAAGAAAAAAAAACAAAATATAAAAATAAAAAAAAGCACAAAAGTAAACTTTATTTAAATTTTCGACTTACACGATTATAAATAATTGACACGAGAAAAATAGTTTTCTCAATATCATTCAATTAAATAATTTAAAAAATTTAGAAGTTTAAATTAATAATTATTCATTTCATCAGTTTGAAAGAAAACTAGAACAGAATACGAAATGTTATGCATTCCTTTTTCCCTTTCATATTGATCTTCTGATTATTTGCTTATAAACATTTAGTTCGATTTTAATCCTCTTTACCATTTCGAGTATATATGCAATTCTTTTAATCTCGAGCTATTTTTGATCTCCTGAAATTATTGATGAAATCTAATAATTTTTCATGTTATTTTAAATTACCTCTTTTATAATATTCAAATACCTCGCAATATAAGATGAGGAAAAATAGAAAGATTAATTTAGTTTTTCATTACAACAAAATGAGTAACAAGGAATGATTTTCAACTCGGAAATTACAAGAAATATAATTAAATTTTCAGACAAAAATTGTTTTTTTTCAAAGGACTGATAAAACATTTATTAATTATTTTTATAATTAAAAAAAAGTTATAAACAATTAATAATTGTTTTTAAATTTATTTTTCAACGTAAAGTTTTAATCAACAATCTAAATAATTATACGACGGTATAAAAAAAAATACTTTTTGTTTTCAATAATTGTAATTTTATAATTGTTTTTAAATAAATAAATAATTCGTTATTAAATTTTCAAAATTTATATTATATACTTCTATCTTTTATTAAATTGCTGATTTCGTTTCAAGTGTAAAATTATTATATTGGATTAATGTACCGAATAAGAGTAGAGAAGAAAAAGAAACTTATATGTATAGTTATTTTATAAGATGTTTTTATTTTTAATGTAATCGTTAAATCTTTTTATTTTTTATTTATTTATACATTACATAGTAAAGAAATTCAATAAAGAATAGAATGATAAAAGCATACAAATAATACGTAAACAATATAAATTATAAATTATTCTTTATAGTAATGAAATTTTTCAAAAAAATATTGTAACATTATGCATATCATATAATGATTGTCATATATAAAACAAGATAATTATAGAAATCTTGCAATCTTGTTGCAAAAAAACGAATTCTACTACGATTTTCAAAATTATTTGATTTTTTATCAATACATCCATTCTTATATCATGAATAAGCGAATAACATCATATCATTGTGACAAGAAGTTGATTATAAATGAAAAATTGTAATTCAATGATATTTCGTGAATGTAAATTAATATCATAATTAATACAATAATACAATAATACATAATACAATAAAATCGAAAAATTTTCATATGTAAATTTCAAATTTCTTTCATATGTAAAAATTATATATATCAAATATCATTTCTACAGTTTTCTTGTTATCATAAATATTTTTATATGATTAGACGATATACCACACTTTTATAATTTAAATGAACAATAACTAATCTAAGAATCCAATAATAAATTTCGAGATTTTGTACATAACTTTTTTGTTAAATAGTTTTTTAATTAACATCGTTATATAAATGTTCCATAATCGAAATAAGAATTGTTCTACATGGGTCGAAGTTAGCAATTATTCCTTTAGAACAATAAAAAACGGAAAAAATATTTGCTAACATTACTGAAACTATAATGTAATTATGTGCAGAGAATACAAGTTATATTATTGTCATAACATTTTTTTATCTTTTTGTTAATATATGATACATAAAAAAATAAAGTTAAACTAACTTAAAAAGTTTAACAAAAACTATATTAAAAATAAAAAGATCTTATAAAATATATATTATATAGTTATATAGTCATATGTATAAGTTTTTTTTTCTTTTTTATCTTATATTTCATGTTGATTCAATAAAAATGTTGTTTAATAAAAAACAGAAATATATATATATATATATATATAATATAATATAATATAAATTTAATAATATATAATACTATGTAATACTATATAATATAAATTTATTCTTGAAAATTTAACACAAAATCAATAACATAATAAAGTTATATTTACTTAAAAACAATTATATTTGTTAAAAATAAAAAATATTTTTTTTTATATTAATAAATATAATAATAACACTAATAAATATTTACATAAGCATTACATATTCTCAAAGTTTGATTTTTTTGAATTCTCGGATTAGAAATGTTTTCTTGAAAGTAACACTATTTTTGAATTAAGTGGAAAGAAGATCTATACAATATGACATAATAATACAGTAATATTAAAATAAATGTAAAAATTAAATGGTGATAATTTAAAAAATGTTTGATCTTTTTATTTAGAAATTAATTATTTAGAAAAAAGATTTCTTTATTGATTTTGATAATTTTTTAGTATATTATAGTAGATTTTGACTAACTTTTTTTACACATATAACTATTCTTAATTTTCAAGATATTTGTTGTAAAAAAAATTATATATAATTTTAATTTATAATTAATTTATAATTATGTATATTATGTATATAATTTATAATTTTGCCTTTATGTATATGTTTATGACAATATGTGCATATATATGCGTATATATATACGTCATAAACTTGTAATATTTCAAACTATATACAAGCTTGAACATTATATCATATAATATTATATATATTATATTATTTTATATTATTATATTATTATTATTATATTATATATATTATATATTATATTACATATATCATATAATGATCACGACTATTCATTTACGAATTGAAAATAAAAAAGAAAAAAAACATTAAAATAAAAATAAATTATTAAAATAATAATTATTGCTGATATTGTCGATCATCCAGAAAAATCGAAGAAAAATGATCGAAGAAAAAAATTTGATAGAATTTTTTATTTCATAAGAAAAAATTAAAATACTTAAAAAAATAATTAATTATTTTAAATAATTATTAATTAAAAAAAATTTTAATTAATAATAAGCGAATGAAATTTTTTAAGAAGTGAATAAAAAATTAGATCACTGATTTTTTTAATAAAATTGTACTTTTCAATTGAAAGATTTAAGTCGAAAATAAAGCATTTTAAAAACTATAAATTTTGTTCCAAATCCTTGTAAACCTTCTTCTATTCCATATGTCAATTTTTACTTTATATAAAATGTAAGTTAAATTTAGTTAAGTTAACAAAAGCTATAAAATGCGTGAGATTTTTGATATTGATAAAAATATTGATAGAAATATTTAGAAAATTCGTAGAATTGTATCTCAAATACTCTGGCATGACAAGAATGTGAGCGAAATCTTGAAACGATATTTTCAAGCCATGATAATGACAATCAACATCCCACTCTAGAAAGTTTATTACAAATTTATTATATTTAATCAATTTTTTCGGAAACAAAAATGGACAAAATCTATCAATATTCCTTCTCAATTTAATTTAATAATTCTAAGAATTTTCCTCAAATTGGAAGTGTCACATAGTTAGGAAGTTGATCCATGTATCGGCCAATTATGTGTCTTACCGAAGAATGCGATCTGCCAAGATGAACGTTCAAAAAGCACAAAAATTTTTAAAAGATTAAAGAAAATCATAAATTTGTTAACTTTTGTACTTTTAAATAAAGTTTTAAATAAGATTTTAAAACTTTGTGAATTCAATAAACTTCACAAATGAATTTTTTAATATTTGTATATAAATATTTGAATGTTTTTAATATTTTATAATAAATCATTTTTATTATTATATATAATGTGAAGTGTATCATAATATATATTCATTATGAAACAGTATTGGAAAGTGTATTGTGGAAAAATATGGAATATTATAGTATTATATAATTTAATGTTATTAATATTAACTCAATACGATGGAAATGCGGCAGTTGTGGTCCATTGATATATATCAAGAATTACATCAAAATTAATAGCAAAGAATTTCAAACTTTGACTATACGTTCTAATACCCACAGGAGTGAAGATAGATCACAATACCTGATTATCGAAGATTGTCACAATGTCACTTGCACAATGTCAACGATAAAAAAAATTGTATCATTAACATTTGCAATATTGGCCATGTTTAAACTAAGTTTCAATATAAGATAATATGATTAATTATTAATTTAAAATTTAAATTATTAAAATAAAATATTATTAAAATAATTATATTATTATATAAATATTATTATTAAAATAATTATATTTAAAAAAATAAAATAATAATTAATATTAAAATAAAATATTTGGTTAATAATAAATTATTATTATTTTATTTTAATATTAGTCGGATGATACTGCATTTCAAAGATATATAGGTTATATCTGTACAAATATGTATGGATATATTCTCAGGTTTATGTTCAATATCAGAATACTACAATGCCTTCAAGAAGATATTGTACAGTACACAAAAATTTTTGTTACAGCAGAAAATGGATAAATTGAATTTTATATATTTTTCAAAAAGTTAATCATGATTAATTCTTATTATTTTTATATATTTTTAATGTAAAAATAATTCAAAATTCTCTTCTGAATTACAAGTGATCAGCTGACTCTCCATGATATTATATTGCATATAATATTTAATGATATTTTATTTGTAATCTATTTAATGTTTAAATTTGTTAAAGTAAATTTACCAAGAATATTTATTTCCATTAATATTAAGAAAAAATATCGAAAAGATTATTCAGTAGCATATTTTAAACTTCGAATTGAATGTTTAATGAATGATTGTTTTTAACTTAATGTGTCTTGTTTTTAACTTTTTTATTTTAAATATTATTTATCGTTCATTTGTTAGAAAAATTTTATATTTTTTTTTTTTTACATTTCTTTTTATAATTTTTTTATTCATTTTGAATGGCGAATAAATTCGATTTATTCATCTTGTATATGACAATTAATTAGTTTACTCGTTATTGATTTAATTCGATATAATTTTTTATCAATAAAAAAATATTTGTTATATTCAACATACTTTCTTTTCCATATATTATTTGGATTTGTTGATGGCACGAAGCCAACGCTACAACATCACAGCTCTACTAAGTTAGACTTTCCAGTTAGTTTCGTGATTAGCGTTTTTTGTTAATAACTCCTTAAAATTGTAATGAAAGTTTTTACAAAAGAGAATGTTTGAAATCTGAGAAATCTTCAATTACAATTGTTTTCACGTTTTTAGAAGAAAAAAATAAATATATGTAGATATATAGAATAGGTAAGTAATTGTCGCATTCTCACATAGAATAATTCCAGGATAATTTCAAATTATATATCCATTTAAAAATAATGGCAAGAATTTTTATTTTCAAATAAATATCAAATTAAAATGATGATTCTACTAAAAAATTTTAAGATATCACTAATAAAAAATGATAGATAATATTACAAACCATAAAATTAAGATGCAATTTTTAGTAAATTAATTAATGTATAAATACTTTTCTTATTAATAAAACATTAATTTATTTATTTTCATAATAAAATGTTAATTTAAAATACATATAATACATTAATAGTTATTTGAATTTTTTTCATTTTTAAACTTTTATTTAAAAATTTATGTAAAGTCGTTTATTTTTTAAGTTATATTAATATATTATATTATATTATATTATATTAATATATAATAATAAAATTAATGCATATTTTAAAAAATAAATGTTAAAATATAATAATTAATAATTATACTAATTTGTTATTTGAAAAATTTTTTATTTTTAGATTGTGAAATTTCTTAAATATTTTTATTTAATTATGCTGTTTATGTAAATACATCTTTTCTGATTTTAACTGTCATCTAATTTAAATACACATTTAATTTAATAAATTAACATAAATGCATCTAATCCAAATCTAATCTAAGTATGGTCCAAAATTAAATAATTTCTTGCTAATAATTCATTTTTATTATATTATATTACTATAAAATATATGTATATTGAATAAAATAATACATAAACA
The DNA here is from genome assembly GCF_029169275.1 of Apis cerana. Lineage (NCBI taxonomy): Eukaryota > Metazoa > Arthropoda > Insecta > Hymenoptera > Apidae > Apis > Apis cerana. The sequence goes on from NC_083855.1 coordinate 492,088, forward strand.
TTTTCCTATGTATATACATTTCATTGTAATAACTTCATCTACGAGGGATATAATATAATTATGTAAAGAATTAAAGTAAAATTAAATATATAAGATAAAATTTCATTTAAAATTTAATTTGAATAGTCAATTTTTAATAGCATAATTATACATATTACATAATTATATATATTACATAATGAAATAGCTATAAAAATAAAAAGGTATGATTATATATCTAATCATTTAATTTTTTTTCTAAAATAAAAAATAAAATCTTCGAAATTATGTAAATATAAAATTATATAATTATATAATATATAAATATAATTATATATTACATAATATATATAATAATATACCATATAATTATAATAATACAATTATATTAAATATAAAATAATTTATATTAATTTATATATTTTTATATTATAAAATATTATAACATAATAAATATAATAATCTAAAAAAAATAAAAAAAATGAAGATCGAATAAAATATCCATATGGAATAATGTTTATGAAGAATATTAACTAAATAATGGAAGTAAATACTATTTCTACAATATATTCTAAAATAACAGAAAATAGATCAATTTCAAATTTTAGATTAGAATTGAATAGTATTTTCTTTTATATTTGTACCTATTTATTTTCATGCATGTCCTCAACTGCTAGCAAAAAATAAATGGAATGAAGTTTTGTTTATAGGATAATTTATTTTGCTATACTTAAAATAGAAACGATTTCTAATCGATTTTTTTTTAAGATAATCTGGTTTTTCGAGTCGAACAATAAAAAATCAAAGATATGTAAAACTTATACTACATAGAATTTGCATAGAAATTAAAGTCTCAGTGTTTATAATTTATTGCAATACAAATAGATAATAAAAAAAGGTTTTACTTTTCTCCGTCAATATTTAATTTTATTAAAAATAATATTTTATGAATTTATAAAAAATCATAAAAATAATAAAATCTATAAAATTATAAAGTGATATTTTTGATTTTCCTGCACGAATGAAATAGACAATTTGATTTTTGACGTAAGAAATTTATATTAATTGGCTAAAATAACATGTTACAGACATGTTATCGTTGTGATTCGAATATGGAATCGAGACTATGACTATTACTTCACGGAACTTTCATTTTTATATAGTTTGCCACGTGATTCACAGTAGGTGAGTCTAGTTTGTATATCCTACATCGTTTATATCCTGTTATATTCATTGTTCAATATCCTGTCGGCAATTATTAAACAATCTCATATTGCTGAAATATTATTTTAATTTTCAAAAAATTGTTTTTTTTTATTTTTTTTATTCCTCAAATTTAAAAAAGTATATGAAATTTTAAAAATATATTATTAATATATAAAAACAGATCATACAATATTATTAAAATAAAATTTTTGATATCAGTTTAAATCAATCTTAATTTTTTATAATGAAAAGTAAAAAATAAATTATTAAAAAATTTAATTAAAAATTTAATTTCATATTTTAATTATGATATTTAATTAATAGATCCATATTGAGTTAATAAAAAATTATTAGTTATTAATTCCATATTATTATAATATTATCTATTATTATAATATCACTTAAAAATAAAATTTGTAAATTATTTGCTGTATAAAAAATATTTTTTATATTAAAAGGAGATTTAATTTGATATTATTAATTTCATTGCAACATATAAAAAATTTATGAAGATTAAATTTATTTTTTATGGAATCATGTATTTCTTATGTACGCTATATATTAATGCAGATATACATACTATTATTTCTTCTACTAAAAAAATATTAAGGCATTTATAGTAAAAAATGTATTAATTTAGAGAAAATTTTAAACTTAAATTTTGTATCATATGAAAGATACAAGCAGCTATATTTCTATTTATATTATATATATATATAATATATTTTTTTGTTTTTCATATGATAAGTATTATAAAATTTCAATTAATATATCTTTTTTACATATTCATTACATTTCAATATAACTTTTTACATATAATTTATTTTATTATAAATTAGTTTATTTAATTTCTTGTAATGAACGGCATGTGATGAACAGTATATGAAAAAAATTATATCTATTAAAAAATATACGATTCTAATATGAATGTAATATGTAATAAAAACAGATAAAAAAAATGAATATGATTTTTGGTAAAATCATATTCAATATTAAAAAATTATTATTTCATTTCACTCATATATATTATTGAAAAAGAATACAAATAAATAAAAAATAAATAAAAACACGGCAATAATATAATAATCAACGATTATAAAAAACTATGTCGAAAAATTCGTCGAAAATCCAAAATAAAAAAAACCCTATTCATTAAAGAAATAACGAAATGGTCAACGATGCATCCAGGCGCGAAAAAAATAAGACCTTGCTCTCGTTGTGAAAGTAATCGTAACCAAGCTATTACGAGGAACGTGTGTCCTCTCACTTTCTATATACACACCCGTGCAATGAGCCATACTGAGATTGAATTACACCAAACAGAAGAATATTAATAAATGGTAAAAAATGGCTATTAATGAGAAGGTTACGAACCACATAATAAAATAACGATATGATAAAATAACGATAAATTTCTTAAAACACAGACAATTTTTTCTTTTTTGATTTTTTCTAATTTTTTTTTCTTTTTGTCATTATTATTATTTTTATTTATAATTTTTGTAGAGAGAATATAACAACAATGAAACATGCGAATTTTCTCATGATGTATGAATATAGAAAAATAGATAGAATATAATGCAATTAGAGAGCGGATATGATTGAACTTTTATTATTACCAGAAAGCAATATGATAGATTTAAACTTATATATGTATATATGAATTTATATATGATATTGTATATTATATTATATATTTATATATAATAAAAATATGAATTTAAATAATTAAATAACAATTTAGAAGTTAAATAATATTGAATTATTTTTATAAATTTATAATTTTTGTATTTTTGTATATAGAATAAAATAGAAACATAGAAATAAATAAGATAATATCTTATCATATTTCATATTCTATATTCTGATATAATATAACATAAAAAATTAAAGTTTGGATCTCTACAATTTGATGAGTATGAGAATACGAATATTCCATTAGTGGTACAAAACAGAAGATAAAAAAATAAATTGAAAAAAACCATCAATTTTTTTTATCTGGATAATCAAATTGGGTTTTTGAATAAATTAAGTTTGAAATTTTTTAAATAAAATAAATTTTTTTATTCAAAAGTTAATTTTCAAAAAAATTTCAAAATTTTTTCGATTATATGACTGTTCAATCTTAATTTTTCAAAAATAAGGACATTTTTTCACAATAACATCCTATTAATAATTAGTTCGTATTTAAACGATAATTATTCAGAAAAAAAATTGAAGCATTTAAAATAAATCAAAAAATCCAATCAAAGTGTTCATATCAATTACACAATTGAACTATTATCTTTTTTTTTAACATTTTTAATATTTTTTTAACATTTTAACATTTTATTTTAATAATTTAATTTTAAACCCAATTAAAGGAAAGAAATACAATATTACCTACAATTATCATAACATTGAAATCAAAACATATTACTTGATAAAATACTCATTTTTTTATTATCTAAGAAAATAAATATTTGAGAACATAAGAGTTGATTCCTTGGTCCTTTTTTTTATTTCGCTTGTTTTATTGGATTGTGAGAAACGAGAAAGAAAAATATTTCTTGTAAAATGAAAAAAAAAAAAAGAATACGAAAAAGTATTCGCATTTTCTTTTATGATATATATCTTAAGTTTTTAAAAGAATGCGTGTTTCAAAACAGAAAAGAAGTTACAGAAATTAATAGAAATATGAATTGAAAGCAACATTAATATTTGTAACGAACAATAAAATATTATATATATTTATAAATATAACAATATACATATAATACATATGTATATAATATATATACAATAATACAATAATAACACAACAATATAATATAAAATTTAATCGATATTCTCAAATTCGCCAATACAATATTTTTATGGCATTGGCCTCTTTTTTTATTTATTTTTGATTTCTATAATATTTTATTCTTTTTTTATATATAAAGAAACTAAATAGTGTTTCCAGTACATATTTTTTAATAATCAATAATTCAATTAGAATTTTATACATTTGCATATATATATATTTTTATACATTTATAATTTATAAGTATTTTTTTTTTTAATTAAAAAAAGTAGAATCATTCTAATCTGTATAACAATCTATATAATATGCTACAATATGTATATGGTATATATTTTCATTTATACATCTTATACTTTTATCTTTTTTATATACTTAATTATAAACTTACACTTCAAAAAATATTTTATAAATATTTTATATAAGAAATATATATAATAAATATAAAAATACATATAGGCTACAATTACAATTATTTTATTTTGTAATTAGCCTATTAATACTTAGATTTATCTAACAAAATTTAATTAAAAAATCATGTATTAATCTTAGGATTTTGTATCTAGTATCCAATTACTTTTTATCTCTTACAAAATTTGTTTCGTGTAAAATTGAATTTTAAAATTCATTTTCATGATTTTTTTTAATCAATATAATGATGAGTAAATAAATAATGAGTAAAAAAATAAATAACATAATGATGTAATAAAAAATTTATTATTATTTTTAAATCTTAATATTTATTTACTTATTATTCACTTATTATTTATTCTCTCGTCGGAAAAATTATTATTATGTATTATTATATATGATGGAATCTATATTTTTATTTCTTTTCTGAATATTTGTAATCTTATTTTTATATTCACTATTTTTTTATTCACTACAATTCCTACTATATTAATATATCCGTGGGACATTTTTAGAAGACTAATTTTAGATTAGTATTAGTAATTCTTATATGAATGTAATTTATAGGCATAAGAAAAGAAAAATAAACTATTTCAATAAAAAGGAATAGTATGAAATTCTTAAAAAATTCTTCTTTTGCTTAAATAGTGATTATTTCTAATAGTGAATACTTTTTCTGCTTAGATAATTATGCATTCTTATTTAAACGATCTTTAAATAAATCAAGTAATTGCATATTATGTATAAGTTAAAAGGATTATAATTTTTATCAATTTTCGTTTGTTCTCAATTTATATTATGCTACTTAACTAGTAACGCCATCTCTATAAAAAGAAATGAAACTTATCGATTACTGTTACCAATAAGAAAATTAATTTTTTAATCATTTTTCATTAGATATCTTTCTTGAGAAATATTAAATTTTTCTTATTATTGATATTTGGTTGAAAACTATAGAACTATATGTAAATTGATTGTTGAATAGAATACTATGAGAATTATTTTTTAATATCATAAAATACTTGCAATTTTTTAAATTAATATTCACAAAGATTTTTTAACGTATCCTAGCAGTTTTTTAAATAAATGAATATTTTGAAAAATAAATTGAATAAATTATTGTTAAAAAAATTCAAGAAATTATTTTCAAAAAAATATTCTACTTTAAAAATAAATAATTGGAAAAAATATTATTAAATTATGATCTTATAAAATAAAAATTAATTAATTCTTTAAAAATGATATTTGAAGAGGAAGAGAAGAAAAATGATCTCATATAAAATTTTAGTTTCGAGAATTTATTGATTTCCAAAATATTATTAAAAAAAAAATATTAAAAACTATGAATACTATGATATATTGCATGCTATATATACATAGATGTTATTAATGTTATTAATACAACTATTTTCTTTATACTTATCATCGTCGAATGTCAATTTAAATAAAATAATATAATAGCAAATATCAATAATCCAATGATCAAAAATTTGATCACTCGTTCTCAAGAAATTAAAAATATTTGAAAAATATTTTTACTATATGTTAAAAATGTTGATTTATTAAATCTTGTTTATGTAGATTTGAATTAATATAATAGATTTAATCTATTATAATACATAATATTATATAATATAACATTATATAATAGATTATATAATCTATTATAATAGATTGAATAAATTATTTTATCTTTAGATAAATTATTCGAATTGATATTTTTATTTCTAGAGGAATGTCAAAAACAACTAAGAAAAAATCAATGTGCAAGTAAAAATATTTATCGTATAATTACTGCGACAAATGTTATTACTTTGAGTATGCTTCAATAAACAATTCTGTATTAAATATTAGATTAAAAAATTATAAAAAATTAATTAAAGATTTTAAAAATTCTGAGAATAAATTGTTATTTTATTAATATGTTATGCTGTTGTTATTACGTCAATGTAATTCGATATTCGATGATGACTATTATAACAATCATATTTAATAAATTGTATTAATAAATTGTGTCAGTATATCTGGATTCTACGTATTAGTTTGGATTTGCAATTTTTAATATAGTATTAAAAGTTTATCATTAAAAATGAATAAGTTTTTTATTGATTTCTTGAAAATCAATAAATTTCTGAAAATTTTATATTTGAAGTATTCATCTCTTCCTCTCTTTTATTCCAAATATAGTGTTAATTTGAAAAGTAAGAAATTATTGTATATAATTATTTAAAAAATTTAAGAAATTTCACTAATTTTCTCGCTATCAAATAATTTAAAACAGTTGAATGTTCAAATTTCTATTATTTTAAAATATATATAAAAATATATATCATTCATTTAATTCATTATTTATAATTCCCACATAGAATCCTGTCACAATCAGATTTGCTGTTGGTAATGATGGCGAGTGATAATAAAATAATAATAGAGCTTTAGAGTTCCAAAAATTTAAAACTCAAAAACATATTGATTAGTATACTCATGTCACAAACTAAAAATCTATATTTAGTTGTACCTATGTTTATTTCATCTGTGATATTTGAACTTTATGATGAATTTTATGAACTCTGTGGTAAAATAGAAATTTACATCAATATAGCATGAAATATCGATATTAATGATATTATCCTGCATATAGAACATGAAAATTTGTAATAAAATTTGAAAATTTGTATTTAAAAATATAAAATCGAACAAGTTTTATATATATATATATACACATAAAATTCTAAATAATAAATTCATTTTATTCATCGGTTAATAAATTCATTTTATTCATCAGTTAAAATAAAGAATAAGATAAAAAGTGTTATTTATTTTCATAATACAATATTTGTATATTTAATACCATAATGATCCATATATTTAGATATGCATATTATCATTTATATTGTAATTATATTAATCAGTTATGTAGTCATATTCATAGTTGTAGTGCTCGTTGAAGATGTACTTGAATATGGCGCCATTGTTGAAGTTTGATGAGGTAGATATAATTCAGGACATTTGATAGCACATGCAAAATTCATTATATATAATTGAGATGATGAAGAGCAAAAATTGTTACAAAAATATTTTCGAAAAGGTTCGAGAAGAGTAAAGCCAAATTTTGGTATATTATGCTCAATTTTTTCTTCAAAAAGATCTTCCTACAATAATAAAAAAAATATATTAATATTAATATTATACAATAATTATTAATAATAAAGAAAATGTATAATAACAAGATAATAAATAATCATTCTGTTAGTAGAAATTGTTTATGCTTATATAAGCAAGTTTCTGAAACACGAAAGTTGTGTCAAGTCTAACCTGTGACCAAACAGATCCGATCAATATGAGGAAAGCAGCAATCCATGCGATAAAACGTAACATAATGAACTCTCTATAACGATAGTTTAACTGTAAAATTACACGAAAAACATTTTACAGAGAATTTTACTTTCGACTTATATACTATATTCTGTAGACGATACTATAAAATATTCAAGCTTGACCTATTCTTTCATAATTTTTTATAATATTTTCTTGAAATTCACATAGTCGTTCCAGATAACTGACAGATAACATGTAGTCTTATCGTAATGCATTATTCCATATACGTGCGAAATAATTCATGCAAAATTAAAGAATAATGTACCATTATAATTATAAATAAATAAAAATCAATATTGTTTCAGAGAAAATTGATTCATTGAAATAATTGAAATTGATTTTTTATTGATTATATATGATAAAAATATATATATATATATATATAACTTTACTTATAAATAAGCATGTTGCACATTATACTTCCCATAATTGTGATAATATTTTTTTACGAATCATTGTTTGTTTCTACCTATATGTAAATGAAATATTGCGTGCGTGACCGAAGAATAAGAAAAAGAGAGTTTATCAATGAGTTGCATGTTAATGACGAACTAGATTGAAATCCATTATATTTCCATACCATAGAACTTGAATCAGTCACTTTGTTAATTATCATATCAAAAGCAGAAATATCATGCTTTTGATATGATATTTTTCATATCATGCTTAATTATATGCAACTTGCTTTACATCTGCATCCACAATGTGACTTGATAATTCCCTATTGTCTGAGTTAATTAAATTGTGCTCGAAAAGAAAATATAGGAAGTATTAATAAAATATTTTTAAATCATGTGCTATATAAATTAAATGATTTAAATTTCTTAGTGCTAATAAGCAATGCTAAAAAAATACAATTTCCAAAATATTGTGTATTTTAAAATCATTTTAGGTTATATTTGTAACGAAAATAAATTATATATATAATAAATTTAAACGATAATACATATATAAAATATATAAAACGAAAATAAATTTCCAAATTGTAAATCCTTAATTAAAAAGAAAAAAGAAAAGAGAAAACCATAGAAATTTTCTTTTTATCATTGAAAGTGATTATTTCTAAAAAATTAATTATTATAGACGTGAAAAGAGACAATTATTTTCTTAAATATTATTTTTTATGAATTTTGCGTGTTGATCAAAAGAATAATTTTTGCACACCATAAAAAATAAATATGAAAGATTTAAGATGACATAACATATACATGACAAGATATAAAAGGTTAATTATACTATGATTGCGCTTATGACCTTTCACGCAGGATTGTTTAAAGTTACGTCAATGGTGTGCATTGTACGAAAGAGCTGAGTGGTTGGAAAACGATAGAGACCACGTGATCGTGCTACCAATGACGCCGGGGAATACCAACGGGTCGATAACAATGAGACTGGTTCGGGAATATTCTCTTTGTCTCAATCTATCATTCTAATCTTATATATCCTATCGTTTTCCTTTAATTCAATATTATTATTTTCATCATATCAATCTTAATAATTACATTTAGTAATTTTCTATTTCATCTTATTGTTGAAATACCTATAATTTTTCACATTAGAAATTTTACATATTATCTTAAAATCTAAGAAAAAAATATAAGATTTAAAATGTAATAAATTAAATAAACTTAAAGTATAAAGTTTTTCGTTATATGTAATGAAATTCTCAATTTTATTTGTTAATTACGTTTCTTAAATGAAAAAAAAGTACTTATTTTATTTCTCTGAAATTTTAATAACAGAAATCGAATTCCATGTACCGACATAAGGTTCATACGCTTAAGAATTACGACTTGTATAAATTCTATATTGAATATATTGAATATATGTAATTTTAAATAGAACATAAAATTATAACATATTGTAATATATTAATGTGAAAAAATATAAATAATAAAAAATATTAATTATGATAATATGATATAAGATGTGGATTATCTTAATATTACTTCCTTATCAAGTGTCGATAATAAAACATACCTTTCATATATATTATAATTATTATTATATTATAAATAATTTTCAGTCATATTAAAATTTTGTTTAAAACATTTATAATAAAAATAAGTAAACATACATGGATTTTCTATTATTTTATTATTGCATATTATGTATTTTAACGCATATATAATTTTATTATTAAATAAATATAGCAAAGATACAGGAATAGAATATTAATATAAGAATATTAATATGGAATAGAAATTTCAAAATATTTATATTTAATTTAATTTTAATTGCATTAATCGAATATTTAAAATATAAATTTTACAAAATCAAAAAGAATCCAATCACGTATAAAATAAATAAAATAAATATTATTTTACATTAATACAAATTTAAACAAAGAATGAAAAAAACAATGAAAACAAATTTCTACTGATTAATATCAATTTTTTGCAAATATATGAAAAAGATTAACAATAGAGATGTGCAATAATTTCATAATCTAAAAATTAACTGTTTTTTACGTGATTTGAAAGTTAGCTAATAAAAAGAAATATTATTTGTAAAAGTAATTAAAATCATTATGAAACTTGTTTTTTAGAAAAGTAATTTAATCGTAGAAATTTTATAATTCTCAGTTGAATAAAATCCGTATATGCCACGCGATCAGAGTTACACTTATATTTATAGTAAGAATTAATTGATGATTGATTTAAAGTTCTAATTTTAGGTGAAAAAATAATCAGATGATAATTAAATAAATAATTATTATATTATAATAATTATATATCATATATATATGATATCACATATACATATATATCATATATATATATATATATAACAAAATTATTGGTCAATTTGGATTTTAATTTTTCATTATCTAGAGAATTTTTTTTTTTTCATTTGACTAGGATTTTAATGTTAAACATATTTTACTGGAAATTACCTGCGGCCGATAACTCAACATAATAATAAAATGTTTTTTTTTAAATTTCAATAAGAAACAATTATTTTAATTTTTTAAATAAAGATTTTCATATCTCTTTTTTTTATTTTTATTCTAACTTAGAAAGAGATTTTATTTCATTGTTTCAAGTTTATTAACTCTGTCGATAACAAAATATATCTCATTTTCCAAGAAATTACAGTCAAATTGATAATTTTGTAAAATCAGGAAAAGTCACATTCTCAAGATTGGTTAGCAATTGCTTTTTGAAGACAAAGAAAGGAAAATATTCTTCTAGTAACTAGACAAGGAGCCAGTTAATTAGCCGCACGGTTAGATAACGCTCTTTATCTAGATCACGATGGAACGATCAAGCCCAGTAGCGCAAACGTACACCAGCCAGCAGCCAGTCGACACTCGATTGGCGGAGCGGATGGCGTGGATGGAGAGAGGTAAAAGCGACGAGGGGTTGTTGCCGGCGCGAGTGGCGGTGGAGACGAGGAGGTGGCGGAGTTCTCGTTCTTTGCAAAGAGAACTTCTCTGGTAGTCGCCTCCTTGACGTTCCTCTGGGGGGTTTCAAGCTCGCGCGTGGGAGTAAAAGCTGATAGTAGCGTGGGGTGCATATCGAAGGGAAGATGAGAGTGGGTGAAAGGAGGGTGGGTGAGTTGGTAGATAGGCAGATGGGTGGTTGGTCGGATGGCTAAGTGGTTTGAGGGGGTGCATGAAGGGAAAGAGACACAGACGTATGTACGTGAGCAAGGAGCGTGGAAAAGGGCGGTCGGGGAGGTTAGAGGCCGAAGGAGTGGGGTTGTCGAGGCGTGGGTGAGCGAAGCCATCGGTGTATTGGGAGGGAGAAAGAAGGATGAAGGAAGGAGAGAAAGACAAGAGTTGGGGAATACAAGAGATAGTAGTAGAATGTGGAAAGAAAGACTACACATGGAAAAAGGAAGGAAACAACAACGAGAGAGAAATATATGAACGACAGAGGAATAGAAAACTTGTATCTAGGAAGAGAGAAAAGAGACAGAGAGAAGAGAGAAAGAAGAGCAGAGTGAGCGAATGCGTATGTGTGTTTGTATGCGAGAGAGAAAGAGAAAGAGAGAAGTGGTTAATGATGGAAGCGAGAAAGGAAAATATTGAGATAGAAAGTGAGAAATATGAAAAAGAATGAATGAAAATGAAAAAGACAATAGAAACAATAATACGATGTGAAGACAAATAGAGCCAGAATATAATTAATAAAAGAAAAATATAGAATATATATATATTTTGAAGAAAGAGAAAGCGAGAGAGAAAGTGATAAAAGAGATACGATAAAGAAATAAGAAAAGTAAATAATTAGAGAGATATAGCTTGAATAGATAAGAATGTTGGAAGTGAACAAGACAGAAATGGACGAATTTTAAAAAGAAAAAGGTATAAATAAAGATTATAAGAATCGTTGAAAAGAAAGACAGAGAAAGACAGTAAGCATACAAGAGGATGAGAAAAGGTAGGATGAGAGTGGGAGGAAGGGAGAGAGGGTAAAGCAGAGAGTCGACTCGAATATGAGGGTGTCGCGCAAGCCGGTCACGCCGAGGTTTCCATGGCAACGACAGGCGATAAATCAACCCGCAACATCCCCGAGTACCGCCAGATAAAACCGCATACACATATGTGTATACGTATATATACGTGAGAAGAGAAGATACCGACTGGTAACTCTGCGCCCAAAAAGTTTTCCCTTCGACCGATTTATGCCGCCGCTGCTTGCAACATCGAACGCCTTGCCATCGAAAAGAACTCTTTTCTCCCTTTTCTTTTCTTTTTCATTTTTCCCTCTCTCTCACGATGGTCATCTCTTTCCGACTCATTCTTGCATCTCTCTCTTCCGCCTCTCTTTATAAACTTGTCTTTTTCTCCCATTCCTCTCTTCATTCCAGTTCCCCTCATTTCCTTTTCTCTTATTATCTTCTTTTCTCTTGCTTCTTTTCCTTCTTCTTTGTCTTCTTTCTTCTTTTCGTGCATCATCTCGTCGTTTCTTCTCTCCCTGATGCTCTTTACCGTTCACCTTTCGTAGTCTCCTTCCTTTTCGCGTTTTTTCCATCCATGTCTTCTCTCTTTTTCCCTATAGGTCTCTGCCGCTCTTTGTTTCCTTTTCTTGTTCACTTGTCTCTCAGGTCTCTGCTATGCAATGCTTGGCCAATACACAAGTATATATACGCGATGGTTACTCTGTGTATGCACACACAGTGGCCGCCAGCCTATCGTGGCGCATGCCACGACCTCGAGTTGTCCTATCGTCCTTTCGCCGCCACGAGAAGTATGCAGACGTTGTAACTTACGATTAAACGCAGACAGTGTTGATAATAACAGTTCATTTCCCTGCCACGCTTCTGATTCCGTGCTTTAGCTTCAATGTAAGACTAGAACAAAACGGTAACACAAATATTCTAAAGACAATCTTGTATATAACTTGTTCGCACATATTGACGTTAAGAGAAAAGAAAAAAGTAAGAATTCTTGTGATATATAAATATGCATATATATAAATAAAATGTAATCGAGAAAAAATTAATTAAAAATGAGTATGATAGAAATTAGAAGATTTTTTTAAATGATGAATAAAAGAGACTTGGCTTGATGTTAGAAATCAATACTTTGAAAATCGATGTTTGTGTTTTATAACATATACAATATTGTATGAGTTCGCTTTGCTGTAAAATCTTTTATGAGTAATAAATTAATATTAATAAGATTTTAAATTTTACTTCCCGTTATTGTTTGTCATATTATGTAGAAGTATTTTTAAAAATATTTTAATTTCGTTTAAAGTTATTTTAAATTATTATTTTTAGAAATATCCTACTCCTTTATTTCAAATAACAATCTAAATTCAATTTTAATATATTTAACTCATTTCATAATTAACAAAAAATTTAGAATCAGAATGTGTCAAGTGTAATAATTTTAGTTTAATCAAAATTTAATAGTTTGATCAACAATATAATATATTTTGAAATAAGCAATACCAATATGATTTTAATTATATTATGTCTTTTAAGTGACATTATTTTTCAAATTAATTCTTAATAAATAATTGTTTAATAAATAATCATACGAAATATGTACACATTTTTAATAAATAAATGCAATAAATAGTAATAGAAAATATTTTCTACTATTTTTTTACTAATCTATTTTTATCAAGATATATCTGAATTTTATATATTTTTAATATGATTATAAAAAATTACTTTATTAAAAAATATTTTATTCATTAAATTATTTTTTATATATTTATATGATATTTTATATATATTTATACAAAGCCATATATAAAAGAAATATTTTTAAAAATATTTTTAAAAAATTTCATATTATACTTTATATTTATATCTTTATATAATTTCCTACAAAATTGAAAATATATTTAAGTGATTAATAAATTTCAAATAATATCAAATCCCACGAGATACATCAATTACATTTAAACGTGACATTTGTTATAAATGATATAAACATTGCTTGAAATTTACTCGAAGCTTTGGTTCAAAGGTCATCGATTTTCGTTCAGAATATGTGGGATATCGTAAGTAGTTACATCCGGAACATAGTACGATGTGGCATTTCATTTGCAGTGCAGGGGCAGAAAATGCGTAGGCCGCAAATAAACCCTTGCGAATCTAATCTCATTTAGCACGCCACTGACGTCACCAGAGGCGCCCTCATGACGTTGCCACGGTCGTCGGTGACGTATCGCCTAGCTCTTTTGTGCGACGACCGTCCTTGTTCAGGATGCTTAAGGTCAGCCTAATGGAGTATTTTTGCGGCCCACGTGTGAATTTTTTGTCTTGAAAGGTCGATCGAGAAAATACTACTTTTTCACTTTTTCAATCAAATGATATTTTTTTATTCTTTTGTTTCTATTCTTCTTTTTTTTAAATTATATTATAATGAAAAAATTTTAGAAAAAATTAATTTACAATTGTAAAACAATTGTAATATTGTGAATAATCGAAGATAAAAGTTTTCATATTACAATTAAGTTATGAATCCTATAATTGATTGGACGAGAATCATTTTTTATAAAAATATAAAAATATACTTTTCAAGTCTTCTTAAAAATAATTTATAATGTATCTGTATTTATCATTCTTTTTTGAAAACAGAATATTTTTTTTACATTAGATTGATATTTTGGACTAAAATTTTAAAGATTTAAACATTTATCTAAATATTTACTTAGCATTTATAATTTTAAAAAATAATTTTAAAAAATGTGTAATAAATATATAACATCTTAATATATTCATGGAAACTATTGATGAGTCTAAAAATTTTAAAAGTCAAAACAAATATAAAAGTTGGTATACAAAAATGAGATTTACGTGATATACAATTAAAGTTTGTATTAAAAAAAACATTATAGAAATAAAGCAAAATAATTCTTCGTCTAATACAAATTGTTTATGAATTAAATTAAATCGTTTATAAGTTGTTTATAATTAAATATGTTTTAATTGATATTTATTTGTTTCTTAAAATCGATTCTTTAAAGTTTTTATGAATATATTAATATTGTATAAATATACGTATTTTTATATTTCTTGATAGAAATATTTAATAAACTTATTCATTTATAATAATAAATAACGGAATAATAAATAAATATATATATGTAAATATGAAAGGAGATAGAAATATTTAAAATGTACATGTATCGATTCATAATTTATACATGTGAATGTTTTATTTAAATAGAAGGAAGATATTTCATATAAAAGAGGAAATAAATTTTATACTTTGCTATGATTTTTTAACATTTTTTTAATAATAATATATTTTCAAATCATTTGATCGGAAATCCAGAAAAATTTCTAACAATTTATTCAAATCAATCAACATTTATCTTATCAATCTTATTCTTTCATTGTTTCACTGCCGTGTTTTTCGTAATAATATTCAGTTCAAAAGAAAACGAATATTGTCACAGTGTTCATCATATCATAACGCTAGTATTTTAACACAGAATACATCCAATGATCAGCAGAGACACCTGTTGCTCTTTAATTTGACGTAACGCGTATGCGATCATAAGGTCGTTCTGCTTTGAAAAATTGCTGACTCATTACGAAAAAGCAGACAATTGGGTCAAAATACAGAGATGCGAAAAAAGAGCAATAAATACTTCAAAACTTCTCCTCCCTTTGCAATAATTCTCGGTCATCTTTTGTCTCACGTACATTTTTACGTACATTCATTAATTTGAAGGCTCCAAACGTAAAAAAAAAAAAATTAAAAAAAAATAATTTTATTCAAATGATTTACATATCAAAATCGGTCTATCGAATCACAAGAATGGACATTTTTATCACTGCTAAATACTATTGTATTTAAGAAATGATTTTACTATTTTAATCTCGCACGCAAATTGATTAATTATCGATCAATTCATCAAAAGCATCCTGATACCAAAACCGGAAAATACTTAAATGTTAAATGTTCCGATGAAACTCTGAGCGAAGTTCAATCAGCCATTGCGGCGAATTACACTTGGACAAGACTTAGTATATATAGAGTATATACAGAGTGAAAGAGAGAGGCGTGTAAGCCACCTCGTCAGTATCTGGAAACGTCGAAACTAAATTCTTGGCCGCATTAATCGAGCAACGATAGAGAGAATGGTTACAGAACTCTATATAGTCTATAGATAAAATGACTGGACATTCTAATCGCAGTTTCCATTTAGTAACATTTCTCTTCAACACATTTTAACGAATTGAGGAAAAAAGTCAATTGAAAGTGGACTAGAAAGAAATACACACACATATATATATATTATATATATATATATATATATAAAGAGAGAAAGAGAGAGAGAGAGAGAGAGAGAGAGAGAGAGAGAATGAAGAGAGAAAGAAAGAGAGAGAGAGAGAAAGAGGATCCATACGGGCCGGTGTGTCCACTCGATTTTCGGGGCCGTTCAAAGTGGACGGATAGAATGATAATCTGGGAGCAGCTTGGTAGTTGGTAGGTATTGATCTGTCGGTCGGGGTGTTACTGTGTGGTATGGTTGGTCGGTGGGCTGGATAGGTGGGTAGTTGTGCTATGGTGGGCGAGGGTGGAAGCGGCACCAGGGGGATTGAGGGAACGCTCGAGATGAGGTAGCGCGGAAAGGGGAGAGTTTAGGGAGGTGGAGACAGGAATGGGGCAACGGGGGATGAGAGTTCGGGTCGGGACGCCAGTAGCTATAGCCTTGCTCTTACTGTGCTTCTCCCTTTCTCCGTCTTTCTTCAACCGACACTATTTTTCTCTCTATATTTCGCCCTAACTCTATCTCCCTCTTTGCTCAGTTTCTCACTTCATCCTTTCTAGTTTAACCGTTTCATCCTTTCTCTATCTGTGTTAATTTCATCTCTATACCACGTTCTTTTGTCTTTCCTTCCTCTTTTCTTTCCTTTTCTCTTTTTCTCACTTTGCCTCTCTTTCTTTTACTTCATCGCTTATTCGTCTCCTCGTCTCCAACGTTGCTTCTCTGATATTCTATTTTTCTTCTATTCACATCTCGCCCATGAATAGTTTTTTCTTCGTATCTGTGCTGTTTCTACCAACTTTGTCTCACCTCTTCTTCTTTTTTTCGCGTGTTTCTTCCTTTCTTCGCCGATCTTCGTTACCTTTCATCTATTACTTCTACCGCTCTTTTTCTCTCGGGACTATCCTAAGCACTATCTCTTTTCTATTTTCATTTCCCGCGCCACCCTTACTTCTGACCATCCCCTCGGTTCTTTTTATTTCTCTCTCTCTTTTTTTCATCTCCCCGTAGAGCACATCATATCTCTTCTCTTTCCCTCTTTCGTTCGTACACGCGTATTCTCTTTCTCTCTCTCTCTCTCTCTCTCTCTCTCTCTCTCTCTCGTATTTTCATTTTCATCTTTCGTTTTTCACGTGGCTATTCCTCTTCTCTCTTCCACTCGAAACGAAGTCCTTGTTCTTTTCTCATTCACTGTCGAGAGTGTGCGGAACGAGAGAAACGATTATGGGGCGAACGGGGTGGCTATGTCCCCCACAGGATATAGGGTGTCGGGGAGAGATTGGCAACAGAGTATACACGCTCTCAGTTTTACCATTCTTCTCTTTATTCATCCAATCTCTCTCTCTCTCTCTCTCTCTCTCTCTCTCTCTCTCTTTCTCACTCATTCTCATTCTCACTCTCACTCTCACTCTTTATGTGATACTATTTCTCTCTCTCTCTCTCTCTCTCTCTCTCTATCCCCCGATGTGTTACCCTACCCCTTGCCTTGCATCGTGCAGAACCCCGCGAACTTTGGATTCGGCGTGGTCGTATGCTGTGCGCGCCATCGGATTGGCGGGCTGCGACCCCGCATGAATTATTCGGTAACCTAATAGTTTCTTGAGCAAAGAGCACCAGATCGCCGTAGCTATCTTATTTTGCATAACGCATGGTTTCGATGATCTTTGGACGATCTTCTTTAGAGAGAAAGGTGAATAGAGAAGAGTGGATAGTGAAAAGTAGTTGGGAAGAGTGGTTCACGATGAATCATTATCGATTCAGAGAACTCATCGATTAAAGTGTTTTTTTTTTTAAATTGTATTGGGATTTTGGAAGAGATTTTGAAAAAAGTTGTTGACTGCAATTTCTATTTTTTGGAATTGTTACGAGTACTCCACGAAAAATAAATTTATTGTTTTTTTATAGGAATCAATATTCAAAAAATTTTTTATTTTTAAATAGAAAATAAAGTTTATTTTTTTTTTAAATTATTCAACTTTTAATCGAGAATTTTTATTAATTGTCCATTTAGATTATTACTAGTTTGATCGTAATAAATTTTCTAATGATTTTTTTTTTATGATTATTTTTATTTTCAATGATCTTGAATATTCATTGTACTATAGATCACTGTACGCATTTTCATTCTATTTAATAATAGATATAAAAAATTATATTATTCCATTTAAGGAAACAAAATTAATATTTTTTTATATAAGCTTTTTATATAAATTGTGTACTTTTATCACAAAATTATTTATATCAAATTATATATCTCTTATCGTCATACAAGTTTGGCAAATTTTTTCCTAATGTTCAACAAAATATTCAACGAGATATTTAATTGATTTCTTTTAAATGTCTCATTTTGTATATAAAGTTATAATTTTTTTTTTATAGAATTTGAAGCAAATTAATTTGCGTTTATTAATTTCAAATACTATTTAGAAACAAAATTTCAGATTAAAGAACTTAAATATTAACATCTCATAATTAATAATAGATTAAGATTTAATTAACAACTTAAAAAGAATGAATATAGATTTAAACAATACTTACAAACAAATAAATTTTTAATTAATTAATTTAAAAATAACAAACTATAATTAATATATCTATATTATTATCTTAAATCTTTATGATCAAATTATAACAATTGATTTAAACAATCATATCTTCCATCACTCATTCAATTTTTTCTTTTTATAATATATAATTATAATTCTTTATAAAATTTTTAAATAAAAATCACAAAATTTAATTTGCATTTTTTTAAATTTTTTATTTTTAGTAGAAAAAGTACTTACTGTAGAATAATACATTAAGTACTTAAGATACTTAAATATTTCAATTTTAAAAATATGGCAACATTTGAAAATCTTATTTCATTTATCGTTATAAACAAAAGCAATTCTTTTTATAAAAAAATTATAAAAATAAAGAATAAAAATTATAAAAATTTCACTTATAGAATGTTGTATTTTAACTAGATTATTATCAAAGATGGAAGTCTTCGATATTTTTTCAGTTAATAATTTGAACAGAATTAATCGTCGTGATAGAAATAATATAGATCAAGATCTATTTATGAATTATGAATCTGTTGGTTCAATAGTGCAGAAATTGCTTTGGAATTGGTTCGATGATAGCTTTACTTCGGTACAGATGCTGGCTAAGAATTTCTTGAACAAACAGCGACGAAATAGACGCGACGAAGAGCATTCGATACGAGAATATTCTTCATTTTTGTCTGTTTCTTTCTCCTCTATTTTCAGGAATGGCGAAATATGTTCGCAAATTATTCGTTGCACTAAATTCCAGGTCACATCAAAGCAATTTTCATCATCGACTATATCATTGAGTCAAGTTGTCTTTGAAGAATAAGTGTCGACATGATATTAAATGGCAAATTTTACTTTTGTAAATCGTATCTTCTAATAACACATCCTGTGTTTAATAATAGTCTCCTTGCTTAATATGTCTAAAATTCTAAAATAATTGTCTAAAATTCTTCTTAAATATGTAAATAAAACGTTCAGACTTATACCTTTCATTGTCATATTTATTAACTCTTAAATTATTGATCTAACTAAATTTTATTTTAAGTTGTATGTCAGTACAAATAAATGATTGAAAAATAAATATTATATATTTAATTAAATCGCTATTTTTTAAAAATTTATATTAATCTTATCAAAAAAATGTAATGATTTTTGTTTATTACTTGTATATTCGTAATTGCATATAAATAATAAATAATCCAGAGTTTATTATTTTCATAGTTTTAATAATTCTAACATTCTAAAATATAACAGAATTTTATTTTAATATTTTTAATTTTTTGTGTTAAAAATATAATTAATTTTTTTTATAAGTAGATTAACTTTTAAATCATTTTTATGCTTTTTTACGATATAATCATTGATTTAACGAATATTTATTTACTATTAGTATTTATGTTGTAAAAAAATATAATGATAAATTTGAAAAATATTTGAGTTTTTGAAAAATTATAAAATTTCTATTCATGAAATTATGATATATCCTAGTTGAAATTTTTGGTCGAATCTTAAACTATTTTAGCTGTTAAATTCTAAATAAGTTTTAACGGATCTATAAAATTTAATTTTCACTTATAATTTAATATTTTATGAAAATACAAATAATAAAATAAAATAATTATATTTTTCATAAAATTTTATTTATTTATTATTATTTTTAAAAATTATATTATTACTATAATAAAGAATTATATTAAATATATTAAATGTAATATAAATATTGATAAAATTAATAAATAAATTATTGATTTTTGAACATAATTTATAAATAAAATTTAAATATTATAAAGTATACCGAATTAATTTATTTCTAATTGTATCTGATTTGAATATTTATAATTATAGAATATAATTTTTCATAATTTCAATTCCTTTTTATTATATCATTAATTAATATTATTAATTAATTTAACATGATTTATCATAATGCTCAAGGAAAGTAAAACTTTTATATTTTAACGGAAAGATATTTTTTATTTCGATCAAGATAAATTCCAAAAAGGTCAAAATATAAAGAATTCAATAGGATTATCATTTTTCTTTAATTAAATATTCTAATGAAATATTAAATGTTAAATATCATAACTTTTAATTGAAGATTTAAATATACGGTATAGATTTAAATTTCTGCAACTTCTTCCCTTTTTTTTTTATGCATTGAATATTTTAATAAAAATTTAACCAAAACTCTTTTTCTTCGATTTTAAAGATTATATTAAATTCTTTTATGAATTAATATTTTATTAATTAAAATAAAAATTTTAAATAAAATTATAAAATACAAATTGTAAAATTAAAAAGTTATAATTCGATCATTTTATAATTATAAATAATACGTATCATATTTTTATTATTGACATTTATTCCTATACTTATTCTTTTTATTCTTTATATATTTAAAATTTTAATTTTAAATATATAAATTAAAATTATTCACTCGTCTCTCTATTTCGTGGATTTCTTTTTTTTAATAATTGTATAAAAATTGTATAACATACATAACATAACTATAATAATGTTCATAATTATATATAATTAATGTCATTATTACAATATATAAAATATTCTAAAATATCTTTATAAAATAAAGCGGAACATTCTTTAAAATTAATAGAAATATCACGCGTATATAAACCGGCTCGTAGAATCAATACGTAACACGATTCAGAAGATGTTCGATAACACTGGGGTCCTTTTATATTAGAATTTGCCACTTGCGGGGGAATATGGTTCTCGCGTTGGGTGCCCAGATTATGAATTTCGGTGACGGGGTTGCGCATCAAGTTAATCCACCCCTGTGTCCGGGTGCGAGAATGATGCATCCCTCCAATGGATGATGTAATCATTCGTTCGAGGGGCGATAGAACAGCCGAAACGAAAATTACTTTCTCGAATGTGCAAGCAGTGACGAGCAATTTAAGGGAGCATCATCCGAAAGAGGGAGAAAAGGGGTGGTCGATTTCGTCCTCCCGGATATACAAGACAAACATTGTGATTTGAATGGCAATCGGAGGTTAAAATTACGTCCGCCTTGGGGACTGATGCAATTAAGAACAATTAAACGCGAAAATTAAATAATTCGGAACAGCTCGTTCATTTTTGATTATTCATCATATTTGGTTTTTTTTTTTGTCTAAAAAGATTGATGAAAATCTGAAACACGATCGGAAACTCGTAAAGATTTAGAAATCAAAAGATAAACTCTGAAATTTTTATGGTATTTAAATTCTTTTTATTTAATATTTTTCAAATTAAAAAGCGCAAATACATGTATTACAAAATGAAATTTTCCTAAAAGAAGTTGCTTTCGAAAACTATTTTTCACATAAATGTTTGGTTTAATAGTAAAAACTAATCTCAGGTAGTTGCTTTCCAAATAATATCCATCTAGAAAAAATATTCTCGTTTTGCTTTCAAATATACGATACTATTCTAAGAACCTATAAAACTTCAAAGATCTAAACGTTAACTTATCTTCAGTTATTTTTTTTGTATTTCTAAAAATTTTTTTTATTTAAATTTTATTCATAAATTTTTATAATTATTATTCATATATTTATTTTTCAAACTTTATATCATGTAAATACTTTATCCGAAATAATTGAAAATTTATAAATAAAAATGTTATAAATTATATAAGGAATTAATAAAATAATATAATCTATAAAAAAATATTTAAAAAATACCGTTATTATGAAGAAATCATAATAATTAAACATTAAAATTTTCAATCCGTATTAAAAATGTTAAAAATAATCTAACAGTAAAAGAGCTTTGATGCTAAATTAATGCTAATTATATTAAAATTATTATATGATTTATTTATTATTAAATTTTTTTTAAAACTACATTATCTTTTTCTTGTATATTTATATTAATGTAATATTTTTGAAACATTGAACATAGATAATAGATCGGAGATAATAAAATAAAAATAATGATTGTATATGAATTTTCAATAAAGAATTTTCAGTTAAATTCGACTTATTAACGTACTTTATTAAATTTTTATTAAATTTGATTTATTAACATACTTTGTGAATATATCGATTCTCTAAAATGACAACTTCATTAATTTTAAAAATCCAATAATGAAAACGATTTTTAATGAAAAGCCAATGTTGCTTTTGTGAGCAGCATTTTATTACAATGTATTTATATGCTCAATTTTAAAATGATTTAAACTTCGTATGGACAGTATGAAAATGTTATATAATGTAATAAATAAGTTTTTTTATTTATATCAATAATTTTATTATTCATCTTTAAATAATTTCCTTTCAAATCAAGATTTATTTCAAAATTCTATCTATCTATGAACTATAATTTATATATAATATATAATATTTTAATTTATATAATATACATAAATGATTAATAATAAAATTGTTTTATGTTCAACTATTTAATCAATTTCTAAATTTTTAATCAATTTCACTTTCTAAGTTTAGAAAATAGATTATTTTTCAAAAATAAAATACTTAGCTATGTAAAAATTCTTTTGAAATAATTTATAAAAGTTATAAGTAAAAATCAAACACATATCGAAATAAATAATATAATATACAAATTAATACATTTATAAAATACCTTTGAAAGATCGATTTTAAAAATCAAAAATAAACATAAAACTTAACAAAAATCATAAATCATTAAAATTTATTTAATTGAAGTTCGTATTAGGTGAAACGAGACAAAGATAGAGCGAAATAACAATATGGCGAAGATGGAGTTATCTCATTTCATTTTCGTTCCAATGCAAATTTCAATTACATACGATTTAATAAATAAATCTCAATTGATATTCTTATATATCAATTTTTATATATATTTTAGTCTCGAAAACAGATTCTTCAAAGATATATTAATACTCTGCATACATATTTCTCACAATACAAATATCTTAATAATATTAATTGAATATTAAAAAGCCTTTAAAAATCATAAATTCAAATATTATCATCGAAATGTTCAAACTAGAAAAACGAATATCATTCGAAATAATGCAAGATGGAATAAATGATGTTGCCCATTGAATTATTTCTCTGTTTTGTGTAAAGCTCTAACCACGTTTAATCGAACCGCATGATCAAATATATCTACGATTCCGCGCAAGGAACTGCCACTGAAATAGCACTGTCCCGCAAATACACACCAATGTTTGGTATATATATTGTATATTGGTGCCGGTGCAAAGTTTTCGCGAATCAAAATAGCGTTCGGTTTTACGCGAGGCTGACAGCACTTCGTCACGTGCTTCGTTTAATGGAACTCGCTCTAAGAGTTATTTCAAACTTATGTGTCATGCATTCTAGTTGCGCACAAATATAACTCCGTGCACCGCGCGTGTGCTGGTGCACGACCGTACAGGGGAAAACGTGTCCGATCGGCGACGATTTCGCACGCGAGTTTGCGCATTCTTCTTCATGAGCCGAAGAAATGATCGGAAGGTGAGAATTAACGCATTTATTGTTGATTCAATTTTTATTTTTTAGTTACATTATCACATATTTTTCAAAATTTTTTCGAATTATGAATTTCTTTTGTAATATTTGAATGTATAACCTGTGATTCATTCTCCTATATGTGATAAGAGAAATTAAAAAAGAAATAATTTTAATAAAATGACTAATGTTAGAGTGAAATAACGAAAGGATTATTCTAATATTTCTATAAAATATAACAATATACTTATATTAAAATAAATAAGTGCTAAAAATTATTAATCAATCTTAAACATTTAATAACATAATATTTATACATATGATGTACATATTCTGACAATTCCTTTTTCTTTTTCTAAGATCAAATTGTGCTCACAATTAATGTAGTAAATATTTTTATTTATGATGTCAAATGACGAATACATTAACAAAAATTATTAAAAATAAATGTCTAATAAATGTATATATTTAAACATATCATAATATATGAATATGAAATAAATAAATGTCAATAAAAAAACAATAAATATAAAAATGAAATATAAAATGTAATTTTACATTTATTACATATATTATATTTTGTTTTATAATTTAAATTTTTGTTCATATTTTTATATTTTATGCAATTTTATAGAGTCATCGATTGTAGTTACGACTTAATCTAATATGTTAATTAATGCTAATAATATTTAATTTAATTATTGTTAATTTATAATAATTATAAATTATATGTATTTTATAAAATATTATTATACTATTTTTCAGATACTGTTGAAACATTTATTTTCATCACAAGATTTTTTGTTATTTTTTTTTTCATTGATTGGTTTCTCGTTCAAAATGGTTCAATTAACTATATCATTTTTAAGAATTAAATGGATCTATCTAAAGTTTGTATATAATACTTGAAAAAATTTTGATTAGAAATCATTTTAAAAAGATATGCAATATTGTTGATTTAAATGAAATTTGATAAAATGAAAATTTTTTTTTATTTTTTATTTTAAAGTTTTGAAAAAGGAAAATACTGAATTTGGTGGATTTTTTGAAATTTGAAAAAATAATAAAGTTATAACATTGAATAATTGTGCATAATTATGTCCCATAAGAAGATCCAATATAATATTTCTAATGGGAATATTTAGTTTCTTGTTATTAATATAACTTTTTATGTTTGCTTATTGAAACAATTTTAAGAAATTATTTTATCATTCATTTTATTATTCAATATTTTATTATTTATTCTTAAAATATATTAACAGAATATAATAGATATGCCTAGATATGCGAATGATAGAATTTCAAGAAATGATTTTTAAAACAATCTCTTTAATAATATATTAGTAAAAAAAAAATGTTATTCTTAATAAATTATTATTTATTTATTTTCAAAATTAAAAATATTGTATACAATTTGAAAATCTGTTTGTTTATATTGTCATAAAAATTTTTTTTATTATTCCATTCATTTTTATTATTTGACACAAGATTTTACTGAAAATATTGCATAACTTTATTATAATTTATTATAATTATTATAATTTTATAATTTTAATTTTAATAAAAAAAATATAAAAATAAAATTAAGATTTTGCTGAATGTTTCTTATAAAAATTTTAACTTTTTACAAAAAAATTTTAGTTTCATCCAATTTTTTTAAACTTCCATGATTGTATATTCCTTTAAACTAAATGCAGAAAAATAATAAAACCTATGTTTTAATTAATCTAAGCTTTTTTATATTTTTTATTTTTATATTTTATAATCATAAAATCATAAATAAAAATTTTTTTATATTCAATTTGAAAGATATTTATGCATTATGTAAGTGCAATTTAATTAAACAAATTCTACTTATTGACACAATATATAAACTGAATTGTGCTAATTATTTATTTATTATATTTTTAATATAAAATTAAAAATCAAATTTAGTTAATAAATGCATCATTTTATTGAAATTAGGTAGTAAAGAATAAAACTAATTATAATTTATTAATGGGAAAAGTAGCAAGAAATAATTTCTATAAATAGATTAATTAAAAATAATACAATAGCATAGTATCAGAATATTTTTAAAATATTGATTAGCAAAGGAGATCGGACTTACAAAGAATGAATATGTGGATACGTAATAAGTCACGTGACATTGTAAAGTCAACTTAGATGTAATGTATTCAAAAAGCTTCAATGTGAATAAATTCGGCTTCGATGGCAAGTTTAAGAATTTTAAGAATAACTTTTTTTTCTTCTTGATTAAATAGTAATATGTAAGCTAAGTTTGATGTAATATAATCAAAACATTTTATGAAAACTAGAATGAAAATTATAGAAGTATGAATTTATAAAACTATGTAAATACAAATTAATTGAAAGAATTGTTTTATTTTCTTTAACTAATTTATAAGATTATTTTTCAATGATCTTATTTTACAGAATATAATAAAATAATAACTAATAAATATAATAACTTTCATATTATTTTTATTATATCATTTATTTTTGTTATATTGTTTTTCTTAATTTAATCATTAGTTTTTTATTATATATTGGCAAATTATAACATTGTAATTAGAATAAAATAAAATCATTGGAACAATTAATGCTTAATTTATAAATAAAAAGAAAAAAATTGCATGTATTAATAATAAAACAATAAAATCAATAAAAATACACATTAAAAAATTCATAAAAAAAGAATATAAAATTATTAAAATTCATCGATAAACATGAATTTGGATTCGTTACAATATCGAAAACAATTTGTTGTATTATAATTATTAATTATTTTTTTCAATGCAATCGTAATCACATATCTAAATATAAAACTTTCTCAATATTTCTCATATCGATATTAACTTCGTGATAATCTTTTACTGTTGCTTTATATTTCACGATCATTAAATCGTAATTTTTGTGTTTGCAGTTATAATTAAGAGTTTTCGTCACAGTTTATTCATTGAAGATAGCAGGACACGTGTTCACTTAGACGTACATTTATTTTCTATTCCTATCCGTGTTATGAAATTTATCCATCAAATTAATTCAATGTAATAAACATTATAAATTACTTTCGTCAGCTTGACACCTCTACGCAAATTTTGGAAACTAATTACACCGCGGGAAATAATGGAGACTCTTCCATGAAAACGCTTCAACTTGGCAAAGTTACTATCTGAAGACAAGATAAATTAGAATCGAGCTATGATATTCCATGTGTATCGCTTTCAATCAATGAAAATTGTCGATTAGCAATGTTGTTAATTTCGTTTTTGTCTCGAAAAAATCCATCATTTTTCGTCAAATCAAACAATATATAAATTATAAATTCGTCATAATCATTATTGACGCATGATATATTTCTAATACTATTTATTTATGTATTTATTTTTTGTTTATTAGATATTATTTTTGAAATTTTTCATATTGTTTTGTAAAATTTCATTTTAAATTATAAGCTAATTACATTGTTCAACAATTATCTGATTTTCTAACCTTCAATCGATACTTTTTATTTAAATTATAATATGTTGAATATAAATCTGCAAATTTTTTTCCAAAATCTGTAGTTTTGAAAAAAAATTTTTAAAAATTGTAATTTTTCAATTTTCTATTTTTCGAAAAATTAGTTTTTATTAAAAATCTAATCTAAATTTATTGTATTAACAATAATAAATGAAAAATTATTTTTATCTAAATCTAATGGTAATTTATTATGTTAAATTACTCTTGATACAAAATAAACTCTTCGAATAAAATTTTATAATGTTATAATAATATTATAATATCTATTATAATATTAGGATAAATATGTTTAAGTGAAAATAAAAATATATCAAAACTCATTGCAAATATTTTTTAATTTATTAAAAAATAACGATCTAAAAAACAATTTAAGTTATGCGATAGAACAGATTTTTTTACTAAGAATACATAAAAAAAATTACAAAATTATTTTTATTTTTAATATAAAAACATACAGTTAGACAAATATATAGTAATAATAATAATATATATAGTAATAAGACAGTAATAAAGACAGTCGCATTTCGATTCGTTGTTATTCGACAAACGAAGCAATTGCTATTATGGTATCATTATATATTCATTATAAATATTGCACGTTTTTCCAAACTATTTCTCTTTATATTAGGAATAAGAATAATTTTATAACTTTCTTTAATGCTTTTCTTAATAAAATGATTTTGTTTTATAGCATAGTATGATTATATTTTCTTTTAGACTTTCAATTTTTTGATAATTTACTTTTTTTAAGAAATGTAATCCCAATCACTTTATTCTTGATATGTGTTTTCAAGAATATTTTCTCGAACAATTTTAAAAAAGATTAGTTTGTTTTTTTTTCTTTAAAAAATTATTTTTATTAATTATTAAAAATATAGCCATTCATAGGCATTTATTTTGGAATAAAAATGATTCATTTCATTTTATATAATTTGATTTTCTCAGTACTATTACTCATAAGAAAAAATGTCAGATAAAAATTGAAAAAAGTATATTCTTGTTTTTTATTAATTCTTTTGTGAATGAATGCATAAAACTCATATGAAAATCAACTTTGTTTTTTTAAATATAGAATTATATATTTTTTAATGTATGATTCAATACAACTCGACATTATCGCTATAAAAAAGTATATCTTTATATAATTCATATATGTCAACCTATATAAAAATTAGTAATTTAATAGATATTTCAATTTTAATTTTGTAAAATTTATTATAATATATTTATATTAAATTTAGAAATGAAAACATGAATAAGGGAATATTAGTTTGTGTGTTCTTTATTTTTTATGCAATAAATTTTATAAAAATCAGAATATTTTCTAAATTAATAATTTTTATGAAATATTGTATACATAAAAATATTATTATATTAAAAAATATATCATTCCATTTAAAAAAAAAGATGATTTTCATATGACCTGTATTTACTCATAAAAGAACTAGTAATATTATAATATACTCTCTTTAATATTATTTATTAATTTTCATATGAAAAATTTAAATATGAAAATTATTTTTCGCTGGAAAAAATCAAGATATCAAAATCTAAGATATTTTAGATATAACATCTTAACATTTGATTATTGATTAAAAAATTTGCTTAAAATGCGAAATCCATTCAAAATTTTAAATGAATAAATTCTATTTGGATATACAAAATTATGAAAATGATTCATTATTTTGTAAATAATTATTTTTCCATAATATATTATAAACATATCACTATCTGTATTATACTTTTAGATATAATATAATAATAATAGCGGTATCGATATAATCCATTTTTTATGGATATTATGAATAAAATTCGAATAATTTTATTATATATTTTATTATGTATATTTTATATTTAATTGTAATAAATATATAATAAATAATATATAAATAATCAAGTAATAAGTAATCTAAATTTGTGTTAAATGAAATGAAACGAAAATTGGATAAAAATTTATTTTTATTTCACTAGTGTATTATTTTCGCTTTAATTAATGCAAACTTGAATTGAAAATTTATTTATAATATAATAAATTGTTTCTTAGCTAATATTTTTATCAAATTTTATTTGTTTTCACTTTTAAAATCAATGTAAATATATTTGTATTAATATTTTGTAATAGTATAAATTTATGTAACAATAAATAATATAAATATTAAATTTATTTTAATAAGCAATACATTGTTTTTAGTTAATAAATTATTTTCTATCATATTTGAATTTTAATACATTCATTATATATTAAACGCCACTCGTTATATATTAAACGCGTTCATATTTTATAATCTTAAAATAAATCTCTCCTTAAAGACAAATTTATTAAAGTGAAAAAAAAATTTTGAAATATAACTTTTTGATATATATGCTTGAATCAAACAAAAAATAAATCTCAAAAAAGTAAAAAAGAAAATCAATAAATTAAAAACAATAGCACGAACAACTTGCGAATACGGAGTAATCAGGTCATCATGGCGACTAGTTCGGTTTCCTATATCGATCGAAATGCCAAAACTACTCTAGTAATCTATAAACTTAAAAATTAACATCTTAAGAAATTGCAGCTCCAAAGAGATTTAATGCGATTATCTTCAACTTTTCAAAAAAACGTTTTAAAAAATTTTTTATTTCTTCCATTTTCAATTTATTTCTATGATTTCGAGCAAAACGTAGTCATTTTCATTATCAAAATTTTCACTAACTTGTGGAATTTATAGAACCAATGATGATAATGAAATATCACGAGGAATACAAAGTATTCGACAATTCTTTTCCTTGTGATGGTGCGACATATGGATGAAAGAGAATATTTCTCAAAAACTTTCTACCCTCCGAGGACGCACCAATTACAGACCAGACGTTGAAAAACGAAAAATGTAATACAAATACCGAGGAATCTAACTATTTTTGGGACATGCGTCCTGACATCGGGTTATGAGACTATTTCCAAGATGAAATGAAAAGAAAAGAGACGTTTTCGACTCTACAACCGAATTTCGACAGTCTACACAATCAGTCATCCTCCCTCGCACGCGTCTTCAAAGTTAGCATCTTACGACGCGCAGCAGGAACTTGCGTGTCGCGCGAGTCTGCATAGTTGGAGAAGCCCGAGAGTAATCCTGTTTCACGCAGCTCTTTTGCAAACTTGTTTCCCTCGGAGAACTGTTCTCGTGTTTTCTTCGTTTTGATTATTCC
The DNA here is from genome assembly GCF_029169275.1 of Apis cerana. NCBI lineage: Eukaryota > Metazoa > Arthropoda > Insecta > Hymenoptera > Apidae > Apis > Apis cerana. The sequence continues at coordinate 523,232 of NC_083855.1, forward strand.
GTCCTTTAGATAGAATAATTATCAATTATTTCTTACCTTAATTAAGTTTACGATTAATCAATCGAGTACAATTTTGTTAATTGTTTTTCGTTGATTGAAATTCTACTACACAATAATATACTTTAAGGATTAATAATAATTTATTAGTTCTTTTAAGAATAAATTTTTTTGGGGATAAGAAAATTTTTTTAATAAAATATATTATTTTATAATTGTAAATTATTCGTATTTAATGATTAATTTAAGTATTATGTAACATATGTAATGTATATATCGAAAAATCTAGGAATAATTTCATTGTAGAAATATAAAAATAATTTTATACAACATCAATATCAGTAATATTCTTTGCTAAGATCCTAAAACTAGCAAAAAATCCTGTATTTCTTTTCTTAGAAATCAACTTCTATTAAAACTTTCCCCTCCTTTATCATTCGACCAATGATCTCTCATTTATTTCATCTAAATTACTTTCTTCGTTCCATGAACCCAATCAATAATCCCAAAAACAATCACCAAAGGGATCGCAATTATTCTCAATATATAGTTTCACGGTAACATCATCAGATTAATTCCAATTCACAATTTCATCCCAATATCGACTATGCTCCTTAACTTCCATCCTTTCAATCCTATTGAAAAAATATCATGATAAAACGTAATAAAAAAAAGGAAAAAAATTTTATAAATAACCAGAAAAGGAGTACCAGGTCAATAGAGTTGAAAATGAATGGAAAAAATTCTGCGAAAGGAATGATTCGAACATTATGGCGCTGATGCGATTCTGTCCAGAGAGTATCCCGTGAAGTAGTGTTCACCGCGGTGCTGGATCTATCGGTCCACGAAATATGTTCCACTGTGTAAAAACCATATGAATAATGGGATGGCATATCGTGCATCAGTATGCCGGTGACTGTTGGCCCAGGTCAAATTGACTTGAGCGTCTCCATGGCAACAACTACTCAGACTTCCGGCTGGTCGATATCCTACCAACTTGTATTTTGCGGCGGACCTCGCCTGTCTCTCTCTTGTTCTCTGCCTCTCTGGCCCTATATCCATCTCTCACTCACTACTTCTACTTTCCTCTCTCTTGTTCTCTCCTTTTATATGTTTCTCTCGCAGCTTGTACTAGCATCCCTCTCTCTCTCTCTCTATCTATCTATCTATCTCTCTTTCTCTTTCTCTCTCTTTCTGTCTATCTATCTATCTATCTATCTATCTATCTATCTATCTATCTATCTATCTCTATTTCTCTCTCTATCTCTCTTATTCTGGTTCTCTGCTGTCTGTCAACATACCTATTTCTCTCACTCGCAGTCATTCACTCGGTTCACGAAGCATTTCTCTCACTCTTACGCTCGCTTACTCTCCAGAGTCTCTTTCTCCTTCTCTGCAATCCTCACTCGGTTCACTCTCTCCCATCAATGGCCCGTGATTCTCCTCCGTTCTCCACGAGCTTTTCCAAAGAAAAAGACGAGGCCTGACCTGGCTGATAACAGGCGTGGCCTCAAGAGGCCCCCTTTTTTCTGGGATATTCTGATAAATATTCTCGGTTTGCTCGAGTTTCACGGTTGGGATTTCGTTGACTTCTATAGATGATAGCGTACCGAAGTTTTCGATCAAAGATAGACCAGTTATTAGTTGTGAATTATAAGTTCGAAGATATGAAGGTAAAATAGAATGTTTGGAATAAATGATTGCGATAATCCGAAAGAAAGAAGATATAATTTGATATAGATCTATTATTTAGAAATGATATGAAAATTTATAATATAAAAGTTCAGTTTCTCAGGCAATTATTGTCCATTTCTTAGTTGAAAATTCAAATTTTAATCAATATAAAGTCTATATTTAATTTTTATTTATTTAAATTTCAACTTTTGTTTTAATTTTATAATATTTGATTTACAATTAACAGATTTTTTTTAATTATTATTCATTTTATAATGAATAATTCAAACAATTTGAAATAAAAAAACTAATTAATTTTGTATTTATTTTATTAATTTTATAATGTTTCATAATTTGTTTCCTGATTAACTATATTAAATTAACCTATTTCACTTGAATTCTATGGCATATATAATTAAGTTTTCTTATAATTTAAAATGTTCACTTCACATATCACGTCTTAATTAGTTCAATTCCTTTATGACAAATATTGTTTATTTTATGAAATTTTGTATTCAATAAAAGTGATTATGTATATTACAACGAGTGATTAATGATTTATTTGCTACATTTTTACTTTCTTTAATTTTTTTATATTCTATAAATTTAATATAATAATATTTCTCTCTAATCGAAAGTAATAAACATGTTCATATATTTTTGAAAATAATAGAATGTAATGAATAAATTCTTAAATCAATTCTTGATTTGATTTTACATTAAAACTTTTGGATTGTTTGAATTTCAAAAAAATTAAATCCAATAAAGTGACCTGTTTCCTCATTCAATGCAAGATAAATCGCTCATCTAAATATTTGAAAACGAAAGGTTATCATCAAGTACTGATAAGTACCTATTTATCTTTGTCTTTATTTTGGAAAATGTTCCACGTGTTCTTTCGCTTCGATGCAGTTTTGGCTTAGTTCATTGCTATAACATTTGCTATATATAAGTATACCAAACCATTTATTACGAAAAAATATATAAGATTTTTTTTTTCATATTCAATAAAATATTCAAGAAAATAGAAATTTGTTTAAATATTGGAATTCATTTATTATATTTGAATATAAGTTCTCGTTATAAATGTGGTGTGAAATTATTTTAACTTTGAAAAACAAGAATAAATACAATAAATTATAAAAAGTTTATTCTTAAATATAAAAACATAAAAAAAGTAAAGAAAAAAATAATAATGATAATAAAATAATATTCTTGTGTACAATATTGAGACATATTAGAATCAATTCACAATTAATTCATAAAAATATAAAATTCGCAGATAATATTCTATATTTTAACTCGATATAATTGAACTGAATATATATTAAATATATTTCAATTTGTATTAAATCACATTGATTCATAGTAAAAATTTCATTAATGAAATTCACAATTATAACTCATAAACATGTTACATTTAATTATAATCATCACTCAATTTTTTTTCTTTTTTAAACTATAATAAATATCTAATAATAATCACATATATTTATTCCACGATAATTAAGATATATTGGATTTGATTAATATTATTTTTAACAAATTTATAAATCTTAAAGATTTTACTAAGAATTCAGTCACTCTATGTGTGTGCAATAATTATAACTTATTTACATTATCGAGATATATTAAATTATTAGATCATAATTAAATAAATAACATTTATAAGTATTCAATGAAATCATATGGATTGAAATTTTTTTAAGAATTTCACTATTTTATGTATCTGTATCGATTTAATAATAGTTACAACTATATTTACTATATTTGAGATATGATGAATTACTTAATTTATATGACTTTCAATAAAATTATAAACGTTACAATTTTTCTAAAATATTTGTTAATTTTATACTTACATACTTAAATAATTATGATTATATTAGATATATCTAGATCACTTGATTAAATAAATCAGATATATCAAAATCTTTTTATTATTCATGATATAATAGCAAATATAAAACTCATCTAATTATTATTTTAAAATCTAATTGTATTTTTAATTAAAAATATATCAATGAATTTATTGTCTAAATAACATGATTTCAATATACAAAAATACATTAAACCTGAATGTAGTCTAGTATTGTCTGAAAGTTTATAAAAATATTACAATTAATATCAATAACCAATTTCAATATAAGTATGAATGCTAAAAATTTTATAAAATATTAAGAATATTATAAATATTTTAATATTTTAAATATTTTAATAAAATATTCCAAAAAAAATACTATATTTTCCTAAAATTTTCCTATAAATAATACAATTTATATTCAAAAGATATATACATAACAATTTAATTTTACGATGAAAATCTTAAAACTTCAATATATCATTAACATTCTAAAATAATTCTTATAAAAGTTTTCAACACGATTCTTTCATTTAATATTTAACAAAATTTAAAATTTTTATCAATATTCTTCAATCTTTTTGAATTAGCGATATATTTCAAGATTAAGCAAGATATTTTCACGATTATACATAACACTAATAATTTTTGAATGAAAATTTTTATTTATTTAAAATGATAACATATTTTTTGTTATTAGTTTAATTTATTATTTATTTAAAAAGTAAAAGATATTTAAAAAATTATATGATATATATATAATAAAAAATATATGAAAATATTTTATTAATAAATATATTAATATTATAATAATATATGTATATTATTATAATATTAATAAATTATACTAATATTAATAAAATATTAATTTCGATAGGTAGAAACAATATTCTCTTAATTGTTATTTTGATTGATACAGATATTTCCCAACATCATTTATACATATTAATAAATACCAAATACTTTTATGCGTAATAAAATTTTAACATGAATTTTGTAATATATGAAAAAACATTTTAAAAAAATAATAAACCAAGTACATAGTTTTTAGCATAAGAATATTTACAATGGTTTATGAAAAAGAAAAAAATATCTAATTTAAAAATCTTGATTTTAATGAAAATTTAATGAAAGTTATATATGTAGAGCAAAATTAATTGTATGGAATAATTTTTTTGTTAATAGGATTCTCTTTGTTAAAATCAACCATAAATTTTAACATTTTATCATATTTTATAAAATGTAATTTTGTTTGGATGTTTTTTACATTAACATAATGAAATATCAAATTTTATAATTTCAAGATATAAAACATTTTATATCTTGAAATTTTTCTCTATTTCGTATTATAGAATTATATTTAAAAAAATTAAAAACACACAAAAACTTTAAATGACTAAATTCGATTTCATTTCTTAAAATAATATTCCGGTAGCAAAAAATTGCTCCATATATTCATTATGCTTTACATGTTTACAGAGTTTCATTAAAAATAAAAAATTTATTTAAGAAATTAAAAAATTAAAAAAAATTTTTTGAATAAAATTTTTTAAATAAAATATAAAATATAATAATATATATAATAAACCGAAATTAATCAAAAGAATTAATTAAAAATGAAATCAATGCAAAATTTTTTTGCATTCTAAACATAATTTTTTAAAAAGAAATAGAAAAAAAATTTTAAATTACAACAATACAATATTACAATAAACAAGAAGAATATAAACTAAATAATAGAGTATAATAATAATAGTAAAATGTCATTTGTTTCTTACAGTTCATATAAGTTTTATAAATTTCAAATTACAAATATCTCCTAAATTAATGACTTTTTAATATAAATAGTAATAAGTAGTAATATTTTTTAGGAAATAATGAAATGCATGAATTGGTACAATAGAAATTATACAATTCTTAAAAAATTAAAATTGATCTTTATGTAATTTTTATTATAGAAAAACCATCGTCTATAGAAAAACTAAAATACCGTATAATGTATCCGTTTATCTGTACAATTCTTGTAAAAATATTTTTTTAGAAAATATTTTATTATATATAAATAAAATAGACATATTTCTATATATTGTTCCATTAGTCTTGAAAAAATTAAAATCATTGTCAAATAATTGTTGCTAAATAAATAAATTTACAACTAAATAAATTTTTTAATTATGATGCTCTCTTAAACGCTTGATCACATTCTGGACATCTTGCGCAGTACAGGTGCTCGCAACAGGCGGCTTGGACGAGTCAAAAGAAGGTGTGCCCGAATTGCGGCATGGCGAGTATATACCATCGATACTCGGAGAGAGAACGATACTCGACAAAGGCACGTGGACATACAGGTAACGATGCATCCGTCTGTTGGCAGTATAGGCGCGTGAACACGATTATAGAACGTGCGAGGACGGCAGGTGAAACCCACCAATTGCTGCTGTTTTATCCATGTGTCTTTAAGAACGTGAAATAATAAAGAAAGATCAATAGAAGGATGAACAACGGGTAAGAAGGAGAAGAATAGATCATCCGTTTTGGTATCTAGAATGACGGATATCCGGATATCCAATTACTGAATTCACTCAAGAGACGTTGATAAATATATAGATATCTGCAAAAGATGGTTATTCAACGATATTTGGCGATCGTTTGATGAAAAATTGAAGAAATAGTTAAATCAATTTTTCAGTAAATCGAAGTAAAAATAGAATGTCAAAAAACTGTTCTATTTTTTCCGAAATTACAATTTAATAACGTTTATTTGAAACGAGAAAATTATAACGAAAATGAAGGATTTGTTTAATAAGCACAAACTATATAAATACGTATGATAATAATAATTCCCAATTTATGATGTATTTTGTGTACATTATATAATAAACTAATTTGTGTATTTACGAAAATTACACAAGAGATATTAAAAACTATCTAATACAAATACAAATAATTATATATCATAAATTACAAATTATTATCATGTTTATTTTTTTTTTTTTTTTTTTTGAATTTTTGTAATGATTAAATTAAATTAAAATATTTTATATTTTATACTGAAAAAAATTATAGACGTATTAATTTTTCAGTATATTCATACATTAGATAAGTTAAAGAATTTGAAAATTTAATATATATTCAAATATATATATTATTTGTTATATTTAATCTTTTTTATTATAGATCAATTAAATTGATATTTTGATATTTATTTCAAATAAATAAAAAATTATATATACAATTATATATACAAAATTATTGGATATATTAATTTTTAATTATAAATCAATGTTATTACGAGACAATTTATAAATAATATTAATAATAAAATTTATTTTATATTTATTGTGAATATGGACTTAAAATATAAGTATTGTATGTGTTAATTTTTTTAATGAAAATTTATATAAAAAGAAAATACAACATTTATAACATTACTTTATACTTAAAAAGAATAAAAAATTATATTAAAGATAAGAACAAATAAAATTATATAATGTCATAAGGAAATTAATTTTTTCATACATATGTAAATTAATTTAAAATTAATGAATATACATTAAGTGATTTATGAATTTTAAAATTTTGATATAAATTTACATTTATATTCGTCAAATTTAATCTATAATAATCTTTTTTCTAATGAAATTAAATTAATTTTTTATTTACAATAAGAAATTCAAAAAATATATTAATTAATTTTTAAGCATAAATATATTTTATAAACTTTGAATTTTTAAACATGACATATAAATTTTGAAACTTCCGAAATTAATATATTTTTAAAATTAATTTATAATTAAATTAAATTTTATTAAATGAAAATTTATTTTTATTTATATGAATACAGTATTAAAAGAGATTATTATGTTATTTCCTAAGCGTCCTTTCTTTTTTCTGTCATTTCATTGTTCATTCCTTTATCTTCTGTTGCTATTATAAAGACGTCTTATTAATTTTGAAATTTTAGTATTTATACAATTTTCAATAATGTTCATTTTGTAACTTAAAATATCGATTATCGAAAAGAAATAAGATAAATAGATAACGAAAAATCATTCATTTGAACAAAATACACTACGATACCATGTCTCCAAATATATGATAATTTTAAATAGTGTTAGTAGTTGGAATGGTACGTGAGAAAGCACTATGCGACAGAATTTATTTTCGGTTAGAATCTATTATCCAAGAAAACATCTTCACATTAAACCTATTATTATTAATCTACGATTTAATTAAAATATTTCTTTAAATCGTGAATTTAATAAAGGTACAGTGAAAATTAATACAGTAAAAATATTATGTACAATTGTTTATATTATGAATATAATGGATATAATATCTTAAATTTGTCACTTATTCTTTTAATTATATACTTCATATTTTTATAGAAATTCATAAAAAATAATTTATTTAAAAAAATTTATTAAACAAAATTCTTTGTTATTCAAACAATATCATCGATGGTACACGCAACGATAACGTGATGTCGGTAACGTGATGAAATTAGAAAAATTTCAATAGGAAATTTTCTTTACAGCTTCAATAATACGTTGAAAAGAAAAGAAAGAAAAAGAAACGGTTCGCAGAGGTAGGATTTCGAGCTCTCTCGCTCTCTTTCTTTCTTTTTATTATATATCCATACATAGAGATTTTTTGTGGACGGAGGATGGCGAGAGTCGTCCAGCGGCAACCAGCCACCCCGTCAGAGCAGCGCCAGCAACCCTAAGACCGAGCATTGCGGAATGGAGGCAAAAGCGCAGTGGCGGTGAAGAGAGAGACAAGGTGATGCGTGGCGGGGTTGAGTTTCTAGTAGATGGAAACGGAGAAGCGAAAGGGTAGGAAGGATGGTTAGAATGCCAGAGAATCGACCTGGGATGGGATTTGACGAAGAGAAAGCTAGGACGAGAGGCAGAAAGAGAAAGAGAGGAAGAGAGTAGGCGAGATCGAAGCGTGTGGGTGGCAGAAGTATAGGGTTGGTTAGAGAGGGTGAATATATATCGCAATCGGGGGCACTATGTCGCGCCAGTGGCGTCGACGTGAACTCCCTGCTTCTATCTCTCTCTCCTCTTTCATTCTCCATTCGGTACGTCTTTCTCATTCCCTCTCCTTGTTCAACCGTATAAACTTCATCTTCCTATCTCTATCTACGTTTCCATCTTTCTCTTTTCCATTTTATCTCCATCCTGCTCGTCGTTAATATGAACAGAGAAGATGCTGCACGAATCTTGAATCAGTGTTGGTCCTATGTTGATACCAATATGTAATGGTGGTAGTGTTAGACGTAGCAGGTATCCTGCAAAGACCTCTCGCTTGAGTGCTTGGTAGTGTCAACGCGTCGCGTTCTCTCTACTTTCCTATCTCTCTCTTTGTTTATATATTTCTCTCTCTCTCTCTCTCTCTCTCTCTTTCCGTCTGTCTGTTTCTTTCTTTCTATCACATTGTTTCTCCTGGAACTCGACTTTTTCGCTCATCCATCTCTCCATCCTTTCTTCGTCTCTACTAAAGCTTCGTACACTAGGCAATGCCAGCTGCGACGATGCTCTCTCACGATTGATTATAGTAGTAATATTGATAGTAGTAGTGGAATAGTATATGTATAGAAAGCATCGACGGAGAAATGTTTCGACTACCTCTCGTTGCTACGATTTCTTTCTTTCTTTCTGTTACCCTATAATCCTGTCACTCTCTGCTTATTCATCTCCTTTCGTTCTTTTTTATTTATTTTGCGCGTAAAAGGCTTTCCTGTACGTGTGAACGAAGAGAACTTGCTATTCAAACTAACACTGGTCATAGTATAATCAAATGATCCCGAGTACATCATGACACGTAGACAACGATAATATATATATTATGTTGCAATGCCTAGTGGCATTGATATATATATCACAACTCAACAGCCTAGCAAAGGCCTCGTAGTAACCGGATGGTATCCTGAAATTTTTCCGTCCCACTGTTTTCTTCCTTTTTTCTTTATACATCTCTCTTTTTTCATTGCTTGAATTTCTCGGTCTCACTTCGATTCGGTGGTCTTCTCAGAAGCACGGCGGAAAGACGCGTTCTATAGGTGGTCTCTCATGGACAGAATGGTGGTAGTTTATGTCGACTGATCCCACTGCTAGGTATATGATGTCAAATTGTGGTAGTGTATATTCGATCTCGGCCGACGTTGGCGTTTGCGTGAAACGTGGCGCGACTCTTTCACGTGTACGTGTATGAGTGTTTTCGTATATAATACATGTATGTTATATCTATGTATGATAACAGCGTCCCTCTGCAAAAGCGTCTTGTTGGCCGCCTGGCTAGTAGCATCGTGAAAATCTTCTCTTTCTCTCTTTCGCAACCCTCCCTTATTATGCTCTCGTCCGTGTTCAGCCCTCTTCTGCTTTGCTTTCTTTCTTTCCACCTCTCTCTCGAAACTTCACGTGCCACCAACGAGAAAAAGAGAGCCGGTGTGGGTGATGTCACGGGTGGTGGGGCTAGGTTTATGCTAACCCATCGTCGGTATAGGTGATGCTTTCGCTGGTGTTAGCTAGTGTACGTGACACGGAATCCCCGCAATGTGTACGGTGGGCTACGTTGGCTGACGGTGGTGTAGAAGGTATAGTAGGTATCCTGCAAAGGCGTCTTGTTGGCCGCCTGGCTGATCAATACCTATCCAACCAGCGACCCTCTGCCCGCACCCTATGCCCACGGGGCCGTGGACCGTGCCTACATCTCTAACCACCCCTGAACTCGCCACCGCTACCACCACCACCAACGTCGCCACCACCATCAACCTTCTGCCACCACTACCACTCGTCACGACTACCACCCCCGCTATTCAGAAGAGCGGTAGTAATGGCAGCAGTGGCAGGAACGGCAGCACCCTTGCTCCTACTCTCTGGCCCCTACCGACACGCGTTGACCCCTACGCAATTTACATCGCGGCCTCCATAAAGTTAATTGAAATTTCCGCCCGCCACAGCCGAACCAGTCGACGCCGCTGCTGTAAAGAGAGCTCTTCTGTCAGGTCGTCGCGTGTCTTACGAGGTCGCGTTGTTTTGCTCGATTTTCGGGAGACAGGGTTGGGACGATCAAGGTAGAGAGAATTATAAGGGCGTGTTACGAGGGAGTAATGACGATTCTTCCGTTATGGTTTGCTTATGGTGGGTGTTTGTAAATCGTGAATGTCTCTACGGGCGTAAAGTTTATTTACTGAGTAATAAGAGGGTGAATGGACGTGCGTCCGAAATTGAATTATCGAGTAATTCTTGAATTTTGTTTTTGATTATTCGCAATTTTTAGGTGTAATGCATGGGAATTTATAAATTAAAATATTGAACGTTTGAAGAATTTCAATTATTTCGAATAGACGGAAATTGTTAATGATTAAATTTGTCGATTATTAATATTTCGTAAGAGTTGTGGAGAACGGGAGAACCATTTGACCCAATTGAATTCGCATTTTATTTTCAGTATCAGATCTATAATATATGCTGGTAACTTATAGCACAAAATGATTTATTGATCGTTATAATTATGATTTTACTTATAAAATATTATTGTTATATTGTTATTAAATTTCAAGAAAATTGTATGATCAATTAAATTCATTTTTATAATATTAACAAAATAAAAATTACGAAAATTGTGAAAGAAGTAATTGATATAATTCGCTCAATGTTTATTTTTCAAATCCATAAGAAATGCTTTCTTCTATCATTATTCTTTTATTTTTTCACAAAAATAAAAATGTAAAAATAAAAAATAAAAAATAAAATTTTTCATTTCTCTATAATTTAATCTTTAAATGGCTAATTTTTAATCACATAAATGGCCCAACATGCACAAATGCGTGAAAACCGCGAATTATCCCTGAACAATCCCAAAACCAATCCTATACGAATCTCTTGTTATTCCACCTACCAAATAATCGTATACCAAACCACCGCATAAACTTGATAAAGAAACCATATACTCTTCTCACTTTCAGTGGTAAGCATCAGTAGCATTCGTTAAAACCGCGGAATTTAATCCCCTACTCGCAAAAACCTGTCTCGCAATAAGATGTTCTGAATATCGTTTGGCCGCTACCAAACGAAAGGTTCCGATATGCAAACTGGCGGCTATAGTAGGCCGTTCCCGATGGTAGGAAAGAGAGGAAGTATGGAGGGGAAGGTTAGGAAGGTGTGGTGGGTGCATGTGCGCCAAAAAGTAGAGCCAAGTTTTGTGGCAGGTGTCGGTATAACAGTGGCACGCGCACGCTCCTTCACACCGGTACTCTTCCTCTTCCTCACCGATCTCCTCTCTTTCCGTCTCCATTCCGTCTCTCTCCATTCTCGCTCTATTCACGAGTCTCTTGCCTCTCTTTTCGTTCTCCTTTTCCCCTTCCTCGCTGCTCTCGCGCTATCCTTCTTCCACTTCCGTGAACGCTAGTGTGCAGATCCTCCCTTCTTTTCCCTCTCTGTCACTCTGCTCCGTTTCACCTTCGTCGTTATCTTTGTTATTCTCCTTTTCATCGAGATTTTTTTTCGTCCATTTTTTTCGCTTTCTTTCTCCCTCTCGACCTATACTCCCACCCTACGCAGCATCTTCTCCAGCTTGGTTACCCCACCAGAGTTGCCCTCGTGTCTCTCCTCCGATTCAGCCTGTTTTACTGCTCACCTTCCTTCTTAAACCGATCTCTCCTCTCGCTCCTCATCTCCTTCTTCTTAGTTTTGTTTTTCTATTTTCTTTTTCTTTTTTTTTAGTCTTCCACTCGTTCACTTTCCTCCAACCTTCCCCTTCTATAGCTAAAGCGCCGCCACCGGTTACTCAGTCGACTTCTTCAACGGCTGCATCAGTTTTGATCTCAGATGGCTGGGTTGGCGAGACAGGTGCCGGCGATTATTATGACTGGCTTATAGGTAACGAGTCGCCACCGCCACCGCCACCGACATCGTGTATCCACCATCTATATGCCAAACGTCGTCCACTAATCCCGCACATGCCACATTGTCGCGCTTCTTTCGCTTTATTTTGTGGCACGGCATCTGAACGCGAGAACAGGTGGCCTAGGGACCGACCAAATCCACCGGTCACGGATGTGCTACGCCGAAATATGCGCCTCACACGCGTCAATTGTCATCGAACACGAGTCAACGGAGAATCTGTTTTCACTCGAAACGCCTTGCACCTGAGATATTTGGAATCTTCTCCCTGAAGGATCATGTGGATATATAAAAAGAAAAGGATCTTTGAATAGAAATAAATGTTTAAAAAAATTTTAATAGTTTTAATAGTTATATTTATTATTATATATTTATTTAATTATTTCATTAGAATGATCAAAGATATATTGAATGTTTTTTAAGAAATATTTGGAATATTTGGAAAATTTCTTATTTTTATTTTAATTATTTCTGAACATTAATTTAACTTTTTATTATTTATGTTATCCGATAATATTTGTAAGGAATTAATCTAATAATATAGATAATCAACGGTCATTCTAAGGCAAATTTGAATATTTTTGAAAATATTTTTTAATAAAATTATGTTTCTCAGTTAAAAATTTTTTTATGTATATTTTCAGAATTAAAATAAGTATGCAATATTCCTGCAATATAATAAATTATATTATAATATATTATGTAATAGAAGATTATATTATATAAATATAATATTGAATTTTTTATGAGAAAAATAATGTTAACGAATATTTTGAAAGAACTATAACTAAAGAAAATAATATACTTTTGTAATATAATGTAATGTATTTAAATGTTATTGATTCTTTATATCTTTTAAAATTGAATTTGCTATTTATTTTATTTATATTAATAAAAAAATTAGTTATAATTTATTTTATCATTCGTGAAATTATTACAAAATTTAATAAAATTTAGTGTTAAATAGTTTATGACATTCAGTGATGCTGGATTATGGAATAGTATTCTACATTTTAGAAAAAATTAACTTCTACACGATTAATAAAAAGTAAAATAAACTAAAGAATAGAATAATAAGAAAAGAATATATAATTTACTAAAATATTTATAAAAAAGATTTTTATAGATTAAGATATCTTTATTACATTCTTCTTTTTTAATGTATAAATTTTTTTGAGAATGAATTAAATAAACTTTTATTATTAAATTTACGAATAGAGTATAGATTAATAAATGGAATAATTCGATAAGATTTTTTATGCTTATATTGTTATCTATTAATTACTTTTTTCTATGAAATATGAATTTGAGATTAAGCTTTATTATGCTCAATTATTTTTAAATAATTTTTACATCATTTAAATTTTTTTAAATTAGTTGCAATTATCCAATTGATATATTTTATTTACGAATTTTCTAACAAATTGAATAACATACAATATGTATTTCAATTCGTCATCAAAACCTTTCTTTTATTTTAAAAAAATCGGATCTATCGAAAAAGATAGTTTCGAAACTGTCGAAAAAGATCACGAGAGTAATTTTTATTTTGCATATCAAAGTTATGCAACATTATCCTTAACTATTCCATTTTAGATTTTTATTTTTAAAAATAATAAAAATTTTCTAACGTTACATTATGTTATGTCGAATTTTAAATAAGTGAAAATTTTTTATTGATAAGATAAAAATATGATAAATGATAAATCGAAAAAGCTTCTTTTATTTAAAAATAATTTAAATTTATTATTATACTGTTATATGTTTTGTGATATTATATATTATTATATTTCCATTTTTATAGTTTAATATAAATATTATTTTTTTTCATTTGAATATTGTAATATTTAATTTTTCATCAAATTTAATATTTTTGGTTCATTTCTCATAAGATATCTTTTCAAAATCAGATTCATAATTACGAATCAAGCAATTTTATTTCTAAACTTTGTTCATCAAAAAATTTAAATTCAAATTAGTTAAATAATCTAACAAAACTTTGGAATAAATTCAATATTATTGAGTCATTTCAATTCAAATAATTTAATTGATTAAACAAAATTATTGAAGATTTAATCTTTATATATTTACGATATTTCGAATATTTATATTTTGAATAATTTTTAACTACAAAGAGTTTTTTAATATTTTCAGAAAAATATTCGCATAAAATTAAAATGAGAAATCAAATATATCTATGATAATTATTTTATATTTTCTTTGCATTAAAAAATATTTGAATAATAAAAATACACAGTTGAATGAAAAATAATTTTAATATAAGAGAGAGTTAATCATTTCGGGATTAATTATTTCAACGTACTCGTATATTATATAATATTATACAATATTATATAATATATAAAGTATAATGTACGAAATATAAAATTTCTGACGATCTGATTATTGTTATGAATTCTCATTTCCTTATTCCTTGTGTCATTTTGCGACGAGTTTTCTCCTGGAAGGAAAATTCTATCACGCGTCTCTTTTTTCCTTCTCATCCACTCTTTTCTTCTCTCTTATAAAAGAATCGTAAGACGACTTTCTCCGCACACTGACAAACCGTGATATATTTTTGGCATATATAATCGATACGTTTCAAATCAAGTTAAGGTGACCGACACCGAGTGGTCACACGCATATATGAGCGCGTATAGCGCACACACAAATATCGTGTCGCAGTCGTGTGCTAGCCAGTGATAGCGAGAAACGGTGAAATTTTGTGAGAGCGTGTAACGCGTGGCTGCTAAAACCACCGAATCCACGTATACACACGTGCCCAGGACTGGTGCAGCGGCACCAGCAACTGGGAGAAGAAAGTGCACTCGCGGTTGCACCGGTTGTTACACAGACTGCTCCACAAAACCACGGATCCAACGTAGCCACGCAAGCCGGGATCGAAAGCCGAATCGTTGACCGACACACCAACAGTAGACGAAATTAATTAAGAGGGATTAATCGATGCAGGATCGAGACATCGAGGCAGGGAAAAATAAATTAGCACACGATCGCTTCCTAGTTATTAATAATAATTTTTAAAATTAAAATATAAATCGAAATTATTATTTATATAATGATTATAATATATATATATGAGGAGAAATGATAATTAGATAATGTGACGATTGGGGTATAGATTTATTCATGGAAAATTTATGTAATGTTGTTTGAAATTATGTAAATCGAACGAGACAAAATAACAGAGGTAGAATAAAATAATAGAATTCTTTTATTTTGTTTTTATCTTATTTTATTTAGGTAAATTTCATTTGGTTATAATTTAATAAATAATCTTTAATTTTTGTATATATTAATTTTTTTTTAACCATTAGAATTATAGATATCTTTAAAAAATATTCCAAGAATGTATCAACATTTTATATTTGTTGCATTTTAATCGCATTTTTATAAACATATAAAAAATTAAATTTATATAAAAATTTGCTCCATTTATTATATATTAATATAAAATATAAATATTGTATATTTTGATATTAATATTTTACTATAAATAATTATTATAATATAAATTATTATAATAAAAAATTATAAAAGAAATTATTATAATAAAAATATTTATTTCGATATATTTACTTAAGTATTTATTTTGAATGTAGTTTTGAATGTATTTTAAATATTTTTTTTTTAAACATTCATAGTCTATTCATTATAATAATTAATAGAAAGAAAAATTAATAGACTCTATTTTAATTCCTTAGAGAATAAATTTACATAAAGATTCACAATTCAATAATGATTTATGATAATGAAAGAAAAAATACGATAAAAAAAGTAGATTTTGAAAAATTTTTGATAAAATTTGTTGAATTTAAATTTTATAAAATAATTGTAATTTAAATAATATTTAATATATATAAATAACTTTATAAAAAAAAAGGTAAAAGTTTTAAATTCTGAATAAATAAAAAATTATAATAGATTTTAAATTTTAAATTATATTTTTGTTAATGAATTAATTAGTTAACTTTTAGATACTTTCAAAACATTATTACAATGTTTCATCGAGATCGAATTCGATAAATTACGTAATTTCTAATTATTTTCATTATTTATATCAATCAAAATATTTACATTTCTATAATTATAAAAAAAAATTAGTCTAAAAGAAATTATATAAAGAAATTAATAATACAATTTTTCTATTTGAAAAAAAATCAAACAAAAAAATCTAATTAAATCGTCAATTGTTTTTATCTTCAATAAATGTTCCGTCAATGAATAAAAAAATATCTTTAATGAAAAAAATAATTCTAATCATCCCAATATACTAAAGTATCTTATATCATATTACTGTATTTAAAAAATTTATTACAGTCTCTTTAAAATTTTCATTTTAAAAATTTTAATAAATAATATATTTTTTCAAATAAAATATATATTTAATAATATATGGCTATATTTTTATGCAAATTGTAATGAAATTACAATTCATACAAAATAATACAATTGTATTTTGAATAAAGATTAAAGAAACGATATTTATATTTTAACCTATAACACAAAATTTTAGCAGCATACATACATTATAAATATTACATTGCATTATACGTTACAAATTACGATCGAAAATATACAATTAATATATAATAAATATACGCAAAATATTAATAAATATTAATAATTAAATTGCACAATAATAATTTAATCTTCAATTCATATAGTTGACTCATAAGTAAGTATAATAATTTTAAAGAAAGGAAATTATCTAATTATATTATAAAATAATGTAAAATATAAAATAAAAGTACATAATTAGATAGAAACCAAAAAAAAAAAAAGAAAATTAACTAAAATAATATACAAATTAAAATATATCATAAATTATAATTTTCTATGATTAATCACTTGTTTTATAAAAAAATAATCATTCATCATATATTAATATAAGATTAAATATTTCTTAAAAAATAATCCTATACTATATATGGATATTATATGAATACCATGGTTTAGTAATTCTATATGGATAACGATCCAAATATAAAATCAAATTCACACTAAAAATTTGAGATTCTTTGTTTTTTAAAAAGCATTAGAATTCTTAATATAATTTAATACTAAAATTAAGATTATTTAAACTTTCAAAAAAATGGATTTATCCGACTATCTTTCAATTAGTTCACATGATTCTAACGATATCAGTTCAATGAAAAATCCATACTGATCTGAAACTTATTGATTTCTGAAATTCCAACGAAATTCCACTATTACAAAATTTAGAATTCTATTTATATTATATCCATCGAAATCTATATTTTCGTTTCTTTCTATGAAAAAAATTCAACTTAAACCCAATTTTATTAATCCGGTCACCATTAATTCTCCATCCAGCATATTCGCGAAGCTTTTTACAAGAAATCCTCGTGCGATATATAGCGCTCGCGTCTTTTTATTCTACCGATGTAGAATTCGCAAAATGACGTATAGAGTAATCGGTGAGTAGAGGCACGTGCGTAGAAGAGGAAGCGTTGGAACATCAGACCAAAGAGAGTACCTTTGTCCTCTTTCTCCTCGGGCATGTCGGCAGAGAAACGGGGTGTAGGATCCCTATTGATCTCCTCACAGAGCTCGGGCCGAGAGTTCGCACAGAGGGGATGAGAAGAGGGGCTGTGGAGATAGACCGTGAGAGAAGAGCCAGGACACGAATGAGAGAGTTGAATAGAGTGAACCAGTAGATGGAAGAAGATGGTTAGTCGATGAGAATTGCATGGGATGAGATGGGAAGCAAGAGGAAAACGGATGAAGAGGAAAACCGAGAAGAGGATCGAGGATGGACCTCGGGAATGCTGCGCCAGAGGGTAGCCCGCGTTGTCATGCGCTGACTTGACGCGTTATTAATGTATCACAGGATAACGGTGACCGAACGATAGGCCGCTAGGCCGCTAGGCCGCTAATAGAAGCTTTTTCATCGGCGGCGTGATCAGGAGTGGTGCGCACGCGATCCGTGAGTCGACGCGCGGTCGCGGAAACGCAGCTGTTGTGTTGTTTAAGCCAAAGCACTGTTTCGCTTAAATCATCCACTAGTTTGCCCGGTGACGTAAATTGTCGCGCATCGACCCTACTTGTATCAATGCTCTCTGCAATATGCACCAAGTGAACGCGGTGGATGACTAGATGAGATTAAAGAGTACATTCTTTTATATTCGAATTTTATGTTTGAACTTTGAATAATGTATTAATATTGTTTGTAGATATAAGTGTTAGAAATTTTAATGATTTTTTATATTTGTAATTTTCAAGAAAATGATAAAGAAAGATAGGAATGATAATTTTTTATTTAAGTTTCTAATATTTGTTTTTACTAAACAAATTTATTTATTTATTTTTTTTTCCTTCTTGTTCCTTTCCTGTTCTTTTTGAATATATACTGTAAAAGTATTATTAGTACTTGATATTTAAATGAATTTTGACGAATATAATTTTTAAAAAAATGTTAAGGATTCCAAGTATTTTATTTAAATTTTTAGTTTTATATAAATTATAATTACTTATAATATAAATTATAATAACTTTTAATATATTACTTAATAAATTAAAAAAGATTTCAGTTCTAATATACTTTATTTTTCATAAACTAATTAAAAATAAAAATTAGAAATTTTTACTTCAATATTTTGATGTTCTTATCAAATAAATGTTCATGATTTTTATTTTTTTTTTAATTTAATTATTTTTTAATACAAAAGAATTATTTAATTGTAACAGATACGATATATTTAGATATAGATTTTTATTAATAGATATATATATTATACTTTTTAAAAGATTGATGAAAAGAGATAAAACTGAAAAGAAGAACATTAAAAATAACTATTTTACCTTTATGTAGAAATAAACAATTCTTTCACGACTTTTAAAAATATTTCTTAAAAAAGAAAAAAATTATTTATTTTATTTTTAAAATATTTTTTGTATTTTTTGAAAAACATTAGAAAAGTTAAAAGTTAAAAGTAAATCATTAAAAGTAAGAATAAAAACATGAATATTATTATGCTTTATTTCTACACTTTCACTTTATTTTTATCCAATATAAATTTAACTAGCATTATTTTGCCTGTAACTTAATAATATAATTTAATAAATAAGCCTTAATCGATATTTTTGTATACTAATTTTTATGTATTTTTTTTTTTTTTTTTTTGAGTTCTAGAATCAATTCTATGGATGTTTCATAAATTAACACACTATTTATAAAATATCCTGTTATATATGTATGTACAAAAATCTCATTTATTAAATTATATATAATTAGATTTGCAAAGAGATAAAACAAAACGAAATGAATAAACTAGTATTGTAATAAAAATAAATATAACATTTACATGTCTACACTTATTTTTAACAATTTTCTTATTATTTTTCGAGAAAATAATATAATCATTTTTTATTCCTTGAAGTATATTTTTAAATACAAAAATTTTTCATCTCCATTATTCATTATTCTCTATTTCTTATATATTTTTAAATGGATCATTTGATTTTATTATATATATCTTTTATAGATTGATAGAGAACAAAGATCAGAAACTTTTCATAAAACTTAACTTTTCAATATTTCTATTGAAAAAATGTTTTTATTAGTTTTTAGCATATTTTTGAATAGATTTTAAATGGGTTTGATTTTACTAGATATTTTGCTAGGACATTTCATAGATTGACGAGAGAGAAAGAGAAAGAGGGAGAGAGATTGACAATTTTTAATTCAGCTCTTTGATATTTTTGTTGAAAAAGTTTCCTTTCTCATATATTTTTGAATAAATTGTAGAGAGATTTAGTTTTGATATTAAATTTTATGATAAAATCTTTTTAATACAGTTATTTTATTCTTATATTATAAAAATATTCTTACCAGTTTTTGATATATTTCAGATAAATTTTAAATAAATTTAATAACTTAATAATTTGAAAATGAAAAATTCAAATATCTATAATAACATAAAAGGATACAACAGAACATAATACAAATAAAGAATAGTTTGAAATTTCTGTATCTATTATTCGACAATAAGAAAAAATCCAACATTAATATTATGTCATCTAGAATGAAAGATGTACTATAATTATAGAATTCATTCTCTTTTTATTAAATGAGAGAAAACATAATTAAAAATGATTAATTATTTCTTTTATCATTTTTCTGTCGATCAATAATATTTTCTTATGGGTCAGAATTATTTTTTTGATTTCTTTTATTATTTTTGATTTTTATTAATCGATATTGAATTATAGAAGTATATAGCAAAATAATATAAATAAATTGATTTCATCAATTAATATAGGCTTATTTCTTTCCGTTTCAATTTCATGATATGAATTGAATCGCATGAATACAAGTTTATGAAGAATGCACTTATTTCTCAAATGACGGATCACCGAAATCATATACGTATACTCGTTTTTTCCGATGACGTAAATCGTTGCCCCCATGTTTCGATATTGACATTTTCTCTCACCGAGAAACGAACGAGAGCTTTGTATATACATATATTGTAAATATCTTGAGTGTCACGCGGATAAATAATATTACAAACCTCGTGCAATGACAATTCTCGTCGAAATTTTTTTCGAGACAAATATTATTTATTCATTTTAATCCACTGTCATCGATTTGAAATTTAACAAAACAAATTTAAAAAAACAACCAATTAAATCAAAACTGATAATATATATATATATATTAATTGTTATCTTAATATTTTTATAAAAAATCAATTAATATATTATAATAATCTAAATATAGATAATTAAAAAATCAAATTTAAATATTATTTTAATATTTATTATCTGAAACAAAATATCAAATATCATAAAATTTCAAAATTAAATCCACATTTTCTAAAACATTGATTCAATTTTTGATTACTCGATCGAAAATTATTAGCCTGTGGTAAGATTAATTTAAATAAGTATAATAAAAATTAAATAATTATTAATATAAATATCGAATAAGATGAGTTTTCTCGCTCGATTTTTAGCCTAAATGTACTTTGTTGCTCACACTTTTAAGGCTAAAATCGTTCTTTTAATTTCTAATATACTTTTTATTTTTACATCTCATAGATATCATAAACGCTTCAAAAATATTCGATACAATATTTGAATGCATCTTTTATTCGACAATTATACAAAATCAATTCAATTTCCAATAATCGACATATACTATTGTATATACAAGTGTATACAAATCAGTGTGCCTTAGTGTTAAAAAGAGAGAGAGAACACATTGTTTGGCCGCAAGGTGTGTATCTAGTTCACGTTTAATCATGATGCATAAATGCAATCTCGAAAGGACAGCGTCTTGGGTTTCACTGCTTGAGGTGAAATAGCGATTCGTATATATATATATATATATATATATATATATATATATATATATATATATATATATATAACCTATATGTAGGTGGACTTTCATAGATTTGATACGATTGCGTGATGCGTATATGTTTCAGTACTTTCTAGAAACGATTTATCATTTCAGTCGATCATTACCTTTTATCCTTTTATCTTATCATTTCGAACGATCGTTATGTTCTCGTTAAAAAACCGATGTTAATGCATCATTTTATCTTTTCTAATTCTATTTTGCGAAGAACATATATAAGAAACGATATGTAAAGCAGATTTTGCAAAACATTTCCTTCTTGGCGACGATTCAACAATTTGTCCTCCGTGATGGATCAGCGGACGTCAGAGAGCACCTCTTTCTGGAAAACGTTCGATTTGCCTCGGTCAATAAACAAGTTGCTAATTGTGGAACAAAGGTTGAAGCAACGGAGTTGAAATTTCGAAATGGGATAAATTTGAAATTAAAATTTTGGATTATTATTAGAAGAATGTAATTGAATGATATATAATTTGATTTTGATAATATTGAATAGTATATATTGGAAAATGAAGAAGATATTTTGAATAAAAATTTGATACATATAGATATACATATATTGTCTTTTTCATTTTTTAATAGTGTATTTTAGATTTTAAATTTAATATTTAATTATCAATATTTTTTTAATGTTTGATTTTGGAAGTTAATATATTTTTGATAGCTTTTTAAAAGCTTTAAATATACTCTTTTTTAATCTAATTAGTTTTAAAGAATTGATATTATTGATTTATTTTGAATTGTTTGCTTCTTTAAAGAGCATTTTGATTCGTGTAATATGATATAAGTCAAAAAATAAAAAAAAATGAACTTATATTTTTTGTTAAAATTTATAATTAAGATAATTTAAAAAAAATATTCTTCCATTTTATTTGTGTTTTTTTTTTACAATTCTTCTAACTTTTCTAAACGTAATAAGAATCAACAATTTTATACTATACAAGAAATCAGGATTATAATTATTTTATCAAAATAGAATAAATTTATTAGAATATTAAGCATTTTACAAAAATATAGAAATATGCATTATAAAAATAAACATCATAGTCTATATCATTAATTAATATTATACTTAGTAAAGCAAAAAATTAATTTTATTTTGGATGCATATATTATACATTATCATTGCATTACATTTTTATTTAATAATAAAAAATTGTTTAACATGACAAAAGATATGCACTGTATGTTCTTACTATAAACATGATATTTCAAAAAATTACAAAATCTCGCTGCATGAAAATACAATACAAAATGATCTAGTTAAAAAAAAAATTATTTTCTAATATAATAATGAAAAAATATGATGATAAAAAATTTTATAGTAATTATACTCATTAGATTAATTATTATTATATTATTGTTTCTTTTGAATAATTTAGATTATCATTTATTCAAATAATTGTAAAAATTTATTATCAAAAAAAAACTTTTAAAATAAAGGATCATCATAGAATAAAAATATTATTTATTTATTTAAAAATGGAAATAAAATTCTTTAAAGATGGAAAAATTGTAAAAAGAAACGAAGATTATTTTTTATTATAAAGTGAAAGCCATGAGCCATAAGTGTATGTTTAAAAACATCATTTCTTCCGAGATAATAACAGTAATAACTATATTTATTATTATTAATAATTTTCTTAGTTTTTATAGTATTATATATAGTTTTTTGAAAGAAATTAAACAATAAATTTTTTCTGCATGCTTATTATCATTATATCATTCAAAAATATTAGAAAAACGTAGCATATCGATCTAACGTTAAATAATAATAAAATATTTAGTTGTATTTAATGTGATTAATAAAATTAAAATTTTATTAATTTCTAAAACAAAAAAAAAATTCTATTTACAATTACAATAATATGATTTTCATTTAAAATAATTCTTAATTCTTTTATGTTCAATCCTATGTTTAAATTGTATATTCAACACTTTTTTAATGAAACGCGTCTCAAAGTAAAATATATTATATATTTTTTACAAAAACATAAGCAAAATACATTCCTTTCATTAAAAACTAATAAAAAATAATTATTTCCATACACTTAGAAGAATATATTTCATCCTAAAAGATTTATTATCAATATTATATCTAATTATAATCATTATTATTATTCAACATTTTCAGAAAAAAAAATCACTTCAACTTGTTTCCATCAGCTCAACGATTTATTTATAATCAAACCTGTTGGATCTCCGCGGTAATCAATATCTTGTAGTTTAAAGACTACGTAAAATTTTCCCGATCAATTTCGACATGTTCGCACATTCCATTTTGCATTCGGAGCAAAAATAATTCATCGTTCGCGCGCTCGTCTCTTACCATAAGCTAAATAGAAACGTCGCTATTAATCTCGGCGCGTAATTACAACACTGAAAGGGTTAGACTTGTTAGCGAGCCGGACGATATATAGTCCGCGTACTTAGACTCTAAATTAAACGTTTCGCGGCGAAAATAGCCGCTGCTTCGGTTCATCTGCCTTTAATATATTACCGGGATGCGATTCAGACGGTTGGTAACACGCGAAAGGGAGGGTTCCATCCGTGCCTACCGAACAACTAATCGAATGATAATCCGATTTGATCATTGAATCGTCCCATGCCTTGCATAATCATTTTCCAATCTATTCTAAACGCATTCCATTTTTTATCATGATGAGAAAAGTTTAATCGTTTTAACCGAACAGAATTAATTTGATAGAAAGTATTTTTTTTTTTTTTGGTTCAAAAGGGAAAAAAAATCTGATTGGTTGATAGATTTGAACTGAAAAATAAAACAAATTCTTTAATTTATATATTATTATGAAGAATAAATGATTTATTGATTTCTTTATTTATTCAATTACAATTAGATGAATAAATTTATTGATATATTTATTAATCTTTATTGATATCGTTATGTTAAAGTATTTTATTTCATTTAATGTTATATGTTAAACGCACATTATCAATATTCTTGATTCGAGAATCTTGATTAAGAATTGCTTTCTAAAACGTAAAGTATTAATTCAGCTTTTCTTATCGATACATATATAAAAAGATGAAAATCACACTATTAGATCAGGCATCATTTTATTTTGCTTCTGTAACTTATTAAAAACTGATTATGGCATATATCCATTAACTATTATAGTTAAATTCTGTAGTATTAATTTTCATAGTATTAAAATAATTATTATATAAGAGCATCGTAATAATATTATCGAAAACAATGGATTAATTGTTTTGCAACTATCCGATCTTGAAAATATGAAATATTATTATTTATATGATATTTTTAAGTTATTAAATATTAAAATTATTTTTATTAAATTATATTTAACTTTCGAGTATTATTTTATTTGTGTTTTTTTATACCGGCCTGGTGAACATTTTATTTTATCAATAATATAAAAATAAATATCATAGAAAAATTACAATAAAATTTAACTATAATATTATTATTATTATAATTATATTTTTTTATATATTTATAATTTATATTTTAATAAAATTCTTTTACATAATTAACAATTATAATTTTTTTACTTTTTTATATCTTATATCTTAAATCTTATATTCTTAAATCATCACAATTAATATTTCATCTTATATTCCGATTTTATGGCAAACTATATATGTATATATAAAATGTTAATGTATATATATGTATAATATATAAAATGTAATATATCTTTGAGGAGTCGATTTTAGGAATCAAAATAAATAAAAAATAAATATTAAACAGAAATAATTAATACAAAATATTAATCGAGACTTGTTTATTAATTTAAATTTGTTGAATTAAGCGAAAATAAAATACAAATACAAGAATATAGAAGTAAAATAATTTTCATTCTCCTTTCATTCTTTTTCTTCGCGAACTTCAATTATAAAAAATTAATAAATAAGTCTTTTTAACCAAACAAACCACAAATATCAATATTTTGCATACATATGTCATATAATTCAAATATATAATATAAATAAACATCTTTTGTATGCATTTAATTCCATTTCTGCATATATAAAAGAAAAATATAAAGGATTTATTCGCAATTTATCCTGCAACTTCTGCAATCCAGGATAACGTGTTTATTATTAAAATTTCACATTTTTAATATAAGGTTAAATAAAAAAAACTAGCACTTTAAATATTCGAAATTATAAGAATAATTTCAAAAAATTTTTTCGCATAAAAATTATTTTGTACAAAGAATATTGTTATATATACATATATATATACATATATATTATAATCATATTAAATTTCATAAAAGAATTGCTTAAGCAATATAAAGTCTAATTAATTTTTCTTTAAAACATTTCATTAAAAAATTTTAATGTTTATTATCTGATGACAAATCTTAAAACAATTAATAAAAATCTATAATATAAAATATCAATCAAAATATATAGTTTGATATAGTCTATTTTTAACTTTATTTTCTATTTCTAATTTATAAGATCCGACTATGTATGTATTTTCATAATTTATAAAATTATAATTTAATTCAAATTCTTTCGTTTAATTTTAAAGTCTTCTTAGTTTAAATGTAAAGTTTAAATGTAAACTTACATAATTTACATGTTTGATGTATTATTTTATCTTTCAGTTCAAATGCTATAAGTTAAAATTTATTTCCGTTAATTAAATTTGTATCATCAATCAATTTGTATCTTTAAAACTTAAAATAACAAATTGTCAATATTGATTTGATACGAATTTGATACATTTGTACATATCTTTTCTTTAGAATATCCGAAAATAAAAAATAACATTTAAAAATATTTTTTTTTCTTTGAATTTTTGTAACTGAAAAAATATTAATCCTTATGTAAAATCTTTGTATATTAAATTCTCATTTATTTATAATATATATTTAGAAATAGCCTTTTTTATTAGAAATTTCGATAAAATGAAACTGTTATAAATAAAAAATTTTAGCTTTTCCTTCGAATTACTGAGATTTAGCTATATTCGTTACCATTAAAATTCTACAATAAGTAAACAATTATTAGCGAAATTGGTTGGCATGGAAGTTAACACGCGACGTTAAGAGGTCAGGTGCATGAAACGACGCGTGCGCATATGCGTGCAATCGTTCACGTGCAATCGCGGCAATACCGATGCTGACCACTTCCGATGAACCATACTAGATACGAGCAATTAATTTAAAACGATCAAGTTCTATTTACATGTTTAATTGCTCTACTAGTTGTATGTACGATATATAATATATAATAATATATATAAATATATATAAAATATATATAAATATGTATGTAAATATTTATCTATTTATATATAAACGCCGATTTCATGCTGAAGAAGAAAGCAGCGTAGTTCAATTATTAGCGCATTCTTTTCATTCTTAGATTTTTGTTTTGTTTGGTAAAAGGATAGAGAAACAAACGTGTAGCAAGGAATATGATCCGTGTAAATATATAGGCCAGATGAAACGAAGCGTCTATAAAGCGAAGTAATTGAAAGCTACCATGAATTCGATGAGAGTGAATAATTTGAACAGTGTTTATCATTAACTAGGAGAATTACGATTGATTTATCGAGTCGATCAGTTGAAAAATATCATAATCAAAGGAGCATTGCAATAAAGAGTGATATGTAAAAATTATATTTCAGAATATATGTATAATTATTCTATTATTAATAAAAAAAATGATTAATTCGTTAAAAAAAAAGTTTTTTATATTCAATGCATTTTTCTAATGCACCTATCTTTCGCAAATGTGAAGTATCATTAGATAAGCAATAAATGGTTTCTGAGAAAAATGAACAGATATCTGAGAATCTGATCAAATATCGATCAATAAACTCGTTTTCTGTTTCATGCAAAAGATAAAAAGATAAGACGATAATAATATAAGAAAGATAATATATAGGACAGAGATGTATATATACAATAAAAGAGACAAATGGATAAATAATACTACGATTATCGAATAATTTTTACAAATTATTATTTATATAATATTATTTATCATGAAAGATTTTATATTTTTTATTTATTTTTTTTTATCATTAATAATTGATATTATGACTTGATAAATCAAACTCGAGTCTATTGAACTTGAAAATTTTTATATAAAGTAAACGATCAATATTTTTTAATTTTCAATAGATTTTAATATGTTACCAATCTATAAATCATTTTTTTCTAAAACTCGTATTTGAATCAATTTTTAAAAAATGACATTTTTCAAATTTAAAAATGTTTTTTACATAATAATAATTATTCAATTGTTTTTAACCGAATAAAATAATATAAGTAAATTATTATATTATAAACATCTAAATATGATTAAATAATTATGAAAATTAAAAGGATATCTAAAGCACAATTTTTGTTAATATTATTCAATTTATTTTAAAAAAAGATTTTGAAAAAAATCTAATTATATCGTGCGATAGATTTTTCTATTAATGAAAATATTAAGAGAAATTAGAAAATCATTTTTGTTGTAAAATAAAATTTGCAACAGCGACAATGATATTTAATGATACTTTTTTCATGCTTAGCATACAGCATATCAGAATCGCGACAAAGCGATTGCTATCATTACCACTATTAGCCTTTTAAAAACTATTTAATTTCTATAAAAATTGAAAATAAAAACAATTTTGTAATTTTTTTTAATATTTTCTTTAGCAAAAAAATTTGCTCTATCGCATGATAAATGATTAAATTTTTTTCTAAATCTTTAATTTTTGAAATAAATTGAAAAATATCAACAAAAATTGATGCATTTTCAAGAATTCTTTTAATTTAATTTTTTTGATAATTATTTTCTAGATAATGTAATAACTATCTATTTTATTTTATTTTATTTTATTTGAAAGATCAAAACAATTAAATAATTATAAAAGCGTTACCAAGTTTAAAAATTGCATTTTTTTTTAAATCAATTTTTTTAAAAGATATAAATTCTAAAAAGCGATTTGCAGATTTATATTTAAAAAATAAAAATTTATAAAAAAATATTTATATTATAAAATCAAATATGTGTTGAAGAATATAATCAGAATATTTTTGTTCATTGATTATTAACAATTCGAGAATAAATAAAAAAATTTGATTTAGATATAGGATAGTAGAATATTGTTGCAGATAAATATATAAATTTTATGAATACAGGTTGAAAGAAAATCGATGATGGAACCATTGCTTTCTTTGTCTCGTTAAGAAACTCTCATTGAACTTCAATTTCCCTTCAATTGGCGATAACAAGGAGCTTTCTATTGTGAAAATCAAACACCATCGCAAATCAACATTTTACGTTTTTGTTCTATACAATTGAAATATTCCTTTTATAATATAAATATAAATGCCTAGATAAATCTTCTATATAATAATATATTGTTTCAAAAACCATTCAAATTTGTTTCTTGTAATTTGTGAATCTCATGTCATGTCAAACATCCATAATATAGTTATTTAATTTCAGTCAACAGAGAGAAGATTGATTCTGATACCACTGTGCAGCACACCAAGTTGGCCGATCACGGTGGCGCGTGAGCACGCGTGCTCGCGTCTATATCGGGATTTTTGTAGCAGTTTATCATTTTTGTGCCTATTCCCCTTTTATACCCCACCATGGTTTATTTAAAGTGTCACGAAGGCGAAGGCGTGCACGCGCATGCGCTCGCGCGCCGCCTGATGTTGGCCAACATGTTGGCTGTTAAAGGCCTTGCACCAACCGTGTTGCCAAACCGGTGCTAAGTGTGTGGGTGCGCATGGACTCTATGCATGTGTGTAAGTCGTGTACGTTCTTTGTGACAAATGCGCGAGCTCGCAAGCGCGCGTAACGCCATTCTTCGACGCCGTGCCAATCAGTGGTGGAATTGGAATCCGGTGCATCCTGAGAGTACATGCATCTCTAAATTTTCAATTTTCTTCTTCAGTTTGTTCTTTTTATTTATTCTCTTTTATTTGTTTCTCTTTTTTATTTCGGATTTTTAATTATGATAAGCTTAATCAAGATTACTCGTGTTATAATTTTCTTTCAAAATATTTTTAAATAACGTTATTTATTTTTAATAGCTTTATATATCTGTCTTTTTTCTTTTCTCGTAATATCTTTTGCAACAATTTATCTTCGTTTTATTATTTATAAATATTTATATTTTCGTGACATTTTTCAAAATAATTTTATTTTCTTTTATTCCTTCTTATTTGATTTATGAATGTAAACAAAATAGTAATATTATGTTTAACGAATTTTAACTATTTTACAATCTCTTTTTAAAAAATCTTATTTTATTAGAATACGAAATCAATTGAAGAAAATAAAAAAATAAAATATTCAAGTTATAGATTGAAATTGAGATATTTGAAGCCTATTAAAATCCATAAGGAAGTAATAAGAATGATTTTATCGATTCATTCGTTATATATTTTGGATGCAAACCACTGCAATATATTTATAGAAACAAAGACGATCAGATACTATCAGAGAAGTATATGTGAAATTCAATATAATAATATTTTTTTGTAAATATCTTGAAAATTAAGAAACATATATAGAAAAGAATTGTTAATTTCTTTATCATGTTAAAAAATCAAATTCACACTTAAATTATTATCGAAAATTTTTTTTAAAAAAATATATTATTAGATCTCTTTGATCTCTTGACTTTTTATATTAATAAAAAAAACAGTATCATCAAAAATCATAAGATAAAATTATCTTATCATTTTTCTGCAAAGATGATAAGCGTACAAAAATAAAGTTGGATTTATTGATTGATTCAATTTGAAAAATATAAAGTTTTCATATTTTTGAAATTTAATGTATCAGAAATATTACGAATTTAATTTTTTTATTTATTTCTAAAAAAATTAAAAATCTATATAAGATAATAATATATTTAGTTTATAATCATTTACGTTATATGAAATTAATATTCATAAAATAAATTTAAATTAATATATTTTATTTGTACATAATAGATCAGGAATTTATGCTTATAATAATTAAAGTTTCATATTTTTAAATATGTATATTTATTTATTAAATTAGGATGCAAATATATTGATTAATAACTGAATTAATTCATTTATTATCATATATACAAATAATACAATATAAGTACTTATTTATGGAATACTTTTGAAAAATCAATTTGAAAAGTCAAAACAAACAATAAACAAAATTTTCGATTAAGATTTATTTATTAAGAATAATTAGAATAAGAATAAAGGTAGAGTCTTAATTTATTCCCGTTTTGTTTTATCTAATTTCAATAATTTAATAATAAATTAAATAAATAAATAAACTTCAAATGATATTTTTGTATATAAATTTTTATTTTTGTAATTTTTTAAAATTAATCTTCTAACTATTCATAAATATATAAATATATAAACTATTTCATATAAAAATATATAAATATATTAATATTCTGTATATGTATAATTCTTAATATCAAATATCACTAATATAACGATAATGCTAACGACGATATAATAAAAGTACAATATGACAAATATTGCTTATTAATGCTAAATAAGAACTTATATTATATTAACTTACGCTAATTGTATACAATTTGTTTTAATTGGTATTAAAAATTTTTAACCAATTTTTAATGAAAAATAATTACAATAATAATATAAATTATCATATATTAATAAAAAAATTATACTAATATTAATTACCATATATATGTATAAGCAAATTCATAAAAAAGTTTGAATATATATAATATTTATCAATAAACATATATATCTGTTTTTATCGTCTTTAAAGAGAAAATTCATTATAAATAAATTTATGAATAACGAGTTAATAAAATGCTTTACTTCTTACATTTTCTTGATTTCTTTTTATAGATACTGAATTAATTGACTGGTAAAACAATCCTTCTCGTAACGATCCATCCTAGGACAAGTTGAAAGGCATTGTCCACGATCAAGGAAGAAATGTATTCATTGAAGGTAACGGGATACACCGTTTTCCCAGATCGAGTCGCGTACGTTTTTGCTGCTGTCCGTTACGTTCGTTTCATTCGAATACGAGCATGCCGGTCTATTCAAATCGGACACAAAGATGACTAGAGGAAGAACATGAACTGTGAACATACGAATTCCGATCGTGATCGCTGCGAATAATATATGTTATGATTTCAATGAAGGAAAGATAAAGAAATACTTCTTTAATCGATAAGTTTTCCAAGAAGTTTTTGAACAATTCATAACAAAATTTGATTTTAAAAATTAAAAATAAAATTATAAGAAATATGCATCGTTAAACAAATAAAATACATATAAAAATAATAAAAAAATATTTGTGCGGAACATATTTTGTTTTTAATAAATTAAAAAATTATAATGGAAATATATTTAATAAATAAACAGATGAAATGTATATGAAATTAATATTAGAAAAAAATGTATATTATGATAAATGATAATATAAAATCTTGAAAGTGGAATATCATATGTTAAAATAAATTTTTAAAATTACAATAGATAATTTTTGCAATAATAAAATATACGGAATTATAATTTGATGATAATGGAATGTTCTAGATCGAAATCGAGAAACTAAACTTACTATTAATATATTTGGAATTTTATTTTAACAATGAATAAAAATATGAATAAAAATAAATATATATTATAAGTTGAATATTAGAAGAATTACTTTGAGACGATGATCAATTTTTAAAAATTCATTTTTTTCGTTTCTTAAAATATAATTTTATAAATATAAAATATTTTAAATTAAAAATTCCACTTTTAATGCTCTTATTTATTGTTTAAATTTTAGTATTGTTATTTTTTTTATAAAAAATTTTTGCCAAATGAAATTATATTAAAAATATAAAAAAAAACTGTTGAAATTTTGAGAATTGATTTTATCTTTTTAAACAAATTTTTCGTCGATAAAAAATTGCTTCAATAACTTATTTTTATATATACATAATTTATATATACATATACATAAATTTTTTAAAATAGATATTTTTAATCTTTTTAAGATAATGAAAATTTTTATGACCATACTTTTTTATTTTTATATTATTGATTTTATACGTATAAATTTTTACTTTTTTAAACATTTAAACAATTTTTTTTAAATAAATTATAAATTATAATGAAACAGAATAAAGCAATCATTTTCCGGTAAAAATGATATTGAATATCCTACCATATTATTTTATATCTATTATCCCGTTATTTTATATATATTCTTAATTTATTAAATTAAAATATCTAAAATTTAACAATTTCTTTGTTAAAATATAACATAAATTTCAAATTTTTAGATAATTAAAGTGGCAAGATATTATTCATAGGATACAAACCACATGTTTTTTCATTATATCCACGATGATCGATAAACGATCGATCAGTATGAATTATTCATCACGGTGTATTAATTTAAACGTGTCACATCGATCAAGAGTTGTTCATCAGTGAATTAACACGGCGATCGATTTCGATCTGATAATACCCGATCCTTTTAATAGTGAGAGAAGCATCTTTCGCAATATTTTGATTAGAATCGATAATGGATCGCGATTTTACTCTGAAAGACTTATTAGAAGATGATGGTCAGTTTTGTTTGTTCGTGGAATTAAATTTTTTTTTAATATAAAATGTTGTGTGATATTCGATATACACACATGACAAATCAATATAGAAGACGAACTTGCATATAGTTATAAATGAATTTTGTAAATATTTTTAGAAAATCATTCCGTATTATATTTATATTAATCATTATTTATTTATTATATTATTATTAATTTATTTGTATTTATTGTCAAACTGATATCTTTCTTTTTTTATTTTATTAAATATACGATTATTTTATAATTATATTATTTTGTAGAAATTCTTAAAGAATTACTAAAACTGTATAATATATTTCAATTATTTATCAGTTGTATTAAGATAATTTATCTTTTGAATTTTTTAAATGATAATTTTAATAGTTTCAATTTTATAATAGTTTAAGTTATTATATTATTAATATTATTAATATTATTAATTCTATTATTGAGATGTTAAATTAGATTTCGTGAAAATTTTATAAAATCAATTCAATTTCAAATTTCTTGTTAATATATTGATTATTCATCATTGTGTTTTTGTTTACTTCTTTGTCTAACAACTTTGAATAATTTATTGATTTATTTCCATTTTATCGATTTATCGAAAGATAATATCTATCTGTATGGGAGGATATGGATTGAATATATTATTTATGTTATAACATAAAGAACGAAAAAATAGATCAAAACAATAAAAATATTGAAAATACATATACATATTATAATTGTATTTTCTACATTAATAATTATAATTCATAATTGTAATAACTCCTAAATTAAATTATAGATAATATTGTTACATTAAATCAATTTTATCATTATAATAAAATAAAAAAAAATAAATTCAAATCTTAACAATGTAATTTCAATAAATTTAAAAAAACATTAACATTATTTTTAACTTTTCATAACATTATTTTATTCGGAAAAATTATTTTCTTCGTTTCATTCGTATTAAGATAATTAAATTAAATTTCTTTTAGATTCCTGTAGAATTTGTTAAATTTTCTAATTTCATATAAAAAATAAAAGATATATGATAGTATAAATATTTAATATTTTTAATATGTCTTAAAAAATAAAAAAATGCCAATTAGGATATTTTGAACAAGGAGAACATAATCTTTTCTTTCCAAAATTAATATGCGATTTAAAATCGCTTTAATTTTTCCCAACTTTATTCATTATCGATCACAATTTTGATTAACAAAAATAGCATACATATTTACACATATAAAGAGTTCATTTACATGTATATCTATACACATCCATATACTTGTCGATAGGGGACGGACCCCTCTAACGAATTCGATTCGAAAAAGCGAGCAAGTAATCGTGGGACAAAAATCGAGCCACCCATTCATCTCATACGTATGCGCATGTATATTTTTACCTCCCTTATATCTCACAATACATGGCACCAAATGTGTGTACAGAGGTGCCTGCGTGGCAACAGGAACTTTATTTTCGGTGATCTACCGATTCGAGTAGAACCGGAACCCTCGTTTTAGCGGCAAACTTAACACATTTCTGCATACCGCGCAGTTATTCGAGAGCTCCCAGTTTATCGGTTATCCGAATTGCTTTGAGATTTCAATCGCGTAAAGAATGTTGGGGGATTGTAATTAATGAAAAATTAAATTATTCTTTTACATTTTTTTTCTTCTCTTTTTCTTTAATATCTTTTAAATAATTTTTGAAATTTTGATTGTAAAGAATCATGTGTTTTAAATATAATATGTTATTTTGATCTTAAGTATCAATTATGATTACAGTTAGAAAAAAAATGTTTCGTTCATAATATATTTTATTAATTATATATTCTTATAATATTTCCATGTTACAAGAATTAGTTTATATTTTTAATTAATTGTATAATATATTATATTATATAATCATTGTTTCTTTGATATTGCGGAAATAGTAATTATCATGATATTAACTCGATCATTGGATTTATTATTTTTAAAAATCTTATTTTTCAACCATGTAAGGATATGTTAAAATAATTTTTTTTAATTATTATGATATGAAAATCAAGAAATTTATAAAAATTTATATTTTTTATTTAATTTTTAATTATTTAGAATTAAATGTTTAACGATTAATAAAATTTAATGCTCGTTTTATTAATATATGTCCAAATATTTCTCGATGTAATGTATTATATTATCCTTAATTATTCTTACAAATACCAAAAAATTTATTTTTTTTCTGATTTAACTTTTAATCTATAATATATAATATATATATAATATAATGTAATATTGTATAATTAAAATATAATAAATAAAAAATTCGAGAAAAAATTAATCAAAGAAAAATAAATAATACATTTAAGATTTAGATCCCTGAATATCTTAAAATTTCGCTTATGTAATGCGATTGAAAAATTATTGAAAAAAATTGTAAAATTATTTAACTTCATATTTTAAAATTAAAAAATTTTGAAAAATAAATAGTAAAATTCTTCCATAAAGAAATTATACAAGAAGATACCACATAAAAAACAAATCTGAAATTGAAAAAAATTAAATATAAATGATCTATCGATAGGAAATGTATCTATATGTACGTAATATATGATATTATAATGATTTTATATATAAAAATAAATAAAAAATAGAGAATAATTTTTTTCATTATTAATATTTCTTTAAAAGAAAATTTTGAAATTAATTAAATAAAAAATATTATATATAATTTTTATAAAAATATTAATCTTGAATTTCATACACTTATAAAGTGTTGTCTTGATACATTGGAACAGATTAAGTAGAATACATACAGTGTTTCGAAAAATTAAATAAACATGGAAAATTAATATGTCAAAATGTTTATATTTTGAATTATATGCAATTTATTTTTACATTAAATGAAATGAGATAATAATAAGCTTTTATTTCCATTATTTCGCTTCATGTATACATTTTTGCTTATCAAATTTATTATAACTCAAAAAAAAAAACTTCAACGAATATATACATATACATAATTTTTATATTTATTTTAATTTTTTAAACACTTTAACTATTCTTTCTATTTCAAACATTTTCTGACTATCTTGTACATTTCTCCATTCTATAATAGAAATCCGGAGGTACTTTTGGAAAGTATGTAAAAATGGGTTCGATCAGCATGGGTGATCGCAAAGAGGAAAAAAGAAGAATAAGAAAGAGAAGAAAGATTCCTGGTTGGGAGAAGGACCCGGATTCTCTATCCGTGTCAGTGAAGACGAAACGTCGTGGCGCGACTCTCTCTCTTGTGAAAATCTATGGCAGCTTTCATACTTATTACAATGGCTTCCGTTCAATGCGTCTATATCGATCGTGAAATCCAGGCGGTCATAATGAGCGAAACATGTTTACAATTATTATTTAGTCGCATTCACTGCCTTGCGTTCCAACACACGCGCATGTTCGTAGCGTGATATCGCTGAATTAATGCAAATCTTAAAAACATCATCAAACGGCGTTTTAAAACTTGCGAAATTTTTCGATAATCGTTCCGTACATTTTATCTTCACATTGGTGAAATAATGGCGAAAATTCAGCCCAGAAAATAATGCTCTGAATTTTTTAATTTAAATTGTTTCGTTTCTCATTAGTTAGTTTAAGTTACCAAGTATAGTTTATTAGGTTTATTAGTCAATTTTTTAAGATGTTCATATTAATTTTCTTAAATTTTAAACTGTAAACTATTAATATTTGAAATTAATGAAATTATTTATTAAACTATTTATGCTTAAACTTATTATACTTATATTTATTTATATTATAAATATTGACAACGCAAACACTAAATGTTTTCGATTTTTAATTTCAGAATTAAAAAAAAATTTAATATAAATTTTATAATTTATAATCAATACATATTTAATAATTTTCAATTAATCAATACAATTTAATTGTCAGTAAAATATAAAAACAATATTAATATTTAATGAATAATATGGATAAAATTTACTATAATATTATTATATTATATATATAATTTTAATAGAATCTTAATAGTTTTCAAAAATTTTTTTGTAAAATTTAAAACAATTATTCAAATATAAAATAACATTTATTAAATAAGAAAATACGTAATATAAAAAAGAAGTCATAGATCTGCTTCAACGTATATAATACTTAATATTATTTATTTCTCATCCACTCTTTAAGAATCCATTTTTACTTTACATCCGGAAAAATGCTGTAAAAGACTATTTCTCCGCGGTTCCCTCTTTTTCAAATAATCATCCATAATGAGAAACACGTGTTTATCTCTAAATTTAGTATAAGTTCATCAAAAAAAAAAATACAGAACGTAACAGGAAGGAAGAAGCAGACATCGAAAGAATTATCAATATGAAACAAAAGATTATCAATGATTTCGAACAAAAAACCGATCACATTCCTATTGATCAGTTGTTCCTTGACAAAACGGAATGTTTCCGATTAACCAAAACTATGAAGACCAGGCATCATTTACTTAACACGCTATTTAAGAAACAACGTGTGTGGAGAAGGAAATGCGCCGGAAGTCGAGGTGGAAGGGTCTTTCCCGTTCACAAATGTGGCCTTGTGCTATAAACAACTTGTAAAGATAAAAAAAGAAGAACGAAGAAAAAGATATATAAGATAGGAAAGAGTAAAATAAGAAAAAGTAAAGTAATTGAGAAATGGATTCTTTAATTTGTGAATGGAAAAAGAATATTTCTAATAAGTATAGCATTCTTTTAGAAATATTATTTTTGGATTTTAGATTTTTTAGAATTTACATGTTAGAGCAATTGAAAAATTTTTTTTTATTGATTAATTAATAAAAGTGATAATTTTAAATTTACAAGTAGTTTTGAATAAATATAGATACTTTTGCAAATATTACTTTTGTACTTTGCAGCTGTTAAAATGATATTGAAAATTGCTTTTTCTGTTGGTTGATGATTAATTAATTTTTTATAGTTTTATATACTTTATTTTAATTTCTTAATTAATTCTTAATCTCCTTTTTTATCTTTTTTATCCTTATTAATCATATAGAGAAATTTTAAGAATATTTATTATTTTTTTTTTTAAATATTAAATTTAAAAAATCCTTTTAATGGGTTAAGAAATACATTATATATTTAATTTAATGGAAAGGAATGTTCGAATCATTTTTCCAATTTTTTTGTTCAATTTCAACATTTTTAAATTATTTGATTGTTAATTATTATTATAAATACTAAAAAATAAAAATTAACATCCAAATTTTTAAATAAATATTAATCACATAAAAAAAAAAAAGGATCATTGAATTGGATAAGTTTGTTTCTTGATGATTGTAAATAACAAACATTCATTTTTAACTTTTTAAATACTATCTTGACATGGTGCACGCCTAATAATACTACAAACATCTCTATCGTCTTGGCATACATAGAGGACCACAACAGAGTCGAATACAAGCAATACTTGTCGCGCATGTCCGTCTTGCATTCCTTGGCCTAGGTGCGCAATGTGATCGATACGATTTCGTTGATCTAAGAAAGGATCCGCACAAACATATAAGCGTATCTTATGTTTCTGAAAATGTCATTTATAAAATACACAACATCATAGAATACAATTCATGTGTGTACGTATAATAATTTTTTCATTAGTATTTTATATTTAAACTTAAATTGATTTAAATTGTTATTCTCAGATTTCAAATATATATCTTTCAAAATTCTTAGAATATTTTGCTTAGAAAAAGTTAAAAAGTTAACTAAACTTCAACATATAATCTTGGAATTTATGCGCCATATTTATATATATGAAAACTTTATTTTTTTAAAATTTTTGATGATATTGATTTTTTTTTTAATATTATATTCGTTGTTCCTACTTTGATTCTTTGCTGTTATTGTCATATTCTCTTCTTTCTTATTTTTGAAATTTTTTTTGATATTATATTTTTAAATGTTCCATTTTTAAAATTTAATAAATTTTCTCATTATTAAAATTTCTAGAATTAAAATTCTAAATAAAATATATCTATCCCATATATCTATTCTTTTTTTCTATGTTTTTCCAAATTTACAAATTTTTCAAAATTTTATTTTCATTAGTAGAAAAGAATGTATTTTAGAAAGATACTAGAAAAAAGTTTATAAGATAATCAATTATTTACCATCTAAGTGAACTTTATAAAGAATTTCATGAATTTTCGATTTTACTTAACTTTATAAAATAAATATGTACAATATCCAAATTATAATGTAAAAATTGATTCTCTTAATAACGATTACAAATAATTATTGATTATCGTTCAATGATAAGATGGATGTCCAAAATGACCAATTAACTAAGACTTAGATGGCATCTATCTTGCTCATAAATACATTATATTATTATTACAATTCTTCTCTCTCATATATATATTCTATAAATAGAATATTTTTTTCTATTATATTGTATTTTTTTCTTTGTCAATAATATTTTTATTTATTTCTTATAACTTCTCTCTTTTTTTTCATATATTACAAATGAATATGAATATTTTATTTTTTTGAATTATTTTTCTTGAATTACTTTCTATTTTTTCAAACGCAACTAAATTTTATTTCTTTATCATTATTGTAAAATAATTCCAATAAAATAATTGTAAAATAATAATTTTATTGTAAAATAAAAGAAATATTATATAAATTTGTATATCTCATACAAGATAAATTTTTAAAGTTTAAAGCTTTTCCCTATGTATTATAATATTATTACAAAAGATTAAAAAGTGATAAATATAAGTTGAACATTTTACTCTTGTGTAAAAGTTGGCTCTCTTTTATTAGTCTTACAGTCTAAGTATCCTTTCACTGAATACGATACCGAGTATCCTTTTAAAATGGCTTCAAATAACCTTCATCCATTTAAGTAATTCCTGAAAGAGGTTTTAAAATTCATATATGCTTAATTTCACCAATTTTACCAGCATCTTGATTCCGTATTATTTCTATATTCATCACTTTCCCTCATTTGAAATTATTTCATGTAATTTCAATATATTTTCTTCACACAATTTATTTTTAAAACGAGTAAAAAGAATATATCTATATAAATTGTAATTAAATATATAATAAATATATGACTTATATTTATTTTTATGTAACAAACATTGAATATTAAAAGTTTTTTCAATCAATATTTCTCTTAAAAAAGACATTTATATAAGAATAAAATAGTAATATAAGTAAAAGTAAAAGTCACTTCTGAAAGGGCAATTCAGAGATAAAATTTAAAAAATTATATTTTATTTTTAAATAGTTATTTTTATAGTATTAAAACAAATTTAATAAAACACATTATTTTTTGATTATCAGAAAATGTGGAAATAAAAAATTAAAGTATGCTTTCATGATTCTTGAAGAAGTATAAAAAATATTTCTATAAAAACTATCCTTTAAAATATTCTGAAAATATTATCATTCTTTAAATTTTGACTAATATTGTTGAGCAATTACAACGATACAAATTGAAATTAAATATATTATAAAATTAAATAACTTAATTCAAACTGATTTAATTGAAAATTGAATTCAAATTAAAACATATTTATATCTAAAAAATATTTATATATCATCATATAATCATAAAATCATTTTCTAAAATATTTTTCTCTCAAAAATATATTTAAAAATATATTCTTAAATATTTAAATAATGGTGGTAAGAAATTATTATATATCATTATTATATAATCTCAATCTAGTAATAATTAATTGTATTAATGTTTGCGATTTTTCTCAAATAATTTTTCAAATATTTAAATTTTACAATTCGTAAAAATTAAATTGAAATTGAATTTACAATATATTTTTAATAATTAAAACAATAAATATATTTTATATGTACTATAAATTATTTCATTTTTTAATAATATAACGGTATATATGTAATTTTTATTTATTCCCTGCAATCTTTAATAAATTAATGCCTACAGAAGTTACAAAATCATAAACCTACAATGATACAATCTTTAATTTCATCTGTTCTTGATTTTTATAGAATTTTTTCAAGCACCATTATTCAGTTATCAATTTCAAATGTTTAATAAATTAATAAAAAATCCAAGTGAAAAACTAAAATCACAATTATTTATGAATCTAATGTTTGCGTTCGAGAAACCATCATCGATCACACGCTGTTCTATCCGGGTAATGCTAATCGAGCACGCAGAGAGACCTGGCATATTATGGTTCGCGCGGAAAAATAATAGGCCGAGCAGGTCACTATGGCGACATTATCCCGTTAGGCTTGAAAGTATATTTTCTACTTGTTGTGGCAATGACTGTGCCGCTGCGCTGACCGGTGTACCAAGCCTCTTTGCAGGCCGTCAGTACAACGTCGAACCACCAGACCAAGATTATCGCTTCGGCACCTGAGCCTTATTCGGTTAACGATTGACAGTACACATACATGTATATAACTTAGATATATGCTCGATGCTTTTGCACGTGTGTGCGTATGATTCATGCTTGAAGACGTTAATAAATAATTTTCCTGAAATTCGTTTCGTGTAGTTAACACATTCATGACGTATTACTATATGTTATATAATATGTATATGCTGTAACATATTAATACTATTTGTAATCGAGATTTAATTAAATGAGGGTAAATGTTAATGGAAATGAAAATTTTTTAAAAAAATATTAGAAAATTTATAAGAAAATTGTTTATATAAAATGATGTTAGAAATTAAGTAGAATATATCTTGAATGAAAGTTAAACTATAAAAATTTCAGAAAATAGTTTGTAGTAGATAATAATAGTATATAAAGAGATAATTAGAAGTTTATAAAAATTTATTATTTTTATGTTACATTTTATAAAATCATTAGATTCTATTTAAATTATCTGGTATAAAATTTAATAATAATATTTGTTTTCATTAATAATTTATAATTGTTTGACTTATTAATTCAATATAAATTTATTACAATAAATAACAATTAATAATTTTTGCATATTATCTTTTAAAAAATATATATATATTGTAATGAATAAATAAATATATAAATAATATCGATTAATAATATACAATTTTATCTAATTTTTAATAATTTATTAATTAATAATATAGATTATTATTATATTAATTTTCCAAAAGTTCTTTTCTATATCATATCTTTTTCAATATTGTTTCATCACTATTCTTCGTCATAATTCAAAATATTACAGTATATATAAGTCAAGTTTATAATGACCATTACTTAAGATACATATAGTAGCTTCATTTGATGTTTGATGTACCAGTCTCCGTATTAACAAGAAGTGGCAACATTGAAGGAATTCGATCTCGATATTGCACGTTCCAAGATACATTCCAATTAGACATTCCATTCTAGATAGATATCTACTATCTCCTCAAGATAGTAAAACAATCATAATAAATTTAAATCTATATAACTATTAAAAAATCTAAATATCTGATTGGTACTTTAATTTCTTTAAATAATCTATCCATCCATCTATTTTCTATTTTTAACTATTTGAAATCTTTAAAAACAAATTTTCTAAATAATATTATCAGAAATAGATAAATTCATTATCTTTCAATAACTTGTTCAAGATTCCTATTTTAGAATGTGATTAATAATATTTTAATATTTTAATAATAAAAAACTAATTTTAAATTATATTGCATATATTTTTTAAAAAATATTCAATTCTTTAGTATATTTTAAATTATTATAGTATATTTTAAATTAAGATATATAGAATGTATTA
Organism: Apis cerana; assembly: GCF_029169275.1. Taxonomy (NCBI): domain Eukaryota; kingdom Metazoa; phylum Arthropoda; class Insecta; order Hymenoptera; family Apidae; genus Apis; species Apis cerana. Next base: position 566,387 of record NC_083855.1, read on the forward strand.
AAAACACAATGTTTTATAAAATATTATAAATAAAAATTTGATTTGAAATAGTACTTAAAATATAACTTTGTTAATTCTTATTCAATTCAAAATATATTTCCATAGTTAAAAAAATTATTAATTATAAAAACATTTTATAAATTTACATTTCTCATTTAAAAATAAAAGTGAATAATAATGTTAAAATATTTAAAATTATATTCCCAATAAAAATTCTCACTAAATTCTTAATAAAATCTAAAATAAAAAAAGTTTCAAAATAAAAAAAAATAAAAAATCTTGCAAATCTATATTTCATTCATAATGAATTAAGAAAAGCCTGACGGTAAAATTTGCAGGGTTCTAAAAAAAAGAAAAATACATAAAATATGGGATTTAATTAGTGCTATTTTTTTATAGCAATATAATAATAAAATAAAAGATATAATTTGACATAAAATATATAATATAATAAATATACGTATAAAATAAATTATATAAAAAAAAAGTAAATTATAATAAACTGATTAAGAAATAGAAATGGATTAAATTTTCAAAAGTTAATGTTGCATAAATTTAATTCTTAATTCCTTTTTGCAAATTCATTAATTTTATGATATCGATTTGTTATTTTCAATGAACAACATACTTGTTTCCATTATTTTAATAAAAAATTTGATTAATCTTCTTTTCTCAATGAAAAAAAAGATCATTTTATCATTAAAAATTACAGTATTTCAATCGAAAATTTTTCCAAATTTGAGATTTCTTTTGAAATCTTAAAGCTTCTATGGCCGTTAAGTTTAATATTTGTTAAAAATATTACTGAAAATATAATTTATAACAGAATAATAAATTTCAACTACTATCAAAACTGATTAAAAATAAGAATAAAAAAAAGATTTAAAAAAATGATTAAAAAAAAGAAGATAAAATAAAAATTACAAGAAATAAAAAACAGGAATAAAAAAATTCTTTATTTTAAGATTGTTCGAGAGTACAATAATTAAAAATGATAATTAAAAAAAAAAATAAATAATCCAAAAAGATTATTAACGGGTCGTATAAATGGATTCTTCGGTCGCTTTCGCGAATAGTCGCGCGACTTCTTCCTCTTCGAGCCTCTTTTCACCGAGTCCTCTTCTTCCTACATTCCCTCCGCGTCGCTGATTTCCCCAGAATCCATGCGCGCGAACACAGATTCCTTTCAAAATGAGCCAAGCGGACGCGCAGATTCGCACAGTTTTACGGTGTTTACCTTGGTTTCTGCTATTCTGAGACGCGTTGTGTATGAACAGAATACACTACACTCTCGGATTTTTTAAACATTCTTCCATCGTGTCGTGATGCCTTTTATTGTTGGAATTATTTTCAGCGCACAAACCAGACGGCCGCGAAAATCGACACGTTTGTTCTGTGGTTATCCAAAAAAAACCCATGCCTCGTTAAAAATTTCCCTTAGCTCCTTCTCTATTTATATCGCAAGTAATATTAGAAATGAAATTTACAAAATTTGTAATGATTATTAAGAAGAATTAAATAGACAAGGAATGCACAAAGAATAAGTTGTAAAAATAACAAAACGACAAATTTTATTTAAGAAAATCGTAATTAAAATTATATCAGAAATTTACATCTTTTAAGATAGATTATTCTAAAGATTATTATATATTGAAAAGTAAAAAATATAAAAAATTTATAAAAAATAAATAGAAATTTCATTCATTATTTGTTTGTATTTTACATATATATATTTTTTTTTATATAAATATTAAATATATTTTTTTTAATATATATTATTAAAGTATTTTCTAAAGTATATTATTAAAGTATTATATATATAATATTTTAATTTATTATTTGTTTCTTAAAGAAAATTTATGTTTCTTAAAGAATTTTTTCATTGGAGTTATCAATTTGTAAATAGATTTCAAAATAAAAAAATCGAAAAAATGTATATTTTTAAAAATGACTCAACTTTTATCTTTTATTTGAACAATATTATAGTACTTTGAATTTGACTTTAAAGTCATTTGGTGACCCGATTTTGCATTTCCAAATTAGCAGACCCTTTTTACAAAGGCGTTTTTCTTTTTTCTTTTCGTGAAGGGATCAATATTGACAAATTTTCAATATAACGGGAACGAAGATAGACAATAACTCATCTCTATTGTCATCTCAGGTCTGCAGACCTGAGTCCCTTCATTCTTTTGGAAAAACTTTAGATTATTTTCCAAGAAACTGGCTTGTAGAAAATGCAATGGACAACCATACAAAATTTCTTCTTTATAAACAAGTCAATCTTCTTGTCACAATATATCTTATTGACCTTCAGAAAAAGTGACAATGATTAAATAAGAAACAAAATAATTTTCAAAATTAAAAAAAATCAGAATTAAAGCAGAATTGAATTAATTGAAATTGAAAAAAAAATATTTAATGAAAATTGAGAACATTTAAAAAAAATAATAAAATATAAAGTAGCATTAACTAGATATATTTTTATAAATAAAATATTTGGTATTTAAATAAATTTGATTTATATCAATGAATTTATTATTATTATCTTTAATTAAAAATTTTTTTAAATTTAATATTATTAATTTTTTTTTCGTTATAATCTAAGTATTAATTATTATTTTTGTTACATTTAAAATTTTTTAAATCATCTTTTTTATTTTTACACATAACATATAGTCAATAATATTTTTATATATTTTTCAAAATATTAAAATATTAAAAATTAACATTAAATTTACCAACTCATAAATAAATAAATATTCAAATATTAAAATAGTATACAAAAATCTAAATTTTATTTTTGAAAATACAAAATTCTTTATTTATTTTTAAAATATCTGAGAATCATTATTTTATTTTATTAATTCTATCTCTTAAATTTCGCGGAGCATCTAAAAAATAACTCTAAATCAATATCAGATTATATTTATATCTTTATTTGAATATATATAACTTCTAATACAATAACTTCCTGACATCAAAATTTATATTTTTGGATTCTATTCAAATATCAGAAAATACAAAAAGCAAATCAAAAATGTTATCTTCTATGAAATGATTGAATGAAATTTAATCGAAAAATATATAAATAAATATATATAAATGCGTAATTACAGAAGGATATAAAGAAAGGATATATTTTTAATAATTACAAAAACAATATTCGAAATATATATCTTGAAGAATATTCTTCGCAGATGCAATAAGTTGCGTTCTCCGGTTAATCTAAAATTCATTTTCGGTGAATTGGAAATCCATCTATTGTTTTACGAAAAAAAACGACCTTAGAATATTCGTAAATTAGTATGAGATAAAGTCGACTCTCAACGACTTGCTTAGTTTCGTAGAGTGATTCTTTCTTTCAGGCTATGAACAACCTGACAGCTGGGTCGACCGATGAAACATCGCTTTGGTTCGAACACACCAGCCTAAAATTTTATAGTCAAATATTATCCGCTTGTACCATTTTCCGTGCCCGATTCTGTGTGCGATCCGCACATCTGGACATTGCTCCCACCTTAGCTATTTCTAATCTAATGCAATGCTTATTCACTACTGCTAACCAATGATATAGTGATGAGATTGAGTCACAATTGTTTTCATTTATTAAATGTTTGAGAAGTTGAGTTCTTGATGAATGATGGATAATTTATGAAAGATTCTTTCAATATTACTTTTTTTTTTTAATAATAAAAAAACGTTAAAAGCAAATATAGAATCTTACTTAATATAAAAAAATTATATTATAGATATAATTAATATTAATCAAAATGATCTTGATTAAAAATAATTATAACAAATTGATTGAAATATGTTTTTGATTAGCAATAATATTTATGATTGAAATTGTTTGTTTGTTATCATAATATACTAAAATATTACATTATAATGAAATAAAATAAAATTCAAAAATATAAAAATATTACATGTGTAAAAATCATATAATGCATTATAAAGCACTAAATTAATATTTTAAGATCTTTATAAATTTTTTTAAAAAATTTTGAAATTCTTTTTTGAAATTTATATTAGATTTTTTTGTGAAATCTTATTTTTTTTAAAGAAAATTTTTTCTAATATCAATTATTTTTAAGTTATTATTTTTGATGAAAATTAATGTTAGAAACAATTTAAATTTTTTAAATCAGATGTTTTAATTTTCAACGAAAGTTAATGATTTGTGATTATAAATCATAAATTAATAAAAATTAATTTATTAATTATTTTTTTCTTACTAATCTTAATAAATTTAAATATCTATTAAACTTCTTTTTTTATATTTTTAATTGGTAATTGGCTTCAATTTTTAATTTGCAAAAAACTTTCTGTATTACATTAAATTCTATATATATATGCATTTGTAACAGTATCTATTTTTAAATCATTTATATAAATAAAATATAATAGATATAATATATGACACATTTAAGTTAAATTAGTATCCATGTATAGCGATCTTAAACATTCTATGTATTCTTCAAATCCACGAAAATAAAATTATAAAACGATCTTTGAATAACTGAAATGTAATGATTGAAGTTAGTTTTTCTTTATACATGCAGAATATTAATATATTCGTGAGATCTTTGAAAAGTCAATTCTAGAAATCAAAATAAATAAAAATTGATATACAAACATATACAAAAATATCGATTATCATATAGGTGTCATAAAAAAATTTTTTTTTAAAATCTTGTTTAAATAAAAAAAATAAAATAAAATTAAATAAAAAGATAAATTTTTAAAAATAAATTTATACTTATTCATATTACCAATTCCTATATATATATAGAATATGTGTAATATATAGAATATATAGGATATATAGGATATATATATATATATGGATATATACATATATATATATTACACACATATAGACATAATTCAATCATTCATAATTCAGTATCAAAACATATTTTTTGCAAATAATTTAAAAACTAAAATCGATCACAGATTATATCTAAAAAAAAAGTTATTCAAAATGAAATCTTTTACAATATATTTTAAACTTATTAAGATCAATAAAGAAGAAGCAAAATGACGTTAATAAATATTATATAATAAAGTTATATAAAATTATATAAATGAATATAAAAATTCTTTTATTACAAAATTTATCATCTTTATCAAAAATCTCTCACTATTAATGATTTTAATATTATTATTAACATCAATTAAATATATTTTTCCAAGTTTATATCATAACTAATTTATTTAAATTAACTATTGAACTACATTTTTATAGAATTTTTTTAGATTTTTATAATAATAGTATACAATCAGCATAATTTTGTTTTCGATCAATGAATGATAATGCAAATAAATGGATATATGTACTCTACTTCAATATCGATCATTGAATAAGTTAAATGAGCTTGTAACAGAGAGCGAAGAACAATATTTGAGTATCCGATTGCTTAGTTTAGTTACTTAATCATACCGTAGTGCATGGTTGAAAATTGAATATGGTTGTCTATGCTGCCTACGGGGCGAATCAATAGCACTTCACGCACCGAGCATCATCGGGCTGACGTAATACACAAATCAATGTTCTGTAAAACGAAGATTTTTTCTTCTTGTTCAATTAATGGAATTAAATAATTATATAATAATCAAAAATCGAATATAAAATAGAATATATTCATTATTATATGGATTTAACCATTAATTACTTTTATTAAGAGTGTCTATCTTGTTTTCAAAATAAACTTTACATAATCATTTTGTTTATGTAAAAATTTTTTGATATATGTATATATAAAGAAAAAATAAGAAAATAAATTATCATTATATAAAATTATATTATATAAGATAATATATCGTATCATACATATAGAGAGAAAAACAAAAATTTATAAAAAAATAAAAAATTATATAAGATATAATTTAATAATTAAATTATATTAATTTATGAATTAAATTCGTCTTAAAATTCAATTTAGAAATGATATTTGCAATTAATCAAAAGATCTTTTAATTATTTATAATTAAACATGTTTCATTATTATTATTAAATTATTAAAAACACAATCAACATTGAATCACTTCAAAAACCTAATAAAAAAAAAATCAGAAAGTTTTAAATTAAATGAACCATATAAAAAATTACGAAATCAATTAATCTTTCCAACTATTATTCATAAAATTAAATGATGAAAACTGAGGAATCTATTAAATTTCTAGCAATCGCATTCATTAATTATTACGCGTATTCTAATAATATGATAAAAAAGAAAAAAATTAGCTCCATGGCGTTAGTTGAACATATCTCGCTCGTCGAATGAGCGATAGCATGAATATTGTTGGCGACGCTTCTCCGTCGTCGCGTCTACGCTGAAGATATCGAACGTCACTCGACTCTCCGGCCATTTCGAAGAAATATGGGGCAAGGCCGGCACCTTGGTCCAAGAAGGGCGCATGTCGACTCGACAAACTCTATTATCCGACTATACATAGTTAACCCCTGACTATGCGCATCGGCTCGTCTGCGCGAGCACACTTATACGAATGTACGCAACACTTATACGGATTCTGTGGTAAAGGCATGTAGAAAGGATAAAGAAAGAGCGTAGAAATGAAAGAGAAGAAAGAGATGGAGAAGGAAAAGAAGGTTGATGCTACTCGATGAGTGAACTGCAATACAATAAAGAAAGGGCGAAAAGAAGATGGAAATGGATACAGAGATTATGCGAGAAAGAGAATGGACAGAGGGCATATTAGCGAGGAGAGCATGACGTACACAATTATATAGTTCTCAATACATGTGCATGCATGCTTGAATGTGCACCTACATAGCCTGTTACACATCGGACTCACAAGCCGTATTGAATATTAAACCAATAAACAGGAGAGGAACGGTTACAGATGGTCGAGGACACTTGGCAACGCTGCCAATAGACGGAGCCAGAGCCAGTTCAAGCCTCGTTCTCAGTGGCGCTGCGTGGTGCGAAGGGGAAGAAGGAAGCTGCGCCGACAGCGCCGCCACGGTTCTCTAACGCACACGCCAAATGAGGAGTGGTTTTAAGAAAGAGAGGGTAAAGGATTGTTGGGAGAAAAGAGTGAGGGTGGCTTGCTGTGGAGGGGTGCAGGAATTGGAAGCGGATAAACGAAGGGGCCGACATGAGTGCTGAGAATACTACGTGCACCTCGAGTCGCATACACGCTTATTCTTCTAGCGGGTGTTCGTATTGTCGAAGTCGTCGCAATTTCATTGGAGAAAAGAAAGAAAATCGATGATGTTTTTAGACCCCGTGCCACGTATTGTTACGTTTTTTTTCCTTGGGCCATTGAAGTGACATATGGGGACTGGGCATAGAATTAGACTATGCTTCGTGGAAGAGAAAACGCGTTCGAAGCGCCACCGTTCGTGGCGCTGAATGTAATTCGGAAATAAAAAAAGAAGAAAAATTAATTTTTTCCTTGAAGAAGTTTTGAACATAGAAAAATTAATTTAAAAGATATTTAAATATTTATATAAACAAATTACATAAATAATTTTGAACAAAAGAATCTGAGAAAATCTTTGTTAATTTTCTGTTGGTATAATTGATACCTATTCCTGATAAGTTTTTCCTAAAAATATATATTAATTGAAAAATATTTTTATCGGGATTGTTTTCTAAAATTTTAATATATTTAATATTCATATTAATAATTCAAGATTAAAAGATCAAAAGATATTTTAAAAAAATAGAAAAATATATTTCTCCTGTTTCAAAGAACAGATAAAGAGTGCTGCAACCTAACGGCAGATAGCTGAAGTTCTGAACTACATACAATGTCTGGCGCGAGAAAATATATTTTAAAAAGTCGGAAGAATGCTATGTTCAACTTGCCATAATTTTCAGGCTAAGTTATCCTAAAAATCAGTTGTTGAACATATTACTTATTTCTCTATCTTATAATAAATAATTTTCCCATGATTTAGTTATTTTCATCAAACTAAAACTCGATTCAAAATATCTAATGTGCATCAAAATATAATCATATATATTTTATAAACAATACATATTTTCAATACGTCATTTAATTGCATAACAATAAAGAACACAATCAATTATTTCTATTTACAGCGTATTTATTTTCAAATTATTTCAATTAATTATAAGAAGAAATTGAAAGATCTATTTCTTTCAATAAAATTTAAACAATCTTTGATTTCATAAAAAACGATTTCCATGATAAAAGAAATGCCAAAAGTCTTTTTTAATTAATTTAAAAATATTTATGTATATAAATATTACACATTTCATATGTATATCAATTTCAAATGTATATCATTCATATTATATTTTACCAGAAATATATATACGGATATCCCAAAACATATATGCCGGCAGCACATAACCGTTTTAAGAAGTTTAATTCTCCGTCCTTGTAAGCCACCCTGTAATGCACACAAGCAAGTCACGGATCCGCAGTCGAAAGAGGAGAGCCGCCAAGAACTGTCGCTGGAGAATAGAGAGTAGTGGGGTCGAGAATGAAGAAGGATAGTGAATCGAGCAAAGTAGATGACAGGAAAAAGAGAGTATACCAATAAGGAGAGAAAAAGAACGAGAAAGAAAAAGAGTCAACGAAACATTGAACGAACAACGAACAAAGACGGAGGAACAAGGGACGAGAAGTAGACATTGAGCGAGAGAAAAAGTGCAAGAAAAGAGAAAGAAGGAAAGAGAAACAGAAGATGGCAAAGTGGTGGGGATGCGTTCGCGCGCTCGTCGAAATAGTGGGGATAGCATAAGAGTGAGCTACGATATTGGTGGAGGGGAAATGGAAGTAAGAAGAGGTGGGTGACGACTCACACACACTGTTCGAGAGGAGAAGAGGTTAAAGAGGGGAATCAGGCGCGACGTCGACGAGAAGGTCACGCACCGTAGTCGCCACATTATTTAAATAATGTATTATTTCTATCTGGTCGGCTATGTGTATCTTGCGCGCGACTGAACCGAACGAAGGGAGAAAGAAAAAGACAAGGAAAGAATGAAAGAAAAAGAAAGAGATAGCGGCGCGAAGAAGCAAAGCGTGGGACGCCGTAGAAAGGTGGTTGGGGGCAGAGTGAGAGGATGCGTCTGCAAGATCCACAGACACGAATTCCATTGCCTCCTTCCTTGTGCGGGCCACAAAGCGTCTAGAGGAAAGTGAGAGATAAAATGAGCAAAAGCAAACAGAAAAGAGAAAAGAACATTGCTTGATTGAAATAACAATGAACCATAGATTGTCCTGTTAGTGAAGAAATTATATTAACCGATTTCGAAATTAGTCTGTGCCATCTAAAAATTTATATTTTATAAGATTATTTTTTCTTGAAATTATAACACATCGGAATTATCTTTTTATATTAAAATCATATTATAATTGTGAAAAAATATTAAAACTAATAGTAATGAATGCAAAAAATATTATGAAGAAAACATATTTTTAATTATCAATTTTGATCACAATTCTTTCTCGTGCCATCAAATATTCTTATTGACGGTTTTATTTGCGTGCTTGGAATTTCCATTGCATATGTTCGTCATTAGTTTACGAACTCATTGTGAGTCAGTCTGTGCTAAACGAAAAGATTCTTTCTTTGTGATTCTGTTCTTCTTTCCCCTTCTCTTCTTCTTACGTCTACCAATCATATCGTTCACTTAGAAATCAGTGTTAGAGCATACATACGGAAATCCGATTTGTAAACGCGCACGCGTCTATGAGTGTATACGCATTGCGCGCGCGCGCGTGCATGCTTCACAATTGCATGCACACCGCTTCTCTAACATAAATGACCGTTGCTGGCCTATTGCTACCAACAGTTTGCTTGCCAGCGACTAACTTGTGCTTCGGAGTAAAAGATTTTGTTCTGACAAGCGGCTAGCCACTTCGTATACTACAGAATGAACGTTTTCATCCATATACAGTAGCGCGTGCGCGCAACCTGATAGGAAATGTATTGGTAGAAAATATATACTTACTTCCATGTAGGAACTACTGTCTAACGGGTGTAAGGATAGGTTAGGATCACGATAGACTACAGAGATCTCACTGGCAAGCTACCGTAGAAATAACGTGCGTTTGTATAATTATCGCGTAACTTTCTAGACGAGACCGAACACTCGGCCCGTGGCTTGTTTATACGGTAATTTAGTAAATATATTGGTTAGCGGGCAATGATTTTAGAATCTATTTTAGAATTAGAATATTCTTATTTTGAGAAATAATTGATAAAAAATGATAATTTAAATCGAAAATATATATAAATTTGAAGATATATTAATAAAAATATGAATTTAAAAAAGAATTATATATAAATACGAAATATATTAGAATAGGATATAAAAAAACAGTAAAAAATTTATTATATAAAGAATTTTAATTTATAAAATATAGAAAATAATAAATAGATAAATATAATACAAAAATAAATATATTTAACATATATGTAAATGCGGTATTATAATTATATTTATTATAATATTTTATTATAATTATAAACAATATAATGTATTGATATATTATTATAATATATGTATAAATTATATATATATATATATATATATATATATATATTTCTATCTATGAAAAAGATTAAAAATTTTTGAATATTATTGGAAATAAATAAAATTATTAAACTATGCAATATATATATATTATATATATTATATATATGAATATATATATATTCATTTTATTCACCTCTCAAAGTTTCAAATACTTTCTCCTATATAAATTCTGTATTATTTAGAAATAATGCAAAACACAATCTACATAAATTTCATTATATACCAAATTTATTCCTAATTTTATATTCAGTCAGCTTTCAAGCATTAACATCACGATTTCAACATAATCTATACAATCGACTCTTTTTTCATAATATCGTTTAAAGTTCACCTAAATAATCAATGACATGCTGCGCCCTGTTCCGGTTTGCAATCAATTCATCTCGACAAGGTCATGATTGGTCGTCACGAACGTCGCGGATATCGTGCACGGTTCACACGAATGACACTCGCGATAGAAGAGAAAGTCAACGCTCTAAATGTCCGAGAGTGAAAGATCGACTGTGAGACTCGCGATCGCGTTTTGTCCGATTTGTACATGGAGGGGAGGATTCTGGATTGGTAAGTAAACATTCCTAATAAAATAGAACTATTTATATGATCTGCTACTCTTTTTTGTTCTTTTCCTCTGTTCTTTTCAATAAGAAGTTTATTGACCTCATTGCAAATGAATTGTTCAATGTTTTTATTTAACTTTTCTTCGCTTATGGTCATGAAAATGAACAACTATGAACGATCTTTGATAGTCAATACTCTCTCGCTTATTTTCAATGATTTCATACTCTGATTCTAGCCGATGCAAAACAGCTCGCATGCATTCTCTAAAAACTTTCACAAACAGTTCTCGCGGATATCACGCAAATCCGGTATCTCATATTTGTTTCCTCGATCTGAAAAATTAATCTAACAATATAGACCAAGCAAACTAAAGTAACATCGGACCACGAGAAGGTCTTTGATTGTTTCTGTGTATTATCTAGATAATTGATCTCGCCATCTGTAAGCAGCGTTGTTAACATTGATTGTGAAGGGTGATCAATACCCAGTAGCAGCGTGCGACTATCACTCGTGCCATAAGGGTTCTATCCCCCCTTCCTCTTCCCCCCATCATGTAAAGAGGAGAGAAGGACTATGTAAAGTGTAGAGTGACAGAGACATAGACACGATAGAACGAAGATAGAGTACAAATTTTGAGGGGCGCGGAGAGAAGAAAGAAAGAGACGGCGGGCAGCCGACAGGCAGAAAAGAACGAAACTTGTTGTGTGTAGACGATGGTAAAGCTGTGAAAGAGGGAAGGGAAAAAGAACGAGAGAAAAAATGAGAGAAAGAATAAGAGAGAGAGAGTAAAAGAGAGAAGCGCACGCCATGCCGTGCCACGCGACACGTGAGCCGTCGCTAACAGTGGACAATGAAATTACTTCGGCGTGTATCGCACGGTATTGATCCATTCTCTCTTTGTCGCTCCCCTTTGCAGCTATCTCTTGTTCTCCATCCAAGGAACCAAGCCTTCATAAGTAAAGCTGCGAACGTTGCTTCTTACTACGGTATCCGAGTAAAAATTTTTGTTTTAGTTATTTTATTTCAATTATTTTATTGTATCAATATAGAGAATAGGAAATTATTAAAAGTTTTAAGAAAAATTTTAAGAAACTATTTGTTTAAGATGTTTAAGATAAACAGTTTAGTTGAATACAATTTGGAAGAATTAAAAGTATAGTGAATTATTAAAAATTTAAATTATTAAAAATGACTTTTATTTTGTTGATGATACTTAAAGATTCTTTTTCTAAACAATCGAAATGAATTGGCATATGCGTGCCAAACATTATACATAGTTGGCTCACGCTGCAATGTGTATGTAAATTACAGATGTTAATAAATGTTAATAAAATTCTATTACAGAATTTTAACTAGTATCTAATTGCCTTTAATGCAAAGTATAAATGAACTTATTGAGAGAATTATTAAATTAGAATTTCGATTTGAATGAGATTTGAAATATATTATTAATAATTTTGAATTTGATTATTTAGAATTATTTAGAATAATCAACTTTTGATGATTTTTGAATATTTTATCGATACTTTGAACATCATTTTATATATATATTTTTCAAAAACTGACTAAGCGATGATTATATATTATATATTATATATTATATTATTTTATATATATATATTATACATATATATATAGATTGTTATTATATTCAATTTCCTTATATTATATTTATGTAATATATTTTATTATATCATTTAGCTGTTTATTCACTATTTTTATAAATACATTATATATTAACATGACAATTAAAATATATAACGATTTATTTCCTTATATATTTTAATGGATTAAAAATCTTAATTTCAACTTAAGTATCTTTCAAATACACGAAATGCGAAAATAATATATAAAAACAAAATTTAGGCGACCGAAATTTACAATTGAAATTATGATGATAACGATATCAGTATCATATTTGGTATTTTCAATTGCTTATTTTATATTTTATTTTCGTATTTTACGAATTCGATTTATACTGTGTTTATATACAAAATATTAATATATGAGATAATATATGAGATATCTTTAGAAAAGAGTTAATTTTAGAGGTTAAAATAAATATAAAAGTTAATATATAAAAATATCGATTGAGATTTATTTATTAATTATTAGTTATATTTAAGTTTATGTTAAATAAAAAAATATATGAAATTTTAAATAAAAAAAATAAATCTAAATAGATAAATCTTGATAAAAATTAAATTAAAAAAAAATTAAATCAAAATAAATTCAAAAAAAGAATATTGCATTCGTTGCATTCGAAATTCGCATTTAAAAAATAAATAAAAGAAAGTTCATTTATGACAAACCTGTTATCTTTACGTTCATCGATCACTCAGCACGACATGCGATATTTATGGAATTCTCCTGTTGGATTTATTGTCGCAAAGATTTTAATTCTTCTTTGTCACTACCAAATAAATTTCTAAGACAAACTTTATATTGAACAGCAATCAAAATATTAGTTAAAATCGATTAAATTTTTGAGTGTATGAATATTTTTTAAATATCTTTTTTATTGAGAAAAATCAATCGTGTCAAAATTTTCGAGAATCGAATGTTAAGTCAAAAATTTAAACTTAAAAATTGATAAAATGATAACTTGAACGATAAAAATTATATTAAAAATTATATAAATCTTTGAATTATATTAATTTTTAATTTTAATAATGATGTTGATGCAAGGATTATTCTATATAGAAATAGTAGAATCAAGACGGAATCTTGTCTTGATATCGTTATTCATAATTTGTTGTGCACAAATTGTGTCACGAGAGGATAATTTAAAATATATGAACCTTGGAGAGGTCTAGAATCTGTACTGTTTACATATTTCGTAACAAGATAACAAGTTACAACAAGCATCTTTTAGGAATAATATAAATATTGATATTTATATGATATTTGACAGGTTATTTTGTTATACTTTATTCTAGATTTTTAGTAATTTAAGGATTATTCTCCCTTGATTATATAATTAATATTTTTAGAATTGTTCTTAAGATTTTTTACTTTCATTTTATTGTTAATTCATTAAAAATATTAAAAAAAATATTGAATAGAATTTTATTTATTTTTTTTTATCGAAAAAGAATAATATGATATCTCTTATAAAAAATATTGTATTAATCACTTTATTAATTGTATTATCATATTAAATTTATTAAATTTTTATTAAATCATTATTTTATTAAATTAATTATATTAGGATTGTTGAAATCATAATTAGAAATTACTGATTAAAACATTGAAATCTATGAAAGTTTTAAAAATGAATAAACTAAAATAACTAAATGGAAATACACAGAAATCACGAAAGAAGTAAAAGAAAAAAAAATCTCAATTTTTAAAACCATTCTAACCAATCAAATCATATATATATATATATATAGTTACTTCATCTCCGCCACTTTTCAAATTTTCATCCGAATCCTTGATACCGCAACCATTCCCAGAATTGCTCCAGCAGAGTAGGAAACATTTGATTGTGGCGGCCACCTGCCACGATTTTGGAAACGCTATCCAACGTTATACATGTTTCCAATTTAATTCGCATCGTCTGATGCAAAACGATAAAGAAAGATGCAGAAGCAGCAGCATGAGAAAAGAATGAAAAGAAGAAAGAAGAGTGAAAGGAAAAGAAGATCCAAAGATCCCCTTCGGGGATCTCGCAGACCACGTTACTCTTCGACAGAGAGAACCGCGCAATCGCGTCAATAGCTGCGGATCTTTCGCAAATCTCAACTGGTATATTCCATATCCGGTACATACAAACAATTTATAACCACAAAATTAGTGAAATTGTGATATAATATGTGTGATAATAAAAGTTCATTTAAAATGCTAAGTTAAACTTATATTCAGAACAAATTCAAAACAAATTTATCTGAATGTAAATTTTTTATTATTTTAAAAAAAATTCATAGACATAGAAAATTTTATACAATTTTAATAAATTTTTATATAATTTATTTTTGTTTCTCAAATGATTATTTTAATAAAATTTTTAAGAAATAGAATTTTAAAACTATTAACATTTAACAAATTATGTGCTATAATATTTTCTGAATTAATAGTAATGTTTTTAATTCAAGATAAAAAATATTTATAAAAATCCTGTTAAAATATAATCAAAATAGATCTAATAGATGTGATGAAACTCATTTCGTTGAGTCTTGTCTTTCCACTGAATCATCTCAATTATTAATTCTCTCCAATAATAATTAAAATTATTATATAAGATTAAATTTTAAGTCAATTTTTGTATAATTATATTTTATATTATTTTATATAATTATATCTTTGAATCATGATATTTTTATATTATTAAATTATGTTTTCTGATATTTGCAATCTTTCATCATAATGATATAATTCTATGATGATAAAAAAATTTATTTTAAAATCTCTATTTAAAATTAAGATTTTATATGCAAATTATTTATGCAGAAATTACCTGCAAAATATTTCTATAATCGAATTTACTCAGAAATATTTTATTCAAGAAAGAGGTGACTTTCCTTATTCCTAGTTTAATTTAATTTTTCAAGTATCGTACCATAAACTCAGAATATGTTATATTTTATACATTAACAATAAATTGAAATTGTGAATGAATTGAAATTTATTGATCGACGATCTTCGTAGATCGTAAGCGAGGCTGATGCACCAGGCAGGTGGCAAGCAGTAGTCTCTTGAAAGGGATCGGAAGAAGAACGGTCGGTAGGCCTCTCAACCGATTATCGAGAACGCGGTCGACTGGCTGGTACGCCGTTGAAAACAAGCAAGACCAAAACGGAGAAGCTACAGAGCGGCGGTTCCCTTGACGGAGTGAGACCTACCGTGGCCCGCCGTAAGGCACGCTATTCGGCAAAAGGTTGCGCGTACGAGAGAAATTGTGAACAAGACGAAGAAAGAGATGGGAAAGAGAAGGGATAATGCATGAAGGACAAAGAGGTACAGAGAAAGAAAAAAAAAAGTTGAAAGAAAAGGCAAACAAGCCAGAATAAAGCCCATTGAACGGTGATGAGTTTCGTGGAAAGAGCCGAAGTGTTCGAGAGAGAAAACGATCAAAAGAGACAGGAGGAAGAGACGAGTTTAATCCCGAAGCCGAAAACCTTACCAAAGAGTCTTGTACTTTCTTTGTCTGCTTTTAAATTTATAACCTCCTCAAGAATATTTGTTGGGAATCTTCTAAAATTTGATAGAAGAAAATCGAAGGCAAAATTCGCTTTCATTTTTGATCAATCTAAATCATCCTGGTTTATATTTACATATTATATTCAGACATTGTAATCGAACGAATTATCACTGCGATAAATAGCTAATTATTAGTATTGGAAATAATATAGGGAGACAGGAAATTTGAAAATAATCGACTTGAGACGAAAAAGTACACGTGAAATATAATATTTTCCTTCGATAAAAAAAAATTAGCTGAGAAAATATTATTGAAAGATCTTTCAATCCCTCTGCACCTTGCACTCTGGTCCAATCATTTAATATTAACTTAAATGCGTGTATAAGCTCAACTGCGTTATCGTTGGTTACGCGTAAGATAATGAACTATCTTCATAACTCTGAGATAAATAAAAGCGTTTTAGACATCACACAAAATTACAAAATCCGTCATAATCGTGATAACTATTAAAATAATCTACAAAGAACATTTACTTTTTAATTTTTTAAAACAATTAATATTATGTAATTATGTTATAATTATAATATCATATAACTATGTTATATAAAAAAATAATTTGTATTTAATTATTTTAAACTATAATTAATGATTTTTTTATACTTTTCAGAATTAGAATGTATTATAATTATCACTATATCACTATTACTAAAAGTAATTTTTTCACAAAATTTTTCGATATATCTAATCATTAATCCATTTAAACAAAAAAATTTTTTTTTCAATGTGTATTCATTCATGAATATTCATATTAAATATAACTAACTTATGATAATTATAATTAAATTTCACCATGAAACAAGTTCTACGAGACATGTCAAGATGTTTCAAGGTGTTCCCGATCGAGTCATCAGCGCCACCACTAGAAAAAGTAAGTACATGGCGCACGCTCGTGGCCGTTCGAAATCACACGAGAAAGTTGGCGTATCGCGCGATGGAAGTGCGACGAAGACAAGATCGCGACGACACGACGACGAACGAGACCTCCGCTCTTCCTCCGGACAAATATGTAATATGATCCATGTACGAGTGTATATACGCTGTCACGTACATAGTCACAAAGCACATATACTGACTCGGCCGAGTGGTCGCAAGTACAAAGGGGCCACGGCAATATAGTTTTAAAATGGAATCGAACGAACGAGCGAGTGAACGAGCAAGCCAACCAGCGCAGGAAGGGCAAAGAGGCAGCAAAAGCGAGTCTCGACGAGTAACAGTGGGCGACCCTGCTGCCGGCTGCCGACAGCATTCCTACAACACAACGCAGACCCACACATCGTGCACAAATACACACCATGCCACTGATGCCGTTTCGTTCTTGCAAATTTTTAAACTATTTTATGGATAAAATAACTTAATAATTGTTTATATTATATGATATACACTATTTTCAAATAATTATAAAATATTAGACATAGAATATTAGATGAGGATTATATTTTTCAGAATAAATCGGTACTTTCTTATAATGGAATATAAGACTCTAATCATAACATAGAGAATAATTAATTAATAATAATATATAATAATAATTGAATATATATTTTGTATATATTCAGAACTACAAATAAATATTGCTTTCAGAAATTAAGTAATTTGAAAAATTTAATTGAGACAATTAAATAATGTAAGATTTATTAAAAATTTTAAATAAATAATATTTGAAACGAGCTAATAATTGCTTATATCGAAGCAACTGAAGGTATCTTGAGCCCATTACATATGGCACACACACATGCACAGTGTTGGATCAAGGAACTCTGTCGCCCTTCACGACCTCCAGCGATCAGTATAAATGAGTCATTCTCATGAATCAAATTTTATTAACTATTCTCATCAATTCGATTCAATCGACCATTTGATATCTCTATATATAGTAATTGATATAATTAATTTTTGCTGTATTTAACGAACTTTCGAAGATATAGGATCGACTTCTATTCTTGATTTAAAAAGCGAGTGAAAGTATACTGAACATTTTAGAATCATCTCACAAACAAAAAGGTATAAAGAATTAAGAATGGTTTAGATTAATTTCTTCGAATTTAACGCGTTTATTACGTGATTGATCCGTTCTTGACGCATGTGCAATATAAAGAATAAGTAATCGTTGAACGATTGCATTCAAATCAATCGATATAAAAATACAATTCGTATTAATCGCACACAATATCCACTCTTTGATAACTTTTTTGCTTCTTAACTCAATTACTTTTTTTATTCGAGAATAATCTTGATAATAAGAGAGTCAACAATATCCAATTATGAAAAATTTCAACTATATTTATATATATATATATATTACAAGCAACAGCAACAACACAAAATTAAATAATTGGCTCGCTAAGATCGTTGGCAGCATACTCGAGACGGCCCTGCTATAGCGCAACGCAACGTTGTAACACGCTGCAACGCGTCATAAGATTTCGGATTCGGTCGTCCGTCACCGGGCCACTTCGGGTATATTCGGCACCACTCGGCTCAGCTGTACACGCGTATCTATCACATTCTCTCTCGTTGGTTAGCTGCTCATCGCTGGCACAAACACAATGCATAGGTACAAGTCTGCGGAACCTTGGTTCGACTCGAGGAGGCTGTGCAAGAGAGGATGCAGTGATCCCGAATAATAGAACACTTTCGAATGACGCGGAAGACCGATGATCGACCAGGGGTTAAAGCAAATCGCGGTTGCCACAGCAACTCCCGTCCTCGATAGACTACTTCCGGTTTCGACGCCTCCCATCGTGGCCCGTGGCACACAAGGCCTCCATGTTCGCCTCTCACTGTACGGATTTCCCTCAGTAGATAGCCTCGACAGTTTTGAACGCACTCTGGTTCTGCAATCGTGCAAGGACGGTAGATCGTTTGCGTAAAAAAAATATCCGAAAAAATTAAATAGAAAGAAAAATTTATGGAATAGTGAATAATTCTCTATTACTTGATTTTTTCACTTAATTATTTAATCGTGTTAAATGATTTGTTTCAGAATAACATATATAAATACTATCTCATGATTTCTGAATATGTGAAATATTTCTATAGAGTTATTAATTTAAAAAGATTTGAATTTTTAAAAATTGGATTTAGAGCGTTATTCTATAGATGAATTAATACGATGGAATATTGATGGAATTATAAATAAATATATTTATCTTAATAATATTGTATATTTATCTTAATAATAGAGATGAGAAAACGGTGAAAGCATTGATCAAATTAAATATCAATTGGTTTTTATATATTCCGAAATGTACTGTAATTAATTATATTAATTAGATTAACAGTTGAGATAAGGAAGATGAGTTTTTGGAATCTGAATTGGAATCAATATAAATAGCGATAATATTAGTTATCTTAATATTATCTTATATATTTTATATATTTATATAATAAAAAAATAAAAAATATTTTATCATCTTAATAGCCAATTTTAAATCTTTATTATTATTTTAGGAATATTATATATTTATAAAAATCTAGAAAAATTACTTAATTCTATACATCAAACGAAATTAAAGAAGCATAATCTAAACATACATATATAAGCAATATTCATTTGACCGAAATAGAATACTAACGTATCATCGATCCCAGTTACGAGACCATAGGTTCATATTCTATTTAACGAAACATATCGAAAGATCGATAACCATTTCCAACCGCAAATAATATACTTTCCGGCACAATGGCATCAAGCACCGATGGAATTACTGCGATATTAAGTGAAATTATTGCGATATTAATATCATTGATTTATAATGTTCTCTTGGTGACCCGTTCGTTCTATGAGGAAGAATTCCCAAAGCAGATATCGTGCGCTGTGCTGTTAGGATCGTTTTGCGGGGTATTTGTTTGCGCAGCGCGTGGACGGGCTCAGCATAACAAAATAACCCCGCGCATGTATACGTAGTACACGTTGGCAGCAAGAGAGATCGCGAGGTTACCTGTTCGCACGCTAACGATAATGCAGTCGAGCACTCCGGTCTCGTGTCAACGATCTGCGAACGGCCACGAATCTCAACGTGCGCACGTCCGTCTAAATGTACCTACCTGAGAACCTTACGCCACCCAGTTGCCCTCTCCCTTGCATTCTCGCACAACTAAAGACAGTCAGATTATACGATCTCGATAATGGATATCGAGCATTTGTTCACTTTTGATCGAATTGTCTGCTTGAAAACCAACAAGATTATTAGGATATATTTCTATTCAATGATGCTACTAGCTATAAGGCGGAAATAATGATACATAAATAGCAATGAATGACGCGTAAATTAAATGAAATAAAGATAAGAGATTAAATATGATTGAATTGAATTATTATATGTCATATTGATATATCATATAATATAATTATATTATATTTTATTATATTATTTTTTACATATTTTATATATAAATATTTTACATATAAGGAATTTAAGGCATAATTAAAATAATCAAGTATGTTATATAATAAATATAAATTTTTAACATAAATTTTTCTTTTGAAGATTACAATATAAGAAATTTAAATAGGTACGAAGAATAAGATACATAATAAATATTAAAAATAGTATATGGCATTTTATAGTAATTATTTATATTTATATTACTCTTTATAATAATTATTTGAATTTGTATTACATTATACTGTATCATTAATTTTCTCAAATTTCAAAACACAATAAACTAAACTCATTATAAAGATAATTTGTTAACACCATCAAATTGTTAGATAAAATCTCCATTCTTTTTCCTTTCTTTAATAAAACGATACAAAAAGAGCAAAAAAAAAAAGGAAAGCACAAATAATGAAACTACAAAATTTACAGTATATAAATATATACATACATACATACTCATATACAGAAATATAATATTTTGACTCTCGCAATCTTCATTGTACAGTGGTTGCAATCCTAGCTTTTGTCCATACTAGTGTTCGCGCGCTCGCATTTGCGAGAAATCGGGCCTTCACCATTAAACCGTCCCAGTATAATGCGCAACTATACAAACAAGCCGGTTACACCCACCACGAAGTTAAAAGTCCTTTCCTCTCTCTCTCTCTCTTTCTCTCTATTTATTTATTTACCTATCTATTTATCTATCTATATATCTATTTATCTATCTATATATCTATTTATCTATCTATCTATCTATTTGTCTGTCTATCTATCAATCTCTTCATCTTATTGAACAGAAGAGAAAGCAAAAGGAATTTCACAGTCGCGATATCACCCGCCATGGTGAACATTATTTTCCCTTCACCGTCCACCTGCCGTCCTCCGACATTGCACGCGATTTTCAGAGGCAACGAATAACACGCTAAGAGCACTAACAGACCAAGCACATCGGCATTGCATTATTGTAGATAGTTAGTTTATATTTGTTTATTCATACATCTACAACATTTCTATTAGAATCCCCCGAGTCAGGGATGATTTTGCAGGATCTATTTTCTGTCTTTTGATGGAGGATTGTTGGTCATCATGTTTTATCACATTCTCCTGTATATACATATATATATATATATATATACAGGAGAATGTGATATATATACATATATATATATATATATGTTTATTAATTTAATATGAGAATTTTGGTCTTCTATAAGAAAATGAAATTTGAATAAAATAAATTGATATATAATAATGGATAATATGTGGATTTTTCTTCTTGATGAACTTGATGAATTTTTTATGGATTGATATTGTAGATTAGAATATTTAATTAGTTAAATTATAAATTATAAATTATAATTATTTATAATTATTATTGACTGTCAGCTTTAATATATTGTATAACATTCTTTATTCTCGTAAGAAATACCAAGAAATTGTAGCAAACATTCGATTGTAATGCGATTGTTATTGCAACATAATATATATACATTATTGAATTATTAAATCATTTATTTGTCATTGAATGAACGAAAACAACAAATATAATATTTCTATTTTATAGCAAAATTTAATTTGTCGATTCTTGAATTAAAAAAATATTAACAAACATTAAAAATCAACGTTTTATATTTTTTCTCCAAGTCCAAATTCTGAGACAAACAAAATAAAATAATTATTATATAGTAACTAAACTAAATATAATATAACAAATGTTATTTATTAGCAACGTACGCAATTTGATAAACAATAATTTATTACTAATAAATTTAATTTTGCATTCAAATATTTCTTGCCTATCTCAATTATCTAAAAGATTTTATTACTATTATTAATTTATAATTTGTAATTTGAAAATTCTCTTTAATAAAATAATTCTAAATATACTTATAAGTTGTATTTTTACATATGCAACATTATATTTAAATAATATTTTTTTATATTATAAAGATACATATAAAATTCAAAGACAATATGATTTCTAAATATTAATAATTACAATTATTAACAATTTAGAACTTTTTATATCTATTTACTAAATTTTATATGGCATTGTAATGAGTCCTACGGGTGCCCGTTGTGAACTCCTTGCACCCTCGTGGATGGATGACGTGATCCCGCGAGGGTAACCCCTCTCGGTTCGTCGTCCCTTTTCCCATGCATTGGTCCCGAAACGCGGGAATCCCGCGTCGACGCGTTCTGCTGTTCCCGCGACATCATGCACACGAGCGCGTCGAAATACACGCGGTGAGAAGCAAGAGGAGAAAGAGCGCGCGTGCGCCAGCGAAGCAAATTCCCACCGTGGCGCGGCGCTAGAGCTTATACAAGTTCCCGATATTGGTGTTCTATAATATAGGCAGAGTTGCCGTTCGTCCTGCCACGGGTTGTCCGGCCAGTCTGTAGCCAGGACTCCCACCCGGTCAACCTAACCTTCTTATATGCCCACCTACTCCTATCGAGCAATCCAAATGCATTCTTTCTTCCTTTTCCTCACCCCGTGACTCTCTTCCTTGGCCACTGCCGTCCTCTTTCACATTCTCCTTTTCTTCCTACAAGCATTGGCTATGGCCTCTGGCGCGCGAGCGAGCTCCCTGTCGATCCGTTTCTCTCTTTGCTTGGCTGTCGAGTTTTTTTTTCTTTCTTTTCCTTTAACATAGCTCTCGGAGGACGAAGTCCTTCTCCTACTATTCCAAGTACCTCAGTTTACTGGATTTGAAGAGAGTGTCTCGTTTATGGGAAGAAGAGAGGGAGTACGGCAGAGAAACGCGTTAGACGATTGGGAAATTGACAATGAGATTAAATCGAAATTGATATTTTGGAAGAATGAAATATTTTAAAAATTATTGGCTTGCCAAGAAGGAATCGATATAAATCGGATTTGGAATTCGATAGAATTTTTTCGAGATTTTGATTTAAATTAAAATGTATCATGGAAATGTTTTGAATTCAAATATCTTTATTCAGTTATAAAAAATTTTTGTATCGAAATTCTAGAATCTTAGAAACAGAAGTATTATACGATATCATTGTTTTAAAAAAATATTAATTAATGTTTTCTTTTTTCAATTTATCAATTTATTTATCAATTGTTACTAATTTATCGAATAGATGACTTTATTGTTATTCTATTCCTGTTATTATAACTGTTATATTTTCTAAAATCATTGCATATATACATATTTAATACATATTTTAAATAGATTTGTATATTAAGATTAAGATTTGTATACAAATATATTTTAAATAATTATAAGTATTCAAAAAATAAGACGTTTTTCTTACTTTTTTTATTCTCAGTATTTCTTTTTTTTTCTTTATCCCTTTTCTCTGCCATGTTGCTTTCTCTCTTAGTGTGACCCAAGAATGCCCTTCCTCCCACTCGGCTGTTCAGCAACTCAACGTTAGACCTTACATACTTGGCATACCTGCAAACGACCGCGTAAGTCCAGCGGTGCGCGGCAATGCTAAGCACGAAGAAACCCATTGCGACTGATACATATCATATCCGGAAATATGATTTTGATCGTAGAAAATTTTGGTATGATAATGATGTTTAACAAAACATGATAATAACAAATAAAATTATTGTATTTTTTAATTTATATTTTTTTTTTATGCTTTTATTGTATTTTTCAAATATATCGAAAATATAATTATAAACATTAATATAACAAAATGATAAAAAATAATTTATATATTATAAATCAATCTATCCAAGAATCCAATCATACTCCATTATTATTTATTGAAATTAATGTTAATTAATTATTATTTATTAAATCACGAATAGTAGTAATAATAGTAAATATTTATAATTAAATTTATAATTAATTAATTAATAGTAAATATTTATAATTAACATTGTTAATATAATTTTAAAAAGATACTAAAATTTGTTAATAATTTTTAAAACATTCTGTCTAGCAAATATATCGATCATAAATTTATTATTTTATAAATTAAACTTTATTTAAAGATTTATTACGCATATACAATTAATATTAGTCGAAAAATAATTATTACGGTAATCATTTCGTGGAAAAATAAAATTTAGCGTAAATTAGAATGATGATAATATAAATTGTAAATAAATATATCTATTTGCAACATGATCCGTGAATAGAAGTGATAGAGAAAAATTTTTTGTTAATTGATAGGAAATAAATCATATCATTCATACTGAAAAAAAAAATTATCTAATTTTTATGTAATTGTTTCGATTTGATTATGTGTGAAATAAATGTTAAAAATACTGAAATTTATTGCAGATATAAGATTTCAAAATAAAAAAAATGGATAGTTTTAAGAAATATTAGTTTATATTTCACATAATAATATGAGACATTTATTATTTTGATGAATATCATAATTTATTTACATTGTCTTGTATATTCAAAATATACTTATACCAAAATATAAGTATAAAGTAAATAATCTTTAATAAATACATAGAATTTATTTATAAAATTTTACATTAATTGAAAAGTATTAAAAGATACGTTTTATAATATTCTATAAGAAAAAACAATATAACAAAACTATAAAATAAATAACATTTTCATTAAAATAAATAATAATAATTTATGAAAAATAAACTTTATTATTATAATTTATTATATATATTATTATAATATATATAATATATAACATATATAAATATATTATTATAATTATATAATATTATCTTTTTCTTTAACTAATTCAATCATTTATTTGCCAGTTATTTATATAAATTTTTAATAATAATTTAATCTATATTTTCATTTTTTTGAAAATAATAATATAATATTTTTTTTACATTATTAAATTACTTACCATTTAATTAATCCTCAAATAGATATTCTTCAATAGTTTTCAATATTAAGTCCTAAAAATTAGACAATCTATAGAAAAAATTCAATTTTGTTAGCTTCTAGAAATATATACTTTACGATGTGTATACTTGAATTATCGTGTTGTAATATGAAATTTTCTGAAATCATTTGATCGACGTATTTACTTAATATTTGCATAATATTGTTTGCATACATAAGTATTTTTAAAACATTTATTTTAAACAATTTTCAATTAATTTGAAATTTTTATATTTATTATTATAAATATATTTATTTTTAAAAAAATTAAGAATTTATAAAAAAATAAAATAATAGGTATCTCATAATTTTGTAACCGAATATAAAAGATTTAATTTTATATTTTGAGAATTTTTAATACTATCAAATTATAACATTAATATATAACATAATAATATAATTTTACAATGAAGATTTTTGTTAAAAATTACGTTTTTTTATGAATTTTTAAAAAATATTATTCTACTTATATTTTTCATTATCATGTATTTCTATTTATTTTACTGATATTTAAAAAAATGGTGAAAATATTAAAGAAATACAACTAATTAAATACTTATTTCTATAATATATCTAATGATAAAATATGAATATTAATAACTTGTCATATGTATTGATAAATAATAGTTATTTATATCAACAGATCAAGTCATAAATAATTTGTTATTAATTGTAATATAACGTTATACAAACAATTATATTTTTTTATTGTTGAATGAATAAACAAATAAATAATTTAATTAATAGTTAAATTAATGTGTACTTTATATTCAATCTTCTGCAATTTTTTGAATATCATTGTTTCACATATATAAATAGTTTCATTGTGATTTTATATCGATTACACTAATGTAATTAAAAATTATATAAATAAAATTATATTAATAATGTAAAAATTATATTAATAATGTAATTAAAAATTAATGTAATTAAATTTCTATTAAAGATAAATTTTAAATTTCTATTGAAAATATTAATTATTTTTTAACTTATTAGACACAATGTTAGTTTTAATCATAATCATAATAATATGCGATGATGCATTGTTCATCTTTACCTAAGAAACTTTATCTAAAGAAAGAAAGAAAGAATTTATTTAAAATATTTGTAAACATAATAATATAAATTAGAATTGCTATATTAGAATTGCTGTCAAAATACACTAAGAAATTTATCAAACTATTAACTTATTTATATCAAAAATTAGAACAATATCATCTCAGTTGAATATAGACTAACAGCTACTTCCTTAAACAGACTAAATTAATATAATATATAGGTTTTCAAAAATATATAATATATAATTATATATAATTTAGTTTTAAGTATGATTAAAAAAATAAATAAAACTTTTCATATTCATATATTTCTAATATTATTCGATTATTATTATACTTTCGATGTAACACACACACACACACACACACACACATATGATCTCTATTAAATATTAATATTAGTTGTTAAATATTAATTTAATAAAAATCACTGTATTAATTTAGTACAAATAATCATATTATTTTTCCGACCGGATTTAATCAGATCAACAAAATATAATATTCCGCGATATTCATCTCAATAAAATAAAAAAATAATGTAAATGTAGTTATTATGATTTATAAGCAACATAATCTTCATTTCATTGATCAAGATTTATATCTATGCATTCAAAAAAGAATCATTCTCTTAGAAGCAAAAGATACAATATGTTCATGAAACAACAACTGTTTTTTTAATTATCCGTTGTCTGAAAATTTAATCTGTATCTTGATGACGTGATGGAAATGAACTGTCGATAATGGACGAAAACTGTGGATCTAGAAGAATAGAGAAAGAAAAAATAAAATGAAAGAGAAAGAAAGAGAGAAAAAAGAAAATCTCGGCTTGAAGTTTAATTATTTTAACCTTTCTTGCAATGATTTACATCCACGATCTTATGTATCTACGATCTTATGTACTACAAAATGATAGAGAAATAAGAAAATAGATAAGAAAATAAGAAAAGAGTAGAAAAAAGGAACGGAGGACTTGTATCGCCTGGTTGATGTTGATTTATCGAATGCGCACGCGCGCATAAACGTACGTGTTGTACAATTGATACGTTCCAAGAGAACAGATACGATCTGCTTACAGAAATCAACCGTGTATAAGCTGAATAATGTTGCGAAGTCACAAATTAGATTTATTACTGAATAACTTCGGATATCGTTAAAATTTTATTTATATACTACATAGTTGAATTATATTTCTAATAATATAAATATATAATTCTATTATTAGATACTAGAAAGTGATGTTGGTATGATTTCTAATTTCTTATTGTTATTATAATTTTGACATATTTATATTTGTAATAAACTTAAAAATAAATTTAAGTTTTGCAAATGTATGATTTATGTTTCTAATAAAAGGATAATAAATAATTTAAACGTATAATTTCATTAAACAAGTATGAAATGAATGTTAGAAAGACAGAATAAATATATTGGACCTGAAAAATCACATATAAAGCATATAATATAAAATATAAGATAACTAAATAAATCAAATAAATTTATTAGATTTATCAAAGAGATATGTAATTATAATTAATATATTATATTATATATGATATATAAATATATAATTATAATATATGTATATAGTAAATAGTATATTCTATAATAAAACTTTATGAAATAATAAAAAGGATTCATATGAAATCTAGAATTTAATAAATAAATTAATAAATAAAAAATAATAAAAATAATAAAAAAATAAATAAATTTTCTAAATATAATAATAATTTTTTTTAGTTTTTCTAAAAATTCTTAATATAATAAATATATTAAATAAATATAGTAATACATTTGTAAATAAATAAAATCAAATTTAAAAAATATAAATATATAACTTTTAAATTAAATGATATTACGAATATACAAGAAAATATCAATTGATAACAAAAACCATTTGATTTTTTTGCATTAAAAATTATCTTATGCGTTCTATTCATAGATCTATCACGAATTAATTTTAGCTGCTGCAAGCTGATTCGTTGATGGTCATAAATTATTACATGCGTTACACTATTCCTCGATCTGCGAGACTATTATTCAGGATTCATTTCGTCTCATGGTCGAACGGTCCAGATATTACTCTGCTCTTGCGACGTGGCGATTTTTCTTGATAAGGCGAACGCAACTGCGATGTCCTTGTGACAAAGGTCAACAATAACTTGAGAGAGAGGAAAGCCTGTCTTTTAATTACACTGCCGATGTCATGACGTGAAAGTCGAAAGTATTACATATGTGGAGAAATGTTGTTCTGATATGAATTTTGTCCTTTGTAATAATAACTATTTTTTCGTTTTTCTTCTTCTTTATGATAGAATATCTTTACGAAACTAAATATATTTTTAAGTATTAGTATCACATTGTAAAATTTCAAAAAAATATAAATATAGATAAATATATATATAATATTAGAAAAAAATATACCTGGTTTTTAAGAATATTTAATTCATGATAACATTTTAATTATATTATATACTAAAATGAATAGTAAAAAAAGTAGTGTTATCAAATAATAGGAAGTTAAAAGTTAATTTAAGTTAGTAGAAGATTACAATTTTGTAATCGATTTGTTCATTTTATTGAATCAATAATATCGAAATATTGGCATAATTTCGAATTTATTTTTAATTCGAAAATTTAATTTTCATACGTGTTCAATGTGATATTTAGCTCTATTACTTTAATTAATTTGTAAACTATTTTATAAATAGCAAATTTTCAAAAAAATTATATTTCAAACATTAAGAAAGATATACAATATAATAATTAATTTTTAATATCTTACTTTTTTATTAAAGTATGAAAACTAATATTTTAATTTTAATTTTAAATATATACTAGTTGATTATATAATTCGAAAAAGACTAAGTGTTCAGTAAACAATTAATAATAATTAAAATATAATAATTATTGAGAAATTCTTTGATGAAATTTGATGAAATTTTTGTATAAGAAAAATTCATATTCAAAAATGTATGTCTGTTTAATATACGAATTTTGTTTACGAATATATGAATTATATATGTAATAATTCTAATATGTAATTTTATATTATTGATATAAAATAATATAAAATAATTATAATATATAAATATTATAATATTATTATATTTTTATTATATAATATAATATAAATAATATACAATAGTTGATTATAATATGAATGAGTTTTATTATATGTATTACTATACCGATATTGTAACACTCCATAATGAATCAGCAAAATTACCCTATCAATCAAAACTGTATTATCTGAATTAATTATAATTCAAATATTAATATTTAACTAAAAAAATTAAAAACTACACAATAAAAAAATTATTTGATAGTTAAATAAATAATAAACGAATAATAAAAAAATATCAAGATTCAAACCAGAGTGATATCCAATAGGTTGATGTTATGTTGGTTATAGTTTTTCAATGAGTTTTTTTATGAATTAAAAAGATTTTTAACCAGATATCTTTTCCAATAAATAAAACTTTCTCATATGAGATCGTACGTGAATTTTTGTGATTCTGATATATATATTCAAATAATTGTTTTTGATGTCGATCCGTTTTTTTCTATTGATCTGGCGAAAAAATCAATTATTGTCGACCAATCGTCGATCAATTATTGTGGGTGCTGGGTACCGTAAGAGATAAATTCGCTTTTACATAAGTTATTTGTATCTATATAATGTATTTTATCATTGATATTGCGCGTACGTTTTGCATCATATAATATAATAAGAACTCATTAAAAAATTTCTTGACGTTTGTCATGAAATTTGTTAAAAATGGTTTTAAATTTAAATTTTAAGTTTTTAAATTTGACGTAAAACAAACCGGATCAAATTTATTTTATTGCGTTAAAATTTTCTGAAATTTTATATAATAAATGTCTATATAAAACAAATATTGTTAAAATAATATTTTAAAAGACGGAAATTAAAAATATAAAGATTTCGATTAATAATATAAATATTAAAGTTAAATGTTTGTATTAATACAAAATATATAGAAAAAATATATTAATCAAAAATAAAAACTTTTTTATTATAATCAGTATAATTTATAATTATAATTTATAAATATAATTTTTTATTATAATTAGAAAAAAATCTTAAAATTTTCAATTAAAAAATTTTTTTTTAATTTTTTTAAATTTATATAAATTTTTCTTTATTCTTGTAAAAAGTTTCCATTAATTTTTTTTCATTTCATTTTTCAAACAAATTAATCTCAATTTTATATAGTTTATCTTATTTTCCTAAATATTTTTTCTATAAATTATAAGATAATCTTGAACATTTTCAAAAATAAGATAATATATTGTAATAAATAAGATAATATAATTAAATTAATTTTGTCCATTTTTTAATATTTTTTTCTGATATTCATAATATACGAGATATATTTGCTATTGAATTAGATATAATTTTTATACTTCTAATTAGTTATAATTTTTATAGACTTTTATTTTGTATGTATTCGTAATTCATTATCCATTGATGAATTCTCGAATTTGCTTAATCTTTCTTTAATTATTATATTATATTATATTATTATTATATTATTATATTATATTATTATATTATTATATAATTATTATATTATATTTTTTTAATTATTATTCAGATTATTATATATTTTAATTATTATTCACAAATTTTTAATTGAGTTAATATCAAGATTTTGGTAATTATTTTGTTATTGAATAATTTTGATTAATCAATTGCGAAATTAATTCTTTATTATTCTTATTATATATTTTAGATTTAATCAATTTTTTTATTATATATAATGTAATTGGCAACTGCCGGTAAATTTTTTAATAAGATATTTGAATATTATATTATCTTTTCAATTTTTTTAAAAGGACTAACATTTTTATATAAAAAAAACAATTCCAATTTCATAATGAATTCATTTCTAAATATCGATATTTGATTCATTTCTATTAATAAAATATAATATTATGATTTTCCATTCGATTCAAATCGATTACTTTTGTTTCATCGGATTATATTAATCTTTTGATTTTAATTATATACAACCTATTCTTTTATATATTAATAAATTCTTTTTCTAATTTTATATTTTTATCAGAAATATATATATATATTTTTATTATAAATTTTCATTTTTTTCTTTTAAATCTTTTTTTTTAATTCTTTTTAATAGATTCATTCAAATTTTATTACTAGTTTTTAAATCATTATTTTTGTTTTTTTATATTTTTATATTTTGAATGAATATATGTATTCATGAAATTTTATATATTCCCTTATCAGAAATAATTCATGATCTACCATTCTTTGTCAAAATTAAAACACAATCATATATTTTTCTTATCTTATTATTATTTTACTATTGTGTAATTTCCAATATATTTATTTGAAATTTCGCATAAAAATAACTTTTTTATCATAGAAAAAGAAATTATTATTTTTATTTTTTCTTTATTAAATGGCCTTATATTGAATTTTATAATTTTATCTTGAAGGATCAAGGAAATATAAATTTTATAATACCATTATTTTCTACAATTGTCAATAAATGGTGATTATTAATTATATTTTTTTATTCGTTTTTTAAATCTTTTCGCTTCTAACGAAATATATAAAATTGTAAATATGGTATCAAATATTATGTTTATAATATTTTATACATTAATATAGAGTAAAAAAAAATGTTACATTAGATTCAATTTGTAATTATTCTAATTCAATTTTTATAAAATAATTGAAATTATTAATTGTTATCGCACTTTTCGCAACTAGTGGATTAAATATAAATATTTTTGCTCGTTACTGTATAGCATTCTCGCAAAATCCTCCAAAAAATTGTTTTTAACAACGTTCTCTATTTTCTTAAATCTAATAAGCGATGAAGTCGCACCTTTAATGTCTAATAAAATGTAAAAGACTTTATAATTACATTCACAAATTGTCTTATCGTTTGACACATCACACGCATCACCAATACTCGATACCTGTAATGTATGCTCATCATGCAACGATAAATTATAATAAAATATTCCTCAAAGAGAAACGGAAGATTCCCGATCAGCCTGTGAGACAAAACGGAAACCAAACAAATGATGAAGAAATCATGATATGAATATCATATTATAGAGACAACAAAACATTCAAATAAAGAAGACATTTTTTTGTGATTTTAGGAATAGAACAATTTTTAATAATTTCTTATAATTTTAATAATTAAAAATTATTCAACATATTTTACTTCACAGACAGAAGAGAATCTCTGAAATATTCGTGATACATTATTGACGACATATATTCAGGAAAATAGCAAAAAATAATAAATTGATTAATTTTTTTTAAAGGATTTAATGAGAAAAAAGATGCAAAGATTTTGACAAGAAAGAATAAAAATTCTTTTTTTTTATTTTTGATGGTATTTCAATTAAATTTCATTTTAAAATTAAAATCATGTGAATATGATTGTTTTAACATTGATTTGATAAAATGATTTTAAAATATAAGTTATGAGTATATTTTAATATTATATAAATATTTATTATAAAAAAAAATAAATTTAATAAATTAAAATAATTTAATATAATAGCTTAGTATTTATTTAGTATAATAGCTTAGTAGAGATTTGTGAATAAATAACGAAATGATTGAAAGAATTGAAGAACGAAAATTGACGTTTTAGAAAAAAATAGTAATACATAATATAATTTTTTATATAATTGCTTTCTTTTATTATTCATTGATTAGCACAAATGATTGTAAATAATAAAACAGATAGTACTTTCACTATGACTTTGTTCACACGGTTTTATATAACGATAGTATGTAATTATGGCGGAAATGTTACTTCTTTCAGCACATATAAATACAAGCATATGCATTTTATGAATTTTGTAGCAAAATAAAATGTGTTTAACTTTTATAAAAGAAATATATAAAAAATTTCACGCTTTTTTACAAAAACTCGAAAATATATTTCAATAAATAATGTAATTAGTTATCGAAAAAAAATCATTAATAAACTTTGCTTATTCCTAAACAATATCATGTTTTCGCTTCCAATAACAATATTTTCAAACCGCAAAAATATGCACATATATGCATATATTTACAAAATCAAATCAAATAATATTCAAATAAAATTTGAAAAATTTTAAAAATCTTTACTTTATCAGAATATCAAAATATTATAATATTCATATATATATTGCTTATATATATTGCTTAATATCTACAAATTGCAAATTTTTTAAAAAATAAAAGAATAAAAAAGTTAATAGTATATATGATACATATGAACATAATAATAAAAATATAGAATGATCTTTTAAGGATACAATTAACCAACTATTAAAAAAATTATAAAGCGAAAAGTTATATATGTAAGTTATAATATGTATATATATATCGTTATTTTAATCTTGACTTTGGAATATTTTCAAAATCCTTTTCACATCGAAGATCGATTCCGATCAATCGTATCTTATGAATACAAAAAATGACGTAGTAATACGTGGTCGACACAAAGATGCTCCGTCCTTACCTTCGGTTTTCTGCGTTTGGTCGCAGGTCGTCAGGCTGGAACGTCAGCGACCCTGCTTCCTTCTTGTTCGCCTTCTAGGAGAGCCACCTACACAACTCTCACATCTAGCTCGACTTCATGTGTATATATATATGTATGTATGTGTGTGTGGTGTGTATATACACATGGTTATGTTCCGTGGAAGAACCGCAGGGAAACCACTACCTAACGGACCGAGTAGTCCGTTTTTGTCGACATACTACTTCGTCGGAGGAGGAGTATGGTGCACACGTACTATTAAACTCAAGCGATTCGAGTGCATAGAAAGGCGCGAGCCAAGAAAATCTCGTATTCTCCACCATTCGTCATATAATGCACAGAAATCAAAGATCGAAATGTGCGATGGAATTCTTGTTGCGATGGAATTGTCACGATATTTAATAATTATTTATATATGTTTACGTTATAGTCAGTATTTCAAAAATTACAAAATAATCAGAAATTACAAAATTTGTTAAAATAACAAAATATAATATAACGAAAGAAAAGATTCTAAACATAATATATTTGGAAATTAAAAAATTGATATTAATTGAATATATTTTAATAAAATAATATAATTAATTTAAATGAAAATCATAAATAAGAATTAGTAACTTTTAAATAAATAAATTACAACAATTATAAGTATATATAAATTGTTTATTTAATGACAATTTTAAATAAATAGCATTTGATTAAATCGAATACTAATTTTTCCAATATATTTGAAAAATTGTAAAAATGTAACATATAATTAAACATATTTATTTGTAAACATCTTAAGAAAGAAGTATACAAATATTTATAATTTTTGTACTAAAATATTTGTAAACTATTAAACAATTCACATTTGCTGCTAAACGAAATTCCAATTGGCGATCCGCATTCTGGCTGCATACACATTCGCATCGCGTAGCACGTGACCAGATGATTAGATGGGAACAAAGTGGGGGTAAGCAGGTTCTTTCACTGTGTTCGTTTCGCTCGCGATCGTTTCAGTACGATGTACTAGAGAATACCCGGTGGAAGGAGGAGGAAAAGGAGAAGTAGAATAGGTGAGAAAGAAATAGGTACATAAACACGAAGAGCGGAATACGCTCGAGACAGAAACGATATATACATAGAAGCTACGTATTTGTGAATATGTGTTCTTTACTGGAGACATCTATTCCATCCACTGTAAATTGAATGTGTGAGTGGCTAGGAGAATCGAGGAAGGTACATAGAGAGAGAGATGGCATAGATGAATCTTGACATTTATATGTATGTGACCTGTCCTGTGAAGGCATTCGTCTACTACGCATTAGAATGTATACATGTAGGTGCGCGCACGTATTATTCTAAAGATTTCTCTCTTTCTCTTACAAAGTGTATTTTATGTTTGTGGTTTCTAGCCGCTACGTTTACCGTATATGAGAGATTTAAGCATATCTATGCATAGAATGGTTGTGTGTATTATATGAGAAAATTATTGTAGCTAGAATCATAGAGGCATACTTGTTTCTAGTAAACCATATATTCGTAATCTGCGTTTTTTTTAATGTGTATATTAAAGAATGCTCAAAATATATATGTATATAATATACATAATATATATATACATATATTATAAATATATATATATATATAAAATTATATGTATACACTATATGTATATAATACATATATATATATAGAAATAAATAATTTTTAAATTTTGTTAAAAATTATTAATTTTAAAAAGTTTTTGTTATTATTATTTATAATATTATTGTTAGATAATATTTACTTTAATTAATGATTAAAATTAAAATTTCTTTGCAATAAGAATAATATTTCATCTCAAATATCAATTTTATTTAATATCAATATCATTATATTATTTAATATATATATTTTATTTAATATTAAATTAAAATATTTATTTAACATAATAGCTACACATTTATATTATATTAAACATGTATAACAAACATATATACTACAAATATAAAGAATACTACTTAAATAATATTACTGTATTTATCATATATGTAATTCTAATGTAATCTAAATTTAACAATAATTATTCGGAAATTTAAATAATTTCTGCGAAAATCTTTGTTGAATATTTTAGTATTCTGGTTAGTATAATATACGATAACAAATTTACAAGAACTAGCTACAATATATTATATTTGTAACTCTTTAATATATCATAGTTATATAATTTATCATATATTTATCATAGTCTATATATGTATTTATTATTATTTTCATAATATAAATATATATATATATATAAGATAATATATTCATGAAACACTTTTGCAAAGATAATTTTAAAAGTTAAAATAAATACAAAAATTGATATACAAAAATATTGCTTGAAATTTATTTATTAAATTATAAATAATTTAAATTTACATTAGATTAAAACGAAGCTATGCAATGCATTACCAGATACAATCTCTACTTCTATCTCATTTCTATCTAATAATATTATTTATAACTTAACAAATATGTTTTAACAATATTTTTATATATTTGTTTTGATCTTTAGAATTGATTTTTCAAAGATAAATATTTCTTGAATATATTAACACTTTGTATGTACGTATTTTTATAATTATTATAATATGTTTAATATATTGCATAATATTCAATCAAATATGTAATCAATTAATCTTTATTCTGTATTTTTGATACCTTAAACTCTATAATGATAAATTCAAATTTAAGCTTTAAACATCGATAAAAAGAAATATATAATTTTAAATAATTTTTACTATAAAGATCTTAATTTTAACGAAAACTTATAAATGAGAATTTGATTTGATATATAATATTTTTTTTCTTATAAACATAGATATATTTATTTATTATCATTAGTATTTCATCTTTTTTTTCAGTAAAATAAATATACAAAAATTCAAAGTTTACATTTTCTAAACAAAAATAATCTATATTTATAGATATATGTATATAATAAATTTTTAGTTTGCATAAAAAAATTATTTGATTTCGCTTTTTAACGTCGCGTTTTTACGATAAATTCAAGAAAGTTCGTTATGAATAGATACGTCCGTTGTGTTCCGTTGATTTGTCGTTTTCCCACAGGCATGAAGGTTTCCGTTTAAGAGTGTAAAGGACAGAATCGATGACAGTCGTGGAGGCAGGATAAAACGAAGAAGGGGAAGTATCCGCGCGCATTTATACGCGCCGACGCGCGCGCACCGATAACGCTGCGAGCGCCCGTTAAACTTTATTGCGTTCAATTTAAAAATAGAATTCTATCTAGAAGGAAGAGAAACGTTTGCGCGCATAAAGAATGTCTCGCTAAAGATATGCCGGCCAACGGAAGCTTGTACTTGTCTAATTTGTATCGAATTCACCAAATTATTTTGGAAAATTTTTATTTTTGATTATTATGTATGATAATATATAAAATGGTTCGATAAATTAAATAGAAAATTTATTAGAAATAATTTTAAAAATTAAAAATACAAAGTTTATATATAAAAAAATGTTTATTAAATTATTTATGAATAATTAAATAAAATTAAATTTGTCATAATTTGCAAAATTAAATTATTTATAACTTGAAAAATAAACTTCAGCAGATATTTTTGTATAATGACTTTTTTGTTTATTTTATTATTTATTTTATTATT